>NC_138155.1:13424400-13489400 GCF_964199315.1 Orbicella franksi | reverse complement strand
ATATGCGTCGGCGTGCATTCTCAGAAACGGTTCACAGGAAATTCGACAGAATGAAACAAACTGATCACGTAACGCCTTCGGGCATCCTATATAAAACCTAAAACTAAAGTCGCACAAGGACCAAATTGGTCCACAATCATAGTTTCCGTATCATTTATTAACTGGAAGCATTGCTATTCCCACTCGAAGGGATGTTTGGTCACTGCTGGATACCTTACAGCACTTATTATACCCAGTGAAACAATGGGCCTCCCACAAATATGGCTGCATATAATTACAATGGTCCGAACAAGACAATTCAGCATTCTTTGAGTGATCTAGATTCGAAATTGAAATTACCGAATACTGTATTCAATTTCCACACTAATCTCGAAAATAAGCTTAAAACTGCATGTTCGTATATTTCAGTTTGCAACGGACGGCGCTCTCAATGCACCTACAGAAAAAGGTCGACCCAACTCGATATGTGAGCCAGAGGAAGTTGTCAAATGTGTGAATAATTTTCTGAAGTCTCGTAATTGGCAGTCTGACGCCACTTTCTTGACTTTCGGTAGCTTAATACAAAGTGCGTAAAATATCTCTTGGCGAATGTGAAAATCATCACTAGAAATAGATGACATTCATTACTAAATATTAAATTTCCTTTCTGTTCATAGTTAAATGAGCTGCATTTCTTGTCCATTTTCACTATTCCTTAAATTCATACACATTTCATTACTGACCATGCCAACGTTACAAAAGTCCGAAATAATAGGTTTGTGCCCCGACTTATGCGCTTTTTAATAAGCTATTCTCGATTCAAATCTCTGCAACCCACCGGGCTGGCTTTTTGTACATTGTATTATAATTATGGAAAAGCAAAAGTGAAAGTGCTTCAGTAAGGGAAAACTTACTACCCGCTAAATAAAACAGATAGCTAATTTTGCAAAGCTTACCTTGTTAAACTATACTTTTGATCAGTTCTTGCTTACCAACTTTGTGAATTCGAATTTTGCTCCTCCTCGAACTCGACACAACTGATGGAAAAATAGACGAAGTCTCAATGTTGTAACATCAGCATTGGAAAGCATGCATTCCACAGCGCTTGGTTATTATCAAGTTACCAGTGTTTTTCAAATTAATTGTCACTAATACATACATTGAAACAAGATTGACAAACTACTGATTCTGTAACAACGCCAACATTGAAAGCAGACTATAAACAATAAGTATTGTCTTATCAGTTGATTAACTCCGCAAACATGCTACAAACCAAAGGGAACCCTCAAAAAGGGACAATTGCTCGCTAATTTTTCAAGAGACATCAAATGAGGAACAAACAGTACCTTTCTGGACTCTAGGTAAAAATTGTGCGCTCAATTGACGATAAAACTAAATGATTTTATGGGAATCTATGTGTCGGAGTACATTTCAAGAAGCGTTGCACATGAATGGAACCAATCGATTACGCGTAACGCCTTCGGGCAGCCTGCATAAAACTTAGACAGGCTCTCAGTAAGTCGTCGTCTCCAAATTCGTCAACACGGAATATTATAAACATTTTACCCGATGAATAAATGTATGCATGCTATCAATTGTTTTGCGAGACGTAACAAACAACTTTCCAGAAAAAGAGATCTTAAAATTAGGCGTCGAGAAAAGGTACTTGACAATTTTCGATTTTGAAATGGCGCCAAATTATGATTGCGCAAGTAATTAAAGTGCGTGTATGGAAATCTGAAAATCGTGAACTAATTTCTCTGAAATTTGATTTCTGACATTTCTCGAGTTAGCCAAGAATAACGAACCAACGCACAAACCCTGCTTTCAACAAGGTTTCACCTTGGTTAGAGAATTCTACAGATTAACTCTAATCCAAGGTTTATTTAACCCTCTTTTGAACAACCGTACTGTGAAGGTTCACTTTAGCTCGGTTTTCGTTTGCCATCTTTATGAATTCGGAATCTCCTTCTCTTCAAGGCACTGCCAAAACTGGAGACGTTTGAATGGAATTCATTGGCCGTGGAAAGCATTCCTAAACCTGCATTACGCAGTATTAGTTGATTATGAAGTTCCATTCTTTTTCAAGTTGTCTCTAAATTTGATCAAATTGTTAAACAAGATACGATAACTACAAAGGAGTCAGTACGTGTATCTACGGATTGGAAGAACGCCAACAAGTGTAAAGAGTAGTTGTTTATTCATCACTTGATTAACTCCGAACCTCTTAACCATGGTGTAAATTAATGTCAAGAAAGTCGGGAAAAAGAGCAATTTACCGCTAATTTGTCTTTATGAGACATCAAATGAGAGATATACGGTACCTTAATCCACTCCAGGTCAAACCTGCGCACCCAATTCACGATGAAACTACATGACTTGACGGAATCTATGGAAAGCAAATTGTACGTCGTGCATAACGAATGGAACAAACCTGGGGGGGGGGGGGGGGGCACTGCCATATATGGGCTACATAGGTATGTGCCGCTGTGAAGGGTATGGTTTTCAAGCAGTTTACTCTAGGATAGGGCATATAAATCAGAGCGTTTGGGTCTAGAATAGGGTATCATTTTTCACAAAACTGACTAGTTGGTTGAAGATTTTATCTAGACTAAGGAAACCAGGAGTTGCCACTCAAAAATATATATATATATAAAAAATCAAATCAGCAGGTTTAAATTTACACAAATCAGCCTCAACAGTGTCGATAGATGGGGGATTTGGGGAGTTTACTCTAGTATAGGGTAGCAAAATTCAGCTGAACTAGCTCTGGTATAGGCTAAGGGTTCCAGGGTCCCAGCGGCACATCCCCACCCAGAAATTCCCAAAGTACCTCCCCCGGGGGAACAAACTGATTACGAGTAACGCCTTCAGGCATCCTGCATAAAACCTAAAACTAAAGTCGCACTCGGACCAGGCTGGTCCACATTGCCAGTACTAATCGCAGTTTCCGTATCATTCAGAGACTGAAAGCATTGCTACTCACTCTCGAAGGGATGTTTGTTCGGCACGTCGGGATACCTTGCAACACTTATGTCCATCGAAACAATGCACCTCCATAAGCTACATGCATGGCTAGATAATTACATTGGTCTGTCACCAGACAGCTCATTGTTGCTTAAGTGAAAAGACTCGAAATCGAAATTGTTGAGTCGAGTTTTTTTATAACTCCAAAAATCTAAACTTGGCGGTCTTCTAAATGTACCCAGAAAAAAAAGTCGATCCAACTCAATATGTGAGTTAGAGAAGTTGTCAAATTCTCGAGTAATTTTCTGATGTCTGGCTGCCTAACACGTTTTGCATCAGCGACGCTCGATACAAGAACGCAAGAACACAAGACCCACAGAACGCTTTTGTTAACAATGTATTATGACTATGTAAGATCAAAAGTGAAAGTGCTTCGGCAGGCGAAACTTACTATCTGCTCGATAAAACTGATAGAACGTGAGACTTTCATATAAATTCATCCTTTTGAACTAAACATTTGCCCAGTTTTCCAATTCTTTTTCGCCTCAGCACAAATGCAAAACTGGCTAAGTCTTTTGTTAGAAGTGGAAAGCATTTTTGAATCCGCGTTTCGCAGCCTTTTTTGATTATGAAGTTACTAGTCTTTTTCAAGTTGCCACTTACCTTGACATAAGAATTGAACTACATACAATAACTTCAGAGAATTCGCAACATACATTGACAATAACGTTGATAAATTATACTGCCTGGCAAGAACGCCAACATCAGAATGTAAGCAGTCACAGTTTAAAATTTATCAGTTGATTAACTCCGAATCTCCGAAACATGCTATGAACGTCAAGAAAGTACAACTGACTGCTAGTTTAGCTTAATGAGACATCAACTGAGGGACACACAGTACCTTATAATCGGCTCCAGGTGAAATTTGCGCACTCAATGGAGGATAACACTGGATGAATTAACGGGAATCTATGCTTCAGTGTCCGTGTATTCCAAGAAGCGGTACACAAAGAATTAAACTGATCACGCGTAATGCCTTCAGGCATCCTGCGTAAAACTTAGACAGGCTCTTAGTGAGACATCGTCTCCAAATTCGTCAACGCGAGAAATTGGGAATATTTTAGCCCAATTACAGGCATGCAAGAGAAGGCACGCAATGTGTGCGAAAGTCAGCGACTTTCCAGACTAAATTTCTCTTTGTAACGCTAATAAACGCAAGTTAAAAAGAAGCAGAGGGAGTTGCGAATGAATGCTTCCAGCTTTAGTGATGAAGCTTTTAAATGAATTTGCACCAGATTAAAAGTGTAAAAAGTTAACGTTTAAAAACGGCACATCTTAAATATTTAGTAGTACCAAAGTATCATCCTTGTTCTTACGATGTGATCAGTTGTGATGTTATAGCGATGTTTCGAATGCGCGCTGCTAGTCTTCATCAGGCAATTGGGTCATTGGTGACAGCATCGTGAGACAGACGACATTTCATTGTACACTGCAGTATTTGTCACTTTAATTATGATGGTATATTTGTATGTGTGGAGGTTAGGGGGAGGCAAGGAAAAGTGATCTAAAGTCACACTACCATATAGACAAGTATGGATGTTAATCAAAGGTACACGCACAGCAGTTGGTTGAGAATTAAAGGACTGAGTATCCTACGAAGAGGCTCGGTAAGGACGGAATATCGGATATGTAGACATGATTGATCATCGCAGTTATACACACAATTTAAGCAGTTGTGAAATTAAATAAAGCCTGATGATCAATCATGTCTTCATAACATTCTCCGCAGTCCAAATATGTGAATTTCATATATTCATTTGTATTCTTCAATATCTACGGGTATATTACAAACTCACAATGTGGCCAGTTCCCAATTGGCTTGATATATAGCTCAGTTGGTAGAGCACTGCACCGATATGGCAGAGGCCATAGATTCAAATCCCGTTCTGGTCTGAATTTTTTTTCAGGCTTTAATTTAACAACTGCTAAAGTTGTGCGTATAACTGCGATGATCAATCACGTCTTCATACAAACAACACCGTGAAAGCACTTTTAAAAACAATGAACACGCACAATTGGTTTAAAATTGCCCATGATGATTTCTTATTTGCCAGTTGCACTATCTGCCTGGAACCTTAAGCCATGTGTCTTCCTGTAAAATAAAAAACAAAATTTGCTAATTTTTTTCTGGGTCTGCGCAGCAGAAGACGTGATAAGCTCTGTATTACATGTACGTATTCAAAATGAAGAAAGTCATCGGAGTCTGTCCGTGGGGTTATCCCACGGACGAGATTTGCGTTTATTTCTCATGGAAGGAATCGTACGACGACAAATTCCGCGTCATTACGGCGTATCCGTTCTCCAGAGCTTATCACGTCTTCTTGAAGCAGAGAAAGCAAGGTATGGCCACCTTTTAAAATCCTACAGACTTTATGTAGGTAAGAACCAAACGGCTCTTTTAGGAGCCACCACATTAATAAAAGTCAATGGTCCAACATGCTTTCCCCAGTTCTTTTAATTTTGTGCTCGAGCACGTGGAGATGCGCACTTATTATTCACAAAATCGATTATTGATTATCAAAACTGCAGCGTCAGCAGCGTCAGCGTCAGCAATGAATTTGATTGATGAACCACTCTTGGCGGCTGTTCGTTCTATTGAGAACGCGGACCAAGACAACGTTTCTCAAGAGGTAATAAATATAACTTGAAATTGGAGCACATGTCGGGCGAATACAAATCCGTACCGTTATTTTGAAAGGGGTCGTTGAAATTGAATGGAAAAGATAACTTCATACTTTAACTTACATGATTTAATCAGACCTAAAATTTGAAGACGGCTAAGGACTTTGAAAAGAAATTATTTTGATTTTGAATTAGGTCACTGAAATTGAATGGAAAGGATAAGCCTTTGTGCTTTTCAATACCACTACATGTTTTAATCACAACCTGGAATTTCAAGGAGGGTATGAGCATTCAATAGAAGTTCTTTTGATTTTGAATAGTCTCTGATAATGAATGGAAACGATAATAAACCTTTGTGTTTTTTATATCAATACGTGATTCAATCAGACCTGGAGGTTGTAGGCGGTTACGTTTTTTGAAAAGAAGTTCTTTTGATTTTGAATAGCTCGCTGTAATCCTTTATATCGGGCCTGGAATTTGAAGGCGGTTACGGTTTTTGAAAAGATGTTCTTTTGATTTTGAATAGCTCGCTGTAATCCTTTATATCAGGTCTGGAATTTGAAGGCGGTTACGGTTTTTGAAAAGATGTTCTTTTGATTTTGAATAGCTCGGTGTAATCCTTTATATCAGGTCTGGAATTTGAAGGCGGTTACGGTTTTTGAAAAGATGTTCTTTTGATTTTGAATAGCTCGCTGTAATCCTTTATATCAGGTCTGGAATTCGAAGGCGGTTACGGTTTTTGAAAAGATGTTCTTTTGATTTTGAATAGCTCGCTGACGGACTTGGAAACGTTCTACCAGTATAACACAAGTAACACTGGACGGATTTACAAGGCGGTTACGGTTTTTGAAAAGATGTTCTTTTGATTTTGAATAGCTCGCTGTAATCCTTTATATCAGGTCTGGAATTTGAAGGCGGTTACGGTTTTTGAAATGAAGTTCTTTTGATTTTGAATAGCTCGCTGACGGACTTGGAAACGTTCCACCAGTATAACACAAGTAACTCTGGACGGATTTAGGATAAGCAAAGCTATAGCGTTCGTCCGATCGTATTTTATAAACCTTAAAGTTACAATGGAACCGTTACTCCTAAATTTAAGTTTAGCGCGCGATGCAAATAATTTGTCCCATTGGCCGCGGGGATAACGAAATTTGCATACGAGTTGAAAACTTAACGCAAGAATGTGACAATGGACTATTATCTTTGAATGATTAGACTCTGTTAGCTTAACTGAATAGGCTATTATCTTTTAAGGCGAATTGAACGGACGCTAAAAGACTAATGAAGGCATTTGTTTTCATGCGAGTTGTGTAATTGTTATTCATTTACAGGAAAATTAAATTAACAAACTAAGTAAACTTTTCGGGTGGTCTGCGTGTGTGAATGTAATTATGATAGATCAATAACGTCATATGTTACTTGATTGGTGGTTGAAAATATGATGTTGTTTTTGTGCAATATGATTGGATGTTGGAAATGTGCTGACATTTCCTGTAATATGATTAGTTAACGACACCAATAAAGTTGGGACTCGCTAGATAGAAATCATTTGCAGATGGTGGACTATTGACTAAACTTTTGTTTCTCTGGATAAGATTTTCGCCCCATGTCAAGCCACTTTGAGGATATAAGCGATGAAGAATTGTTGGAGGCCATTATTGCTATTGAGAATGGACCAGAAAACAGTTATTTCCAACAGGTAAATTAAATATGTTGTAACAAAAATACATTTCGTGTACTTAATGTGTGATGAACCGGGTTATTTATTTTATTTTATATTTTCTCTTAGATTCTTGACGACTCTATCGATGATACGATTTTGTCAAATGTCGCCGAGGCTACAGAACGTCAACTCACTAATCAAGAACAAATGGGGGGAAGTCTTGCTACCACAGAACCTGGACGCTTCGAATTTGTACTCAACCCGTACGTAGATAGTCACAGCAAAAAAATGGGCGTTAGAGAGCGTCACTACACCTCCAACATTCGTCAGGTGGGACAATTTATACCTCAACAAAACTTGGCAGCAGCAATTGCTGATGGATTATATAGAACAATCCAAAATTTGATTCTCCAAGACAGGATACCAGCCGCTGATCGTGTCTACTTCAATTTAGCCAGCAATCGCTTAGTCAACAGCTATGCTTATCGAGCGTTACCGGCGGGGGAATGGTTAAATGGTAGCGATCGTGTCGACAGTCTGCTGCAGCAAATGTCACAGGTGTTAAACTCAAACGAGAACTTTGAAATAAATGATTCGTTTCAATTATCTTTTACACACGTTCGTACATCTCCTCGCGGTAGCGGTCAGAAACGAAACTTGAAACCTGGACATTCTAATCCAGAAACTTTATAACGTTTGAAAGGTTCTGTCATCAGTATCGATAACAAAGATGAACTATGCTGCGCCCGCGCCATTGTGACAGCTAAAGCTAGAGTGGATGATCACCCTAAATGGAACAGCTTCAGAAGAGGTTTCTCTATCCAGAGAGATGAAGCAATCAAGCTGCATATAGAAGCTAATGTAGAAATGGGAAAATGCGGTTACGAGGAACTCACTAGATTTGCATTTACGCCGTCCTTGAACAATTATCAGCTCTTACTTGTGGACGCTACCCGAGGTTATAGCGTGACTTCTTTTGGAAAGCCTCAGGAAAAACAATTGGTACTGTTGTATGATAATGAACACTACAATGTGATCACTACGTTACCTGGGTTCTTTGGTAACAGTTATTTCTGCGCAAGGTGTCTCAAACCCTACAATAACGAAGGTCAACACGCCTGTGAAAACAATCCTGATCATTGTTCTTCCTGCTTACAAACGGGATGTGAGGACTTTACAGAGGCCAGGTGTCGTAATCAACCACCAGCTACACCCTGCGGATCCTGTAAGCGGATGTTTTATGTTGATGTTTGTTTTCAAAATCATCTGACGAAATCCTACAAGGGAAAAATCGCTGACTCCAAAAACATCAGTGTTTGCAGTCAACGCCGCAAATGTCGTAGCTGTAAAAAGTTGTTGGTGGGTCTCAAGAAGCAACAAGAACATGAATGCGGTTACATAGACTGTCCCTCTTGCCACGAGTACATAGAGGCCGCACGCCACCGATGCTTTATTCAGATACCTAAAACACCGGAAGAGCTAACCGAAGAGAAAAAAGAAAAAAAAGAAGAAGAGAAAGAAAAAGAAAAAACGCAAGCGACTAACCGAAGCCGAAGCAGAGGATAATGGTAATGATGATGATGATGATGATGATGATGATGATGATGATGAAAAGCCTCCCATTCTCGTTTTCTTCGATATTGAGGCGATGCAAGACACTGGCAAACACATCCCTAATCTTTTAATAGCGGAAACTGAGGATGATAATTGTCCACTCCACTTCAAAGGTGAAGATTGCATTCGCGATTTCCTGGAATGGCTGGATACGTTAACTGAAGAAGACACGCGCAATGTAACTGTTTTGGCCCATAACTTTTCTGGCTACGACTCCTATTTCGTCGTGAAGGAATATCATCGCCAATACAGGGTCCTCAATCAAATCAGAAATGGAGCTAAACTTCTCCAATTAACCTTTGACATTATTAACTTTATTGACTCTCTGTCATTTTTTCAAATGCCGCTTTCTGCATTTCCAAAGACATTCGGATTGACAGAGTTAAAGAAGGGCTATTTTCCTCACCTGTTTAACACGCCTGAAAATCAAGACTACGTGGGACCAATTCCCGAGAAAGAATTTTACATGCCTGAATCAATGTCTGTCAACGGCCGTAAAGACTTCGAGAAATGGCATGATAAAGAAAGAGCTGAGAATGTAGTGTTCGATTTCCAGAAAGAATTGCTGGAATATTGCGAGTCGGACGTGCAATTACTGAAGGAGGGATGCCTTACTTTCAAACGGATTTTTGAAAAAGAGACAAAGTTTGACCCCTTCAGTCATATTACTATAGCTTCGGCACGCAATCGAGACCTGCGACAAAACCGAATGGAAGCCAACACAATTGCTTCCGAACCTTTCCACGGTTGGCGACTAAAAACAAATCAGTCGAAAGTTGCAATGGAATATCTACTGTGGCAACAAAGTCAGATCAGTGGGAGAATTCAACATGTTGGAAATGATGGGGAATACCGTATCCCCAACAGTCGCTACACCGTGGACGGCTACGATGCAACTACGAACACCGTCTACGAATTTCAAGGTTGCTTTTGGCATGGCTGTCGTAAATGCTATCCCAACAGATCCGAAACACACCTTAGATTAGACTACCGCTGCACTGCCGACGTGTATCTCTGCACCCAGGAAAAACTACAATTCTTGCGTGACAAAGGTTACAACGTCATCGAAATGTGGGAGTGTGATTGGCGGAAAATGAAAGAAGAAAGGCAGGACGTCAGGAACTTTGTAGCCAGCCTCGATTTGGTGGAGCCACTAAATCCCCGTGACGCCTTCTGCGGCGGACGAACAAACGCTGTCAAACTCTATCATCTGGCTGACATCGCCTCAGGAGAGAAGATTCATTACTATGATTTTACATATCTCTATCCGTTCATTAATAAGAATGCTGAGTATCCTGTCGGCCACCCTGAAATTATATTTCAGCCGGAAGACACAGACATCCAAAATTACTTCGGGATTGCCAAGGTCACAATCTTACCTCCAGAAAAACTGTTTCATCCAGTACTTCCGCTGCGTGAAAATGGTAAACTAACATTCTCGCTATGTAGAGCCTGTGTACAAGAAGAGATGGAAAAACCAATGCTACAACGGTCCTGGGTTTGCAGTCACAGCGACAGTGAAAGACAAATTACAGGTACATGGTGTACCCCCGAACTGAACAAAGCCGTTGAGACGGGCTACAAAATAACTTACATTCACGAAATGTGGCATTTTTCTGAAACGAGGAAAGGTCTCTTTAAAGACTATGTGAATACATGGTTAAAGATTAAAGAGGAGGCAAGCGGCTGGCCAGCTCATGTAGGCGATGATCCCGTCAAACAGCAAGAACATCTGAGATCCTACAAAGCGAAAGCGGGCATCGAACTCAACCGCAACAACATTGAAAAGAATCCCGGCAAACGTAGCCTTGCAAAAATGATGTTAAATTCCATGTGAGGGAAGTTTGGCCAGCGCACCAACAAAACTCAAATCAAAGAGTTCGGAGATCCTATGAGGTTCAGTGCATTCCATGAAAGTGATGCAAATGACATTTGCTACGTGAGTGTATTGTCTGAAGACATCGTTGAAATCCACTATAAACTGAAATCGAATGACGAACCTGTCTCACTAAACCTCAACATTTTCATCACTTGTTTCACGACATGTTGGGCTCGACTTCGTTTGTATGCAGCTCTGGACATGCTACAAGAACGAGTACAGTACACAGACAACGACAGCGTTATTTTTTCCAGTTTACCTCATGAAAACAATCCTCCCCTTGACGACTTTCTCGGTGATTTCAAGGACGAGTTGGGAGAAGACGACTTCATCACTGAATTTGCGTCCGCGGGACCGAAAAATTATGGTTACCTCACGAAGAAAGAAAAAGAAGAATGCAAAGTGAGGGGAATCTCTTTAAACAGAGAAGGTAGCAAGCAGTTAAATTATCAAGTGTTGCGGCAAAATGTTTTAGACGAAATTCAACGCCCTCTCGAGAAAACGTGACAAACTGATATTTACAAGCCTTATCACATCGTCTGAAACTCCAAAGAGTACTCACTGACCACAGTCTCTCAGACGAAAAAGTACCAGCTTGTGTACGAAAAACGAGTGATAGATCCCTACACCTTCAAAACATATCCCTATGGCTATGAAAGAATAACAAATGAGGACGTGGACATGATTGAACTGTTGTGCCATTTGTAAACACTTTTGTAAATAGTTTCATTCATAAATTGAGCGCAATCCACTAGGGAGTTGCACACGGCTCTGTCCTGTAATTTTAGGGAAACCTTTGATATTAAAGTTAATGGTTAACTTTAAAATTGCGTGATTACTTTGTTTATGTTAGAAACCAGGCTTTTTACTCGGTCAACACGGAAACGAGATTAATGACGTCAAAGGGGGCGGGGCTTCTGGTTACCATGGATACGTCAAACTCGAGAAAACAATAGAACTCCTTTGCATAACAATACTTTTTCATTTGCATCACAATACCTGTCAAAGCCGTACTTGACTAGCCCATACCACTACTTATATCTCTTTATATAATTACCCCTCTCGTTGCTATTCAACCTACGCCACCGGCTCAACCAGGTTAGCCAACTCCACTTTCACCACCAGTTCCAGTTCCGATTACCCAATTCGCTCCAACCCCCCCAAATCGGGCCATAAACCCTCCCGCTCGAGCTCGACCCAAAGCCTTCGAGCTCAGACTCCAAACCAAGCTCAAAACACTCCTCCAGCTGGAAAAAAAAATCTTTGAGGCCAACAAGCACTTCGAGCTCACCATACCCGTACTCACTATACCCGAACTCACCATAACCGAAACCAAACTCAAAAGCAACCTCAAAACCTCCGAGCTCAAAAGTCAAGCTCAAACACGCCAAGCTCAAAAACAAGCTCAAAACACAAACCTTCGAGCTCAACACGCATCTCGAGCTCAAAATACGGATAAACATGGAAGCAGTAAAGAATCGTCATACCGTGGACTTGACTAGGAAACATAAATTGCTTATTGTTATGTAACCTCAGTTGGAAAGTTTCACGCCCCCCCCCCCCCCCCCCCCCCGCTGAGCAACCACCTACGCAACCGTTCGGGCATATGACATTTTCAGTTTTACTCGTGTAAAGATAGTCCTAGTTGACCAAATCCCATTTGGATCTCCGAGAAAAAGGTAGTTTTCATATGCCTCACCTTACAATCATACTAGTGATCACATGCCCAGAACCCCAAGACTTTATGACAGAATCGAGTAATGGAAAGTCGTTGATGAGAAAACGTTTATATAAGTCTTATATAGGAATGTGGAACATATGTCAAAATGTGGTTTTAACGGATTTTTGGGATAGTTGTGGTCCACTGCTTTTATAACTACACTGCCTGGCAGGCTTTAGGCACAGTAGGACAGGGACGGAGGAAGGGGGCGCCTGCAAGGACGCAATTCCTCTCAATTACATTCAGCATGATGGTGTGTACCCTTGGGGCGGATCGAAAATGTCGGTATTCTTTACCAGAGACAAACCTTTTGTCAATAAGACTTTTCGCAAAGCCAGTAACAAGCACTTAAAAAACATTCTTTGAGAGATTGAGAATTATCTCACCTAGCTTTACCTTGCACACCTGCGTTAAAAACTTATCGTAAATCCGCCGCTGTTTTCAACTGCAATATTTTTTTTTCCCAAAGAAAGCTCGCCGCTAAATACTCTTACTGGTAAACTTGTTAACAGATTGACAGGTATTCATCCAATCAGTTCTTATCGTTTATCCGGCGAAACAGGAATTTGAATCTGCTACTGGGCTGGCTGATCTGGATACAGGCGTGAAAGTCGCTAAAGGTTTCCACGTCCTGACAGAAGCTGCAATTGCTTCTGGAGGAAATGAAATTCTATTACGAGACAAGTTCGAAGCTGATTTTAAGCGTTCAGAAATATCCTTAATTTCGCCTTTCCCTTTGAATTTCGAGACAATTTGTTTTGCCTCTTCAGAAAACTAGAAACATTTGTTAGTAAATTGACATAAGATCCATTGCCAGATTCTGCAAATCAAATAGTTTATAAGGCCACCAACAAAGTCAATTTTGTACTTTTAGGACCGATTCATACGTCGCACTTTTGCCGTGTCGAATTCAATTCAATTAAGTGCGGCAGAAATACGACTCTCGATTCATACGTCGTACTTTTGTCGAATTTAATTCAGAATTAATACTGTCGGGTATGTCGGTCAGCGGAAAATGTTTTAAACGTAGAGTATTCAATATGACGGACTGAGAGACTGAGGAACGAAGGACTTAAATTTTGCGAAAAATTGTCCGCCAATGGAAGGAGAAGGAGAAGTCTGACAATGCGGCAGTTCGTTTTGTAATATTTTCAGGTTGCATTGGGACGAGAATGGCCAGTTTGGCGGGCGCAAATTTATGCATGCGCTTAACATTAACATAATGTATGAATTAGTTTCGACACAGCAGAAATTCGACGTTTGAATCGGTGTCGCATTTCTGTCGGATAATGCGACAAGACCGGTCGAAAGTGCGGCAGAAATGCGGCAGCCGATTCAGACGTTTTATTTATTATTTCAATCCTGGTTTAGCTTTTCAGTTGCCAGGTTTTCAGGCAAAATATTTATTTTTTGACTTTTATTAGGATGTTTTTATAGGGAGGGCCTGTTACAAGCCATGCATGCGTGGGAAAAGTAAAGAGATGTATTGGCCTTTCAAAGCAAGTTATTTTAACGAAACACGTGCAATTGAAGTAGCTTCTCGATGGGAGAATTAAGCTATAAATAACAATTGTGTCCACGAGATGAAATCTACAAGTGGTAGAATAAGTCTTTATTAACTACTCCACACGGAAGAAATTAGATATTTATGACGTTTCAAAACCGACAACCCAAGCAGGTTATTTTAACAAAACGTGTCCAATTGAAGTGCCTTTTCGGAGAAAGTGATAGTAGCAATTTTGTCCGAGAGGTAAAGTCTGCAACTGGTAGAGAGATTTAATGATGTAGGGTATTGTCTGAACACGTGTTTGGCTGTTACCTGTTTGGTAAGCTTAATTGGCTTCTGCGCGTAGATGAAGTCCAAGAACTTCAATGAACCAAGTACATCCTACCTGCCCCAAATTCTAGTCAACCAGGTTATTTAAAGAAAACATGTGCAACTGAAGTGGTTTCTCATATAAAGTGACAATTGCAGTTTTGTCCGAGATGTGAAGTCCACAAGTGGTAGAGACGTGATTTCTATGGTTTCTACCCATTTGGTAAGCTAAATTGGCTTGTGCGAGTAGATGAAGTTGTTTATTTGAATGCAAATGAGAATTTTATCAGTCTCTATCAACTAGTTACTTTACATTTTACCAAAAACCTTTGTCTCTTAGTATTTGGTATACCAAATGAATAAATTCTTCGCATGGCTATAGATCTCGAACACACACGCACAGTTAAAAAGGCCAGATAAGCAAAAGCGAGTTACATCATTCATCACGGCTTAACTTTACTGCAAAGTCTCCAATGTTTACGGACTGTCTTTTGGTATGACCCGAGACCCAAAAATAAAATTAGTATTCCTGGAAAATTGTCATAGATGTAACAGTATGGCGGCAGTGCGGAACAACATCACCAGCACTTCCTAGATGTCCTCCCGCCTGAAACCTTTAGAGTGTAACAACTTTGTTCTTTGCGGTCTTCAAACCCCTCGAAGCCACACTTATAGACGCAGTGAATGACATTTCTCAGGACTTTGTATCCATTGCGTTTTTATGACTTGTTTCTCTGGAATTTTCGCGTTTTCTGGTTGATGAAATATGATAGTCTTGCAAACCGTGCAGCGGAATCCACCAGCAGAGTAGTACACTTCTTTGCTACTTCCTTGATCAACACTATGTCGTTTTTTCCTGGGTAGAGTCGCTTTCTAGGTTCCAGTCTTTTTAAATCTATCCCCCCCCCCCTTAAAAAAATAAATAAATAAATGGGGGATCCGAGACCGTGATCTCCCGTTGGCGCTAAAACGCGACGTATGTGTGGCTTTATAAGGGTTAACTCTCTAAACTGAATCACTTTTTCCTAAACCAAACTTGACGTGTGAATATGGAAGATCAATGTTTCAAAACTAAAATTCAAAGAAATACATGTCAATGCTACCAAAATTTCCTTAAAAATTAGACCCTGGCTTGAATCTATCAACTTCTGATAGTTTTAGTAGCCAACCAGAGTGCGTCTTTTTAAAGTGCCTAATCCTCTGATACAGTTCGTGACTAATCAGAGCATCGACGGTCCCTTGTCGACCTCCCATCGATCCAAATGTCTTTCCATGTGTTTACTTGGACTCTGAAAAAAATGTCTGTTGAAAGGTGACTACTTTTTTGAATCTACTGCCTAAGCAGAGAACTCTTGAATTGTGATATTTCTACTGTCTCCATCTTACTGGTGTGGTTTTGAGATAATAGTGATTCAAAGGCTCTTTGTAAAAAGGTAGGGTACTGATATCCCTCCACTGCAGTACGTAGTAGTATCAAGCGCAGTTGCTAATTGAGACAAACTTGAATGTTTATTATTAGAATTAATGAGGCCATTCGCCGAACTGATTCCTTGATTGTTGTTATAAATCAAGGAGCACAAACTCTTTGCAACAATTAATTGTTGTCCCGCATTTTGTCCAAATACCAACAGAACTCATTACTTTGGCTATATGGTGGTGCTATTCTTGGCTTGCGCGTGACGTCATCATGTTCTAAAACCCAAAACTAATTTATCCTCATCAAGCATAAGGGTTGCTAAATTTACATCTGTGTACAGTTTTTCAGCTCAGTAAGCTTGCTTCGTCTGGAAACCAGCGCATTTTGAATTCAGAGTTATGGTAGTGCGTGACATAGAGCTACGAACGCATTTGTCAAAAAAATATATACTTATCTCGTGATTTTTTAGCCTATTCATCAGTTAAAGTATTAGGAAAAGTGCTTATGTAAATGCTTGTTTTTTCAGTACAGATAATCGGTCGCCTAGGTAGCTTGCAATTAATTATAAGTTCTAGATGTTTACACTATTCTCCAGCCGTACAGACTTAAAACTTGGAGATGTGCCTTCTTTATCAATCTCCTATAACATCACAATTTCTTGACTTTAGTCACTGAGTGTTTTTCGAAAATATTTGTTTTGCGTCAGGATTGCGTGACAGTGCAAACAGAAACTACTCATGTAAAGACACATAACTCTGTTACAAGAAAATAACGAGCGAATATCGTTTAGTTCGAGATATTAACTTAATCATACTCTTACGAAGTGTCTCAGAGCATTTTACTTAGGTGTACTCGAACATGCCGATACATTTGTAAACAAATTCTCTAACCTTTCTGCTCTTGTTGCTCAGGCGTTCTCGAGTTCGTGCTGGGATTTTACTTGGTTCACGATCTCGTCTAAAAATACGATGACATTTCTGAAAATGCTTTTTATCTAGTTGAAGAGTTGATAGCCCTGGTTGAGAGCTCCTTTGGTATAACATGATTCTTGATAAACTCACTCAAAATGTTCGCTCGTAAATTGATCTCTTGTAAGGCTTGCAGACCGACCCGTTCCGAAAACGCTTAACGTCCTTTAGTGTGGGTATACCGCGAACGGTGTGTTCACTTGTATTTGATTTCATCGGCCTAGAAATCGTGGAATCCGTGCTAACTTTAACGGCGACAACCTCTGTAAATTCTTACCATGTGCTCAGTTGCCCTACTCTACGGTGGACGATGCACAGATGACGAATGCGCTTTAGAGACCAGACGGCGATTTGTGACTGAACGTGGGAAATAGAGCTGGAATCTCAACCCAGGCCTCACTGCCTGGGTAATGAGTTTAAACCATTTGGTTCAAGTATCAAGCACAGCTGTTTACATATTTATGGAGAACTTGTTTGCAAAGATTTATCCCCCCCCCCCCCCCCGGCATACTTCGGGCATTTGGCGCCTTTTCCTGGGAATTTGTTTATATTCGTCTTCTCGGGGGCGGGGCATTTGATCACCACTAATATGGGATAGGGAATTTGATCGCTACCCTCGATTTTATTATTATTTATTATTATTTTTTTTAATTGCAAGTTTCCTTACAATAGGACACAATACTCTCTACTTAAATTACGGTACAATATTTACTCTAATTACAATACGGCGCGATCCTTATTCTACTACTTATAAGATGCAATACTAACTCTATTTTATACGAAACAATACTTACACTACTTACATCACGTTACATTACGTTACAATACAATGCACTACATTGTATTTCATGACATGACTTTACATTACAGTACAATACAATTCATTAACAACATGACGTAATATTACAGTCTGCTACAATTGCATTTAAAGCGTAAATTTGAGTACCCTTCTACCTATATAATATTTACTTATAACAATAGAGCAGCCACACTGCCTTGTGAATAATGTTTAGGTGTTATGATTAAGTTGACAAGAGGTATAGGAGACAAATTAACAGGTACCAAACGAATGTTGAAACGTTAAGAAATTATGTAATCTAAGAATCTTCTCTTGAGTTTTGCGGATCCAAATGTAATATCTAGCAAGTAAGCAGAAAAAAACTAGTTTTGAAATGGCTTAAAGCCTAATACTATTGCTGGACTAGAATTACCGGTTCCATATCATTTTCATGGTTTGCATGTCTTTATCCACTGTTTAAATTCTGGCAAAAAAGCGAGGTTACACTGCAGGACCACAATAAATGAATCAAGCTTTCCACCTCAGTTTTGCAGAAGGTGCACAGGTCGCTTTGCTTTATTCCCACTTTCTTGAGAAAGGAATTCGTAACAAGTCTTCTGTAAAAGTTTAAATTGAAAAGTTATTAGTTTACTAATTTTCATACATTTGAACGGGAGTAGGTAAACCGACTTCCAGTCAATTGTTTGGTGGCTTTCAAATTCGCAATCAGCCAACCATTCTTCCTGACTTCGAAAAGGGCATTTTTTCTTTATATTAAGAAGCCTTTCATGAACAATCTTGGTACGATTTTGGCTTTTAAGAAACTTTGAAGGAAGCTTTGAGTGGTGGTGGTACTATGGAGTCACCATGTGACCGGCTGTCTTTGCACATTTCTATATCAGAGACTTTAAGGGAGATTTTAGTCCGTGAATAACTAGAACATTGTAGTGATCCTTAAGTTCATGAGATGATAAAAAGATGTTCGGGTTTTTAAATCGGTTTGTAACGTCCTGGATACCTTTAGCGCTCGATTTCATGTTACCAGTGGCGAATCCAGACTTTGAGCTAAGGGGGGGGGGGGGGGGGGGTTTGATTGCCCCGCCGGCCTTTCTTCCTTCTGTGATTCCTTCTTTTTTTACCCAAAATAACGGGGGTCCCGGGCCTCCCGGGCCCCTTCCCTAGATCCACCACTGGTTACGTGTCCCACTGATTCCACGTGGGTTGATAAATCATGGCGGAGACAACCTTTGATGAATTCAAAGGAAAAGATTGCGGATTCGTGGTGGATTGGCGTATTTTATTGGTGAGGCCTACAAAAAAGGGGATTGAAGGGGAACGCAGCGTTATCACATTGGCTATTAAAAAAGATGTTTCCTTTCCTTAAATGAAGTGAAGATTTGGGTTGGCCATCTTCATAAAAAGAAGGAAACCCGTGCTAAGGCAGTGCAGCAGGCAAAAGAAACAAGAGCAAGGAAGAAACAAAAATGATCCAACAGAAACAAAATTCGTTAAATAGTTTGAGTTCATTTTAAAAACTACGTAAATTTGAAAGTTCGCATCGATACACTGACACTGCAGTAGTAGCATATAAATTGATAGTTATTATCTACATCGACAGAGTGCTAATATGATTATTTCAATTATACTAATAAAAGTTTACATTGTCGGAAACGATCAGATAATATGGCGTGCAAGTGACAACTTTGTCATGTCACGTTACTATCGCGTGCAAGTGTGCGCGAAAGAATGTAGATTACGAGTAGTCCCTCTCGCACCCAGGATTTCGTGTGGCTATTTTCTTCTCGCAGTTTTCTTTGGCGTCACGGACGACGGACTAAGCGAAAGAGGGACTACTCATAGTCTAGAAACAAATATGATGCATGTTCGTGGTTTGAGTGGACCTGTCGCAAAAGAGCTTCTTAGCCAATGAGTGTTGGTTTGTATATGGAACGCAAGAAAGATAAGAGTGTCGGCTTTTCTTTGCTTCCTCTTATCTGTCTTATTGAGGGGGCTGTGAGTTTTTTCTGTCTACAATAAAGCTGCTTAAAGTTTGTGATTTGTGAGAGTGTGGACCTCTCTGGTGATTTCCCACAACATAATTAAAGGTTTATTAATTTGGCATCAAAATTCGGCAACTTTGTAATTGTTTCTCTTTTACTGATGTATCCAATTTAAAATATTTTAACAAAATTGGCTTCAATCGAAACAGAGGTATTAAGTATACATATTTTACTGATTGAAATATTCTCTACGTGTTTCTCTACGAGTAGAACATTGATCTAGTGTTATACTTACATGCAGTTCATCCACATCGACAAAACGTTACTTTTATATTAGAGGTTTATTGATAACAATGCGACATCAAAATTTGTCAACTTTGTTATTGGTTCTCTTTGGTTATTACCTGTTATCTTGTCTCCTCGCGCCTCGTGGCATGTGAGGCCTTGGTTCTCTTCAGGTGTTATATATATATTAAACATTCACAACTTTAGAAGCATAATAGAAGCTACTGAAAAGTTAAAACAGTAATCTGGTAATTGTGGGGGCATTCAGGGATCACCTGAAATAGACCTATGACGGGGCTTTTGAACAGCTTTTTGGCGCGACAAGGGAGGGATTCAAAAAAAAAATTCCAAAAATTCAAATGCCTGGGGGCTTGCCCGAGGGTGGGGGCGGGGGGGGGGGGAGGGGGGGATGGTGAAGCTTCCATTTGATTGGTACATTATGGCGATTACTGTTAGCAGAAATTGTGCGCCACTATCGAAGCTATCGAGTGCTTTGTGCAGTTCAACATCTTTGCCGTATTGCATTCTAAAACCCCTTTCAAGTGCCATATCTCCTTTGGAAAGCGAAAAATCTCCTTCGAGATAGCCAAAATTCTCTTCGGGGAGCGAATAATAAATTCCTTCGCGAGGCATAGAAACCCAACATCGGGCCAAGGAACAACAATCAAATGAGAAGGCATCAAATTAGTTTTGCACATAATTTGCATAAACTTTCAGGTTGTGTTCTTTTGCGGATAACTTCCGAGATTTTGCAAGCCTTAACGCAGTTGGTGAAGAAATATTCAAGCTACATATTTTTATTGAATCAAGGCAGGAGTATTTTTAAAAAGGAACTAATTGGTAATGGAAGATGCGGCATTCTGTCATGAAATTTGTTATTATCGGTATTGACATAAATTAATATTTTGCCAACACGGAACAGAGAACTGGGTGGGAGAGTAGTACGCGAAGGCTCATGGGTAGTACGTTTGTAAAAAGAGACGGTTGAGAAACTTGTGACATTCTACGGTCAGCCTTGCCACTAGCACTTTCCCATAAGGTTTATTTCTTCTCTTCATCACTTTCCTTGGCTAGTTATGGATGAAGCAGGCGTCAGGAAAGTCATCGTTAAAAACAACAAAGATCTTATCGTTCAGATCAAAGATCTCGTAAATACTTCGATTTCTGACCTCAAACGATCTAACGAGTCTATCGCTTCCCAACAGATGTCACAGTTTAAGAGGCTGAAGCGAGATTCCGTTCCTCACTTCGAAAAAAAAGAGCAATGAGGAGCAGTACAAAGCGAACGAAGTTATTAAAGATGCCGTCGAAGACGCCCAGATTGCCCTCGAAAGGAATGACGTCGAGAACTGAAGACCAAACAAGCCTTAGATAAAGGTATGGACCTGCTTCAAGAGCGTCAAAAATTAATCCTACTAGCTGATAAATCACAGTACGGGTGGAAGACGGTCCTTGAATATAAACACCATCATCTCGCAAACGACAAAGAAGACAAGAAAAAGATATACATGGCCGAATCCAGAGCAGCTAGGTCCACGAAGCGTTTCACATCTCGCTCGATCCGGCAAAGAAATAATGTCACATCGACTTCAACACCTGCGCAGCTTTCCGCCTCACAGCTATCCAATTTGTTTTCGCGTGTAAACCCGCAGCTTTCTCTCAGAGATCAGCATCTGGTTTGTGCTTTGCTTGTGGCAAACCCGGGCATTGGAAGGCTTTCTGTCCTAATTTGCGGTTTAATGTTCCTTCTAATACCCGTCAGAATCCCATATGACCCACTTCGGACGTCGATTTGGAACAAGACCTTGTTCATGAGGATAGCAACAAATTAGTTTTTCTTCGTGTCAATGGAAATTCTTTCGAGGCTAAATCCGGCGAGGACTATTTGTCCGTTAAAGGACGGCCACGTGGAGCCCTCACATTCTGGAACGACATTCACGCGCCTCAATTTATCCTGGATGTTATTGAATATGGCTATAAATTACCGCTTCTTCAAATTCCTCCGCCCTTCACAGCTAAAAATAATAGTTCGGCTTTGGAGTAGCCAGCTTTCGTCGAAAGTGCTATCAATGATCTCATTATCAACGGTTGCGTCACTAAAGTGTTTGAGGCTCCTGTTATCATCAATCCTTTGTCCGTATCCATTCAAAAATCAAACCTTCGCCACTTCAATCAGTTCCTTTATAAATGCCGATTCAGGTGTGAGGATTTGTCTATTGCGAAAGAGAATTTGAATGCCGGAGATTTTATGTTTACTTTTGACTTAAAGTCTGGCTACCATCACGTGGAAGTATTCCCGGAGCACAGGAAGTATTGTTACACGTTGCTGTGTAAATGATCGAATGATTTATTATTATAAATCATATTATATTATTTATTATTATTATTATTTATTATTTATGATTTATTTATGATTTATTTATAGTGCGTGCCGATGTGATAGAATGTGCTGATGCATCTGATTACACGTGCATATTACTACATGTGCAACACCCTTCCCCTTTTGAAAGAAACAAAACAAAACAAAAGAAACAGGAAAGACAAATATATACAAAGTAAAATAACGGTGATCATGAAACATTCGGTCAATGTTAATGTTCATTTGACTGGTCTGAGAGAGTGCACAATGTTCATAACATAGTCTTTAAACCTAGAAGGCATATTTCCACGTCTTGTCGATCTCCATTGCGTGACACTCGGTTGGGTAGGTTCGAGATCCAGCGCCCTCGGCCTTGGTTGGTCCGCCTGTTGGTTTTGTTCTGCGATCGGTTGGGTTGATTGTTGGTTTTTTTTCCGTTGGCACGTCGTCTGCCCCAGGTAAAGATGCTGTTTCCAAGTCGGCCGGCTCCGCTTGATAGTGGTGAGCAGGCTTCGTGTGGGCTTTCCTGATCTGACTGTGGTTTCGACGAATAGGCCCCAGCGGGGTGCTTACCAGGCAAGCCCTTGGAGCTGGGTTTCCGACTACTTCGCCGTAAATCCATGGTTTGTGTTTATTCTTGGAGTTAGGCTTCACAAATACTTTCTCCCCTGGTGAGAACTCCCTCTGTAGCGTTGATGCCTTCTTGTCATACTGCATCTTTGATCGCTGTCTTCTTCCCACAATATCCTGCACCACCAATCTCGGCGAGGCTGTTTGCGGTCGAAGTTGACTTGTAGCCATGGGAATAAGGTCACGTAGCCTTCGGGACATAAGTCTCGGCGCTGGTGAGTAAGCATGTCCTTGCTGAGGAGTGTTCCTATAGGCCAAGAGGGCAAGATATGGGTCTTCATGACGTGACTTCTTCAGGATATTCTTGGCGATTTTTACAGCGGATTCCGATTTCCCATTACCGCGGCTGTAGTATGGAGATGACTTGACAAGGTTGAAACCGTAATCCCCGGCGAATCGCGAGTACTCGTAGCTATCAAATTGCGGCCCATTGTCGCTGATGCACTCGTCCGGGATGCCATGACGGGCAAAATTTCGTTTCATAACTTTTATAACGGCGTTAGCTGTTGTACTCCTCAGAGAGTCCAGCTCAAAATAATCACTGTAATGGTCTACCATCACAAGATAATGCTTTCCATCGAGTTGGAACAGGTCCACGCTTATCTTGGACCAGGGCCGTGAGGGTACATCATGCGAGAGCATGGGTTCGACTGGCCGTTCAGCCTGATACTGAGCACAAATTCCACAGGCCAAGCACGCTTCTCGAATGGCAGCTCGCATCCCAGGCCAGAAGAGAGCTTCACGGGCCCGTTGTATACTGCTATCAGGGCCCTGATGTGCCTTGTGGATCTTTTTAAGCATCTCGGGTCTCAACGAAGTAGGCACGATAACTTGGTGTGATTTGTAAAGGACACTGTCGTATGCCGAGATTTCGTCCCTGTAGCTCCAATACAACCTGAGTGGCTCAGGAACTTCTTTCCTCTCGGCAGGCCAACCATTCATTACTGTTTCGTACAGAGCTGCCATGGGGGGGGGGGGGGGGTCCTTGCTGGTTTCAGTTCTGATGCGTTGTAATGTGTCAGCTGTAACCTCACTCGGTTTAAGGTTCATTTCAGCTAGCTCAAGGCGAAACACTTCGGCTTGCAGAATGTCTATTAAAGTTGGATCGTTGACGGCCGCGCGCGACAAAGTGTCTTTCTTATAGCTGACTGTGAACTGATACGTTGGAGCTTTAGCATCATCCTTTGTAACCTGCGTGGGGCCAGATTAAGAGGCTTCTTGAAGATCACCTCCAAAGGTTGATGATCCGTGTGAACTGTGATGTTGCTCTTTCCGTAAAGATATTGATGCCACTTGTTCATGCAGGTGACTATCGCGAGGCATTCTTTTTCGATCTGGGCATAGTTCCTTTCCGTGGCGCTAAGAGTGTGCGAGGTAAAGCACACTGGTTGGCTGTCCTGCAAAAGTACTCCTCCAATGGCATTCTCTGACGCGTCAACTTGGAGGGTTACAGGAGAAGACGGGTCATAGTATCGAAGAACAGTTGCTGAGGCAATGAGTTGCTTTGCTGAGTTGAACGAGTTTTCATGCGTGTTGGACCATGCGAACACTGCGTCTTGTTTGGTTAAATCCCTGAGGGGTAGGATGGTTTCAGAGAGGTTCCGACAAAATCTGCTGAGATACTGACACATGCCCAGAAAACGTTGAACAGCGGCTTTGTCTGTTGGCCTTGGCATTTCCTTTATGGCTGTCACCTTAGACGGATCAGGCTCCACGCCCTTGTCAGTAAGATTGTGTCCCATGAAGGTAACCGAGCTGTCAACTGCATGAGTTTCGTCTGCATAGATCGTTAAATAGTGCAGAGCCTGTGCATCTCGACCACTGAGAAGTGGTGGTTTTCCTTGTGGGACGTCTACTCTAGGAACTCTAAGAGGTGTAGTTTCCCTTTCCTTTCGCAACACAGAGTTGCCTGACCCTTTGGCCGCAAAGTCTGATCTCCATACGTGCTGATTGTGGTCTTTGTCTTTGAAATCTCAGCGCTGGGAAACAGCTTTCGCAACAAACTTTCAGGCATAGTATTGCACGTGGATGCGGTATCAATCTGAGCTCGCACCACTTTCGTTTTGCCACCGTGTATCAAGTGAAGATGGGCGAAGAATTTTCTTCCAGGCCTCTTGTCAGACCACGCTGTCTTCTCGCCATCGATCGCAAAAGCCTCCTCGCTCGCTTCGCTTTCGACGAAATTCGACTGTTGACGTGGTTTCTGATGACTTGGTCTGCTTTTGCAAGCGCGAGAGAAATGGCCGATGATTCCGCATTTATTACATCTCTTGCCGTACGCAGGGCAGTGCTGTTGGCGAGGTTGTTGATGGCTGCCATTGCACCAATAACAAGGTGTCGATTGCCGGTGCACAACTTCTTTTCCAGTTTTCGGCTTGCTTGTGAAGTTCACCTGTTCTTGATTGCCTCTAGCGGTCTTCATCAATTGGTTGGCGTAGGTAGTGGCTTCAAAGCATTTCGCAGTTTCGACCACTTCTTTCAAGGTAACCTTTGTTTGTGAGACGTCCCGATGCCTGTGGCCTTTGCTGATCAGTTTGACGTGAAGCGTTTCGGACGCTAAACCAGCGATGAACTGATCTCTCATGAGCTCGTCAGCAAAATTCTCGTACTCGCATTGTGCGCCCTGGTTGCGGACTCTTGTTTCCCACGAAGCGATAGACTCGCTTTCGTCTTGAATGAGGCCGAGAAATTTCTGTCGTTCGCCAGAAACCCCGATACTAGCGCCATAAAATTCTTTCAACGCAGCCACAACTAGGTGAGGTTTCTTCTGATTCTCTTCGGTCAGCCCCAAACTGTACTTGTATATCGATCTCGCTGCTGGAGACAGAGATGCTCGAAGGCAGGCCATCGCTTTGTCCGGTTTAGTCCATTTCTGTTCGTCACTTTCCTTCGCTGGGTCGTACCAGTTCTGCATAACACAATAATCCACTAAATCTTCGATGTACACTTCCATGTCATGTTTATCGTCGCCCGTCGTTTTCAGAGACGGGAATGGAGAGGTAGGCGAAGCCATGATGCTTTAAAACGCTTCAAAACGGCTAAACCCGCTGCCACCATGTTACACGTTGCTGTGTAAATGATCGAATGATTTATTATTCAAGAAACTACATTATACATACTCATTATGCATACAGAGTGCGTGCCGATGTGATAGAATGTGCTGATGCATCTGATTACACGTGCATATTACTACATGTGCAACAGTATCTATCAATTGCGTGGACATTTTCCTCTTGACGCACCAGATTTTTCCAGTTTTTTGTTCTTCCGTTTGGCCTCAGTTCCGCACCTTATCTATTTACTAAATTACTCAAGCCTTTAAGACTGGTTTCCATATGATCGCAGACGATCGCGGATCGCAGATCGCAAAAAGTTCTGCGATCGTCTGCGATCATATGGAAACACGCATCTGCGATCGTGATCGCAGACGATCGCAGGAGATAGAACTCTGTTGCAACAAAGCAACTGCTTATTTGTTGTAAACATGGCTGGCGTTGAACAAGGTAACGTTAGTAACGAGAAATTTATGGAGGAATTTGCGCGATATCAGTGCGTTTACCACCGTAACAGTAAAGATTTCAAAGACAAAAACTAAAAGGCTAACTGCTGGGAAAAAATCGGGGAGAAATTTAATTTATCGGCGGCTGAGGCGGAGGTCAAATACCGCAACATAAGAACTGCGTATGGTCGTTATCTGAAGCGATTGAAAACGCTACCTTCTGGATCGGGGCGAGATGCAGTGCCGAGGGAATTTCAAAATAAGTTGACTAAAAGAAGAAATAAATTTGCTTGCAGCAAAGTTTCCTCCTCGACATCCGCCATATTGTTTGCTGCGATTTTCCCGACAGCACAACACGCGTGTAATTTTGACACTTCCGCTGCCCGAAATGTATGCAACAGTCGGCCTTGCGACCGCTTGCGATCGTCTGCGATTATATGGAAACAACTCTCTTTGCGATCGTCTGCGATCGTCTGCGATCATATGGAAACCAGCCTTTAGTCAAGAAATGGAGAGGCAAGATTTCCGTATAACCCCAACATTTATTATGCATATAGTTCTTTTGTTTAACTAAACAACAGCAAAGACGAAAGCGCTCCTTTGAGACTTACCTGATTTGAATAACTCTAAATTTTACCATTTTTATTTTTCTGTGTCGCATACTTTTTAGAGTGTGTGTGTGTGGTTTTTTTTTTTTTTTTTTTTTTCGAATTTTCTATCTAAAATACGCAAAAACGGGACCATTTCTTGGAGACTTCGAGTTTTAGGTCTAAATTATGGAAAACCGAAACGAAATATCATAATTTTGGGCGCATTTACCGTATTTTTAAACTGAGTACAGGCTTAAAACTGCTTAAAATAATAGCGATTTAGACCTGTACGCTAGTTTAAAAAGGCTTAAAAATACCGTTTTAGGCCTAAGCAAAACCGGCTGCTTGTGGTTAGCTATAATCTGTTGCGTGGGTCAGCGACTATTATACTAATTTTGTAAATGTAAACAAAGTGAAATAAAATTCTTGCTTACCTGTCGAGTCTCTCCGCGTTTTTTCCCCCCTAGATTTCCTTCTTCAAATTCAGACCCATGCGATGAAGCTGTGTATTTTGTTTCTTTTCTCCATGAAGTGGCTATCAGATCACGAACAGTGGATACAGTGGTACGAGGAACAATTTACGCATCTTTGCGCACTTCATATAAGTCGGCGATATGCTTGATAATGTTTCCAAAAGGATCATCTCCATAGTGCTGACGCCACAACCATTCCTGTAGATAGCTTTCGAAGAGATCTTTGGATGTTCCTGTACGAGGAATACTTCGTTTGACTCCCTACCATGTATTTTTAATGCGCTGGGTGTGCTCACCTGTGTCTGGGTCTACGAAGTTTAGGCTGTGATTGACTGTGAGAAGCGATTAGGAGAAAGAAAGAAATAAGCAAAACGCTCCATGAACACAACACCATTTACCACTCGAAACTTCAAGGACTCGATCCAAAAAGACCTGTCGTTAGATGACCCGAAAAGCGCTTTTAAGTGATGACAACCGAGGCAAATGGCGCGACACGCGTACGTTTGTGATGCACCGTTGGCATGGTGATGACATATTAATTGCCCTTTAGTCGATGAAAATTTTCCGTTTCTGAAGGAATGGGGAATTCAGTCCACAAACCTTCTACATTTCTTTTTCAGCACCTATGGCCTCTACTTGCGTTCAGTTATTGCTTGTTCATCATCATATTTATCACTCCCTTGTTTAGAAAGAATTGTGCAATTTTGTACTAACATTCCACATAACGTGTCTTAAGATCTTTCTGGTCTCTCTGCAGGTCTGCAGTTTGCAATCTGCTTTTTACGTCTGGTCCGTAGTCTACAGTCTGTATTTTACTTTCAGTCTGCATTTTCTAGCCGAACTGCAGTCTGCAGTCTGTAAGCGTAAGTCCGCGTTCTACGCTGAACGAACACCAAGGAGACAGGGGAGTAGTTGTCACTGAAACAAGGCTGCCTAAGTGACACTCCAGTTTCACTGTAACCTGCTTGTAAAGAAGTGTCCTTCCGACTGGGTTCTGGATAACAAAGATTTTCAGTCGAAGCTTCTCCGAAACTCGCAAAGACAAAGTAAACAAGTGGCTATAAGTGAGCTTAAAACTCACCATCTTTATTAACTTATCACTACTCACGATGACTTCGATAGCGTTGATCCTAGCAGTATGCAGGACACCTGTCATATATGAACTGAGTTAAATGACGTTGCTCTCCATGAGTTCTCGTGGCTCAGTGGATAGAGCGCCCGCTCGGTGTTCGGGAGGTCATGGGTTCGATTCCTGTCGGGGACTTAGAATGTTTCTTTGTCCCACGCTCGTGTCATGTTGATTAATTCATCTAAACAAGTGGTTATTCTGTGCTGCTGTTCAGTACTTGAACAATTTTGTTTCACTTGCCTGGATAGCGATAGCCCGCGTGACCGGTGTGGAATATCACATTAATTTGTCATAAACATTCAGTGGGCTAGTGGTACGTTCTCGCAAGCAGCACAATGTAAGTATACTTCGTTTTACATTAAGCCTTAGGAAGATTTTTCTTTTTGGCTCGATTAGCCTTAAATCAAGCGTTTGGCTTTGCGGCGGTCTGGTTTTGTTTTGAAATTATTTGCAATTTCCTAACTGCCTATTTTTGCATCGTATCGTGGATTTCCACTGCGTCGGGGTTTTCTACAAGGTTTATATAATTATTTCGCAATAATGAGGTAAGTAAGATCTCAAACTAGTGATGTTTGCAATTAATCCTCGTTGACAGCGTCTAGCTACTGCATAAGTATTTGAGGACAAGTCTTAATTGAACCTTTGAGTACAAATTTCCAGGCTTATGAGTGGGCGACAAAGAACAAGGGTGTCGTAACTGATAAGGTGAGGTAAGGTGTAGTTTAAACATATGCATCGTCAGCACTGTAAAATTCAGGAAACATTTCGAATAATTTTTTTTTACGGTCTCATAAGAAATTATTCTTGCAGTTTAAGGACATGCGTACGGCGGAAGTATGACGAGACGGATAAAGTTTTAAAACTGACAGTCCGAGCAGGTTATTTTAACAAAACATGTGCAACTGAAGCGGTTTCTCGGAGAAAGTGATAATAGCTATTGTGTCCGAAATTTCAAGTCTTCAAGTGGTAGGGAGGTATCATTGTAAAACCCATTGTTATAGATATTGTCGCTGCACGTGTTTGGTTGTTACCAGTTTGGTAAGCTTAATTGGCTTTAGCGTAGATGAAGTTGTTATCTGGATAGAAATGACAATTTTTCAGTCTCTATTAACTAATTACGCCTAATTTGACTAAAAACTCTACCATTAAGTTTTTGGTATGTCCAGGAATGAAATTCTTCATCATGATATCTTAACAAGGAAAAAATCCCTAATCTGAAAGACACTGCGCCATTTCTGCAAAAAAAAAAAAAAAATGGTTTTGGTTTACATGGACATCGTAATGTTAGCCCATTGTCGTTGTGAATGCGAAGAACATCGTTACGTGTTTTTGGATTGTTCTTTTTTTTTTTTCATGAGTTCGACGAGCTGGCATAAGGAAGGAGCGATACCCCATCTAAACAGCAGTATAATCCTGTGATATACCAGGGGTTTAGAGAATCAAAGATTCAAGTTGTGATGCTATACGGCCACTCAAGAGCCACAAGCCAAAACAAACAAGGTTATTTCAAGCTGTTATGCAAGAAAATGCGAGAAAATGACAAACTCCTGGCCTAGTAGATGAGCCCAGAAACAGGTCCGAAGACTTTCCTAAAAACATCGAACTTTTTTATTTAATCGGTAAAATTTCGTGAAAAATCTCTCGCATAATCAAGTTTTTAACAACCTGAATTTGTCTCATTCTGTCCCACAAGTGTATTGCTTGCAAATTGCCGTTGGTGGTACATGACAGACTTGTGGGTCATAAATTGCGTTCTGCTGTAGGTTTAATCTCATTCCCCTCAATTGAGATCAATTGAGATGGAAGCGTTCTTGGTGAGTTTTTTCCACATGTAATCATTATTGTGCTCAGGACATGTAGAGTTGTGCATAAACCTTTTTAAAATAAGATCCGGGAAAGACAGAATTAAATTCAGGTCAACATGAAAAGGAAAGCGAGTATTGCAAACATGCCACTGTAACTCCTAAGTTGAATTAGAAAACAGTCCAAAGAAAATACGCGCGCTGATTGCTTAAAAATCGTGTTTCTATTTAACAATTAGATTATGAGTTCGAGATTTCTATGATGAGGTGAAAGTTGATGAGGCCGAAGGCCGAATCAGCTATCGCCTCATAGAAATCGAGAGCGAATAGTCTAATTGTTTTAGTAGAATTCTAACTTAAATTAACGCAAATAATGGTTTCCAAATATTTTTCGACGCATTATTGAACTCTACGCTTTAACAGAATCACACGTATTGAATTGTCCTTGGTAAATTTGCAGTTGTTTACGCGCGCGCATTGGTTTTTCAATAATTTCAAGTTTTTAAAGTCAAGAACCCGTTTATGTCCTTTTTTTCTTCCCAGGAATATGATTATTCATTTACATCTAAACTTTCTTCCAAAACTTCGGAAAAACGATAAAAACGTCGCATTTCGTGGACGACCGACAGCTGCTACATTCTAATTAAACAATAAAGTGTTTCTGCCGAGGAACTATCGGCTGATAGTTGCCCCTTGGAAATTTGATGTTCTTAAAACTAGCATATTTGCCCTCGAAGCTTCGCTTCTCGGGCAAATATTTGTTTTAAGAACATCAAATTTCCAAGGGGCAACTATCAGACCGATAGTTCCGAGACATAAACACTCTATTGTCTTTATTGCTCGCCACTAAATTTTCTTCCGCGCGCCAATTCAAAAATCATATTGAGTTATTTTCAACTTTTTGAGATGTTACATAACGAGCCAGACGTTCTTGGCAACTAAAAAACAGACCTGGGATCCCGGGGAGATGTAGAACTTTTAGTTCTACATCTCCACGGGATATCCAGTGGCTTACAACATTCCAGTGTAATCATATCCCTGTCAGTGATCGTTTATGTTCCACAAAACGCGTCAAGTTTTGCACGAATGTGTCATAATCCTAAAGTGTGAAATTATATTTACTGTAAGACAATTCCATCGTGTCAGAAAGATACAAAACATTTTACTAGTCGGCGATTCGGGAAATCGCGCGACTGACGTAAAGAATTTGGATTAAAAGAAAAAAATAACGTTGAAACAATGTGTTTTCTAGGCTGGGGCGCAAACGCCAGTTTAAAACTTAGACTTTTTGATACATTTCTTACTCTTGTAAAGCTACGGAGCACGTATAGATGAAACGTTTTCGCTAATCTCAGTTATCACTGTTATTCAGTAAGCGAAGTGACTATTCCCAGCAGCCCAGAAATGTCCGAGAGTCAGAAATGTTCTCAGATTTTCCGCGGAAAGCCTAATTGAAACCTGCTTAGGGTATTCTCTGTATACATGTTTGTTGCTTAGCGATTCCAAAAATTAATCTGAATTTTCTAGTATTCGAATTCGAAGATCATGTGCACCGACACTTTTAAAATCAGTTAATATTATGGGCAGTCAGGAAATTATCTCAAAAATTATGACAAAGCTCTCAAGCGCGATAGAAATCTCGAGTACATTATGTAATTCTTTACGAAAAATGCCGAGCGATTCTGGAAACAGCACGACGGAAAAATCACTCTCACGATTTTGTTACATATCATGAAGCACTCAGCAACTGTATTACATGGACTTCACCCTGGGTGAACCAGAAAGGATATGTAACATGTTCCTATAATGTCACGCACGACGGAAAAAATAACTATGACGATTTTGTTACATATCCCGAAGCACTCAGCAACGGTATTGCATGGACTTCAGCCTGGATGAACCAGAAAGGATATGTAACATGTTCCTATAATTTCACGCACAACGGAAAAATAACTATGGCGATTTTGTTACATATCCCGAAGTGCTCAGCAACTGTATTGCATGGACTTCAGCCTGGATGAACCAGAAAGGATATGTAACATGTTCCTATAATGTCACGCACGACGGAAAATAACCATGACGATTTTGTTACATATCCCCAAGCACTCAGCAACGGTATTGCATGGACTTCAGCCTGGATGAACCAGAAAGGATATGTAACATGTTCCTATAATGTCACGCACGACGGAAAATAACCATGACGATTTTGTTACATATCCCCAAGCACTCAGCAACGGTATTGCATGGACTTCAGCCTGGATGAACCAGAAAGGATATGTAACATGTTCCTATAATGTCACGCACGACGGAAAATAACCATGACGATTTTGTTACATATCCCGAAGCACTCAGCAACTGTATTGCATGGACTTCAGCCTGGATGAACCAGAAAGGATATGTAACATGTTCCTATAATGTCACGCACGACGGAAAATAACCATGACGATTTTGTTACATATCCCGAAGCACTCAGCAACTGTATTGTATGGACTTCAGCCTGGATGAACCAGAAAGGATATGTAACATGTTCCTATAATGTCACGCACAACGGAAAAATCACTATGACGATTTTGTTACATATCCCGAAGCGCTCAGCAACTGTATTGCATGGACTTCAGTCTGGGTGAACCAGAAAAGGATATGTAACATGTTCCTATAATGTCACACACGACGGAAAAATCACTATGACGATTTTGTTACATATCCCGAAGCGCTCAGCAACTGTATTGCATGGACTTCAGCCTGGGTGAACCAGAAAAGGATATGTAAGATGTTCCTATAATGTCACGCACGACGGAAAAATAACCATGACGATTTTGTTACGTATCCCGAAGCGCTGAGCAACTGTATTGCATGGACTTCAGCCTGGGTGAACCAGAAAAGGATATGTAAGATGTTCCTATAATGTCATGCACGACGGAAAAATCAATATCACGATTTTGTTACATATCCCGAAGCACTCAGCAACTGTATTGCATGGACTTCAGCCTGGGTGAACCAGAAAAGGATAAGTAACAGATTCCTACAATGTCACGTACGACGGAAAAATCAATATCACGATTTTGTTACATATCCCGAAGCGCTCAGCAACTGTATTGCATGGACTTCAGCCTGGGTGAACCAGAAAAGGATAAGTAACAGATTCCTACAATGTCACGTACGACGGAAAAATCAATATCACGATTTTGTTACATATCCCGAAGCACTCAGCAACTGTATTGCATGGACTTTAGCCTGGGTGAACCAGAAAAGGATATGTAACATTTTCCTATAATGTCACGCACGACGGAAAAATAACTATGACGATTTTGTTACATATCATGAAGCTCTCAGCAACTGTATTGCATGGACTTCAGCTTGGATGAACCAGAAAAAGGATATGTGACATGTTCGTATGATATGAACGAGCGAGGGAAAAATGACGAATTTGTTGTTGTTTTTGTTTCCTGTAGTGTCACGCATTACTGAAAAATTATGTGGTTTTTGTAAAATATCCTGTAGCACTCGGTAACGTAGAAATACTGCGGGGACGTTTGCGTGGGAAAACCAGAGCGGATTTATAATACGTGGCTACATGGTGATTTTACTATATATCTGGATTCGTCTTTCAGAAAACTGGTGTACCATGGACTTCAGTTTAGGGTCTAACCCACGAATGAAAATAGTGATTCAACATTTTAGTAGCTATCTAGTCCCCATTCAATCTAAAAGCACGACAATGGGTGTAAGTTATGATACAAATAAAATATTAATCGGAAGACTTAACTTGGTGCGTTTGACTTGTTGAGTTTTGAAGCTGTTGTCTTGATTCGATGTTCTGGGAGGTTGGTCACGGGCAGCGCAACCTGAAAACACTTTCTGGTTCTCTCCGTCGTTTTTGGGTGAATGAATTCATGCCGTAAATCAATCGTGGCTGGCGGTTTCGTTTGGTTTCCAACAACTGTTTTATGGTTTAAGCGAAAACCAATCCAAATGTATAGTCAGGGCAGCTCCTTTGTTTCCCTTCCCGCTGAAAAGAAAACTCACGCGCCTTCTTTAACTCCTCAAGGCAGATTCGATTGGAAACTGGCTCAATTTCACACAAATGCGTCAGAGAGACACCATATCTTCTAAATCAGAGGCACATCTCGTTTTGTGTCCGTTTTCAACGACCGATGACGGGTTCATTCGTAGTCGAAGCCTTTTTATATATATATGACCGCGCAATATTCCCGCGTTATGAAAATTTATTATAAAATATCAATTATGTGGCCAGATCATATCTGAAAATAACCAGGTTACTTTTGTACACAATTACTCTCACTGAAAGCAGTTATCGCTAACCACAATAGAACCGCGAAAGTCTTGCGATGACAGCAACCTAACAGATAAATGACATCACCCCATAGCAACCGGACCTGGCGAATTTTTGAGCTTCCGGTTAGCTCTGGCTCGTGATGTCGTGACAGGCAAATGTAAAATTTGAAAAAGAAAACAGACAAAAACCCGCTAATACAATTTCAATTGTTTATTTTCTACAAGCCTGCTTGTTTACAGAAAATTTTTCACGGACAAGTACTATCCATCCGGATATTTTCCGCGGACGGGCACTAAGTGCTGATGGTGTCTCTCCGCGGACAAACACTATCGCGTCACGTGATTAATTTAAACCAATCACAATCGGAGAAAATTTAGTGGTAAACTATAATGACTGCTAGTATACGAGTAGCTCAGCCAACAAGATTACAGCATTTGCATTAGTATACCAGTAGAATTCTACTAAGACTCGATAGAAACACAGAACTAGCACGAGCTGTTTAAGTGATGATGGCGCTAGCAAAGAGAATTTACATTTTGATAAGCAAATTAAACAAGTTGTCTTCCTTTTTTTCGTCGCGGTTTTTTCTAAAAAAAAAAAAAAAAAAGAAATCAGGTTCTCCGTGTTTCTATCGAGTTATAAAAATACTCGTGAAAGTTTGGGAGAACTCGAAAAAGCTGCGGAAACACTAGCCTGCGGCTCGTATTCTCACAGCATTTCTCGTTCTCTCGAACTTCCGCTCGTGTTTCTATAACTCGATAAAAACACGGAGAACATGTTTGCTATTTCTTAAATGGAAAAGAAAATGTATCAAGCTCTGCCGAGGCACCAAACGCAAAGCAAGGCACGTTGCCAAATTTCTCTCAAGAAATCATTTGTGTTTATTATTCCGGGTAGTTTTTACACACTTAACTCGTTAGGCTGACTTTACTATTACCAAGTTTTGTACATCGAGACATTCCGGTCTTGAATCTGTGTAGATGCACTACATAGTATTAATTTACAGCGATGAAAACAAAAGAGCCAGACCTGAAGAGGCAATGTAAACTGAAAAGAGAATCCTCAGAAGCTCCTAAGTTGGAATCAAACGTACTCCACACTTAGCTCCGAACACGCCCTCGAAAAGAACATGTAAAGAGCCGTGTAAAGAGCCGTGTAAAGAGCCGTGTAAAGAGCCGTGTAAAGATGTATGGATTAACCAACAGAATTGTATGTAACATTTCGCAGCGAATATTTTTAGTCTTTCAATAGTCTGGGAGCAAATGTCGTGAAATTAAATCCCATGTGGAATTTTGTGCTGAAAGCAAGCCACCAGTCTAAGAGTGCATGTTCACTAGGGTCTAGTAAACATGAAAAGTTTTGGTGGCAGCCCTGCACCTTGCTAGGACGGGTTTTAAGGAGGGTTGAAAATGGGACGTATATGAGCCATTATAAAAGCGAGGCTGGTACATTAAATTCTCTGTAACCTCGTCAATCACCGTCGGTTAACCACAAAACTTGGCAGATATTCGTAAGTTGTTAATTCAGTGACAAGTGCTAACTATGATGTGGTCACGTGATTTTGTAGCATGAAAACGGGGCTGGAATAGAATATCAAATTTAATGCTAGCAAAAGCTTGTCAAACTTACTCAAAATTGGCAGAAATACGCAATTTGATATTTTAGTGACAACTGCTGGTTATGAGGTGGTCACGTGACCTAACATGAAAGTGAGGCTGGACCAGAAAAACGCATGTAACCTTTTTTAAATGTTCACAACAGCTTCTCAAACTTTCTCAAAATTAATCCCTCGCTGATACGGTTGCACTGATGATATTCTCATTTGTCACGTGGTCAAATTTTTATCACGGAAACGAGGCCCCAAACATCCATTTATTTCATGAAAAATTTACACTGATAGCAACCTCCATAATTAAAAAAGACAAAAAATAACGGCAACAACTGATCAACAGCAGTAGTTAAAATGAAAATGGCCATATTTTTCACCTTTCGTTGGCCATGTATTTGTCTAAGGACGCTTACCATATCTAATCTAACGTGTCATCATCATCCTCTTCATTCTCAATATCGCTGTCATCATCGTCACATTCGCCTTGTTGATTCTCACATTAGTCATCACCATCGGAACAGCTGCAGAGGTCCGTGCATAGCAGCCCTGCTTTGCGGCACTGACAGCGATTCGTCGAGCATCGTTCCTTTGCACATTTACACTTCACAAGCTGTATTATAGCCTCGGGAGCGGGCAAGAAAGCTTTGATGGCGAATTAAGAGACAGTCTTTGTAAGAGCAGTCCGGTCGATCTGGCTTGAAAAATAGATTTCGCTCATTTCCTGTGTGTTGTAAGACGTTCATGTACTTATACTAAAACCACAATCCGTTTGATGAGATCTTTTAAGTTTTCGTGTTTTAGGGATACTTAAATCAAACGAAACTTTGACGAGCAATTTTACAAGAACTGACATTCACTGCACAAAAGAAAAAAAAAACATTGTGATTTTACTTAAAATATCTTTGTAATGTACCAAATGTAGAAAATGAAACAACAGTAAGGAACCTTGCGGTATCTCCTTGGTGAAATATTTATTTGCTTGTGAATTTGACGAATTTCGATGGTCCCTATGTTTTTGCTTCATTTTGAAAGACGTCAGCATGAACATGTTGCATCATCCTCTCTCACAGAGATATCTAAACGCACCAGAAATAAAACAATAGCGCATATCTCGTTCGGAGAGGCGTGCTGAGCGTCGCTCTAAACAAGCAGCAAGTCGACGTAGGATTTCAGCAAGGGGCGCGCGAGGTCGTCCACTAATTCAGCTCCCTCTTCGTCTGCAAGATCTGCTTCAACGAGTGGGCTTCATCCGAGGAACCCGGCTAGCAGGATAGGTCCTTGCTATAAGTTAAGTATTCATTCACTCTTTCAGTCTTTTTATTTTTATTCGCTGGTGTTTCCTATGCTTCTGCTTACTTACTTTTCTGCTTTGTTTACTTCTCGCAGTGCTGGTTACCGCGGCACACTGCATTATTCTCCATATGGTTGTTGTATCTTGTTGTTTCAATGGTACAGTTAATAGTACAGAATAGCATAATATGTGCGATACGCAGTTAAGCATATATTTGTATTCTGTGCGTTTGGAATCCGTACATGAGCAGGTAGTCATGTGGTCCCTTGGGTTTTCCATGGTAGGTGTATTTAAGCGAGTGTTTGGTATGGGTTCATTCTCTCGGCGTGTTACCAGCGCTGTTTCATTTTGTTTCTCTATTCGAGTTCCTTTATTTTTCTTTATTTCAGTGTTGGGAATTTGGTCATTTAATTCGTAATTGTCCCAAGAGCTTTGTCAACGCCTCCTCGTCGGACCGTCCGCCCAGCCGGGGATGACTAGCCGAATCTGAACGGTCAGCTTTTGACGTTGATGTGGATGTTGTGGAAACCGATGAGTACTCTTTGATTGATGATTATTTAGGAAGCGGGGTAGAGTTTGTTGAAGGCTCCTTCGGTGTAAAAGGGCGCCTGAAGCAGTGTTTCAGTTATTGGGAATCCACCATCTGTGCCCCACAGTTTGTTTTAGGCCTGATTTCTGAAGGCTATAGATTACCATTTGTCAGATTTCCGGAAAAGTGCTATTTAGACACCCCGAGAGGGTTTCTGCGTCTGCTGCTAATTTATTGCATCACAAGGGTTTGAAACTGTTCAAGTTAAGCTGAACAGGGAGAAATCTATGTTAGAGCCAATGTAAGTCGGTCAATGGCTGGGTTTTGTAATTGACATTATTAAATGCAGTTCCGTGTCACGCCTAAGAAAATTGCCAAGCTTAAGATCAACCTCGATTCCATGATTTCTTCTGGGAGCGTTACTTTTAGGGAACTTGCTCGGGTGGCCGGCTTCATCAATTCGCTGTATTTGGCAGTCGGCCCGATTGCTAGGTTATTCACGAGGCAGATGCGTGCAACTGTTCAAGCCCGTTCGTTCTGGGATTGTTCCTTTTCTCATTCTTCGCCTTTATCGGAAGAATTGCGTTTCTGGTCTACTAATATCGAGGCCTTTAACGGATATGGAATTCAGTTTAGGCTTACTCTAGGTGCAGTAAGTTTTTGCGATGCTAGCGATTACGCCTTTGCAGGATATCGGATCAAATTGAATGATCAGCCTCTCAGTGGTATGTTTGGCCGTTTTGAGTGTCGGCAGAGTTCTACTTTCAGAGAGCTTAAGCCATTTTCTATGTTATCAAGGCGCATGTTGCATCTCTCAGGTACAAGAAAGTTAGGCTTACGGATAACGAAAATACCTCTAGGATTGTTTCAGTTGGTAGCCCAAAACAGCATCTTCAGTGTTTAGCGTTTGATATTTTTCAGCTGTGCCTAGCGAACGAAATTCAGATTGATGCGCAGTGGATTCCTCGCGATGCTAATGTTAGAGCTGATCTTTTAAGTCATTTTGTGGACCAAGATGTCTGGTCTTTAAATTGTGAGATTTTTGCCCAGTTGGATTCCAGGTGGGGTCCGCTTTCTGTTGATCGATTCAGTACCTCTCATTATGACGCTCAGTTGAGAAGATTTAATTCAGATTTCTGTCGCCGGGCTGTTGTGCAGTCGATTTTTTGTCCCAGGGTTGGCATGGTGAAAACAATTGGCTCTGTCCACCAGTGTCTATTATTGTGGATGTTATTAGACACGCGCGTGCATGCCGAGCGGTCGGCACGCTCATCGTTCCTAAATGGCCGTCGGCTTTTTTCTGGCCGTTGTTGAAGCCTCGCCCTTCCAGATTTGCTTCATTTGTTGTGGATATCGTACGCTTGCCCAGAAGATCTGATATGATTATGCCTGGTCCTTGCAAAAGGGTTTTTTTTTTTATCGCGGCAACCCTCGGTTTTCTTTGGTTGCCCAAAATTCAGCATGCTGGCCTTACGCATAGATTTCAGGTCAGCGTTGCCGACCTGTCAGTTTTTGTTTGTCTGTTTGTTTTCGTATTTACCTTTTCTAGGCCTTACAGTTTGCTTGTTTTGTTGAGCATTTGCCTGCAGTTAATCAGTCGGCCCGATTGTGGCACGCGTTTGCAACGGTTACTGAGCGGCGTGGCTTGTGTGCGTTGTTACAGTCATGCGAGTTTTGAGCGTGGCAATAGTTGTATACCACGGGTTAGCACTTAATGTGCGATGCCGGTCTCAACGAAGCGTCATGTTGCCTACCTTAGGCGGATACATTTGAGAGGGTGCATCTGTTGTAGCAGTTTGTTGATAGGTGCTCCTGTCTGGGCTATATTTACCTTTTTGTTTTTGCGCAGTGTTGTTTGCTCGCTAACCTTATTTTTGTTTCTTTAAGATATCTTGCAGGACGGGGGCTTGACGGCGAATCTCTAGGATCCGTCTTTGAAGTTGACCGAGCTCGTGGAACGTGCAGCACTTGAGGGCCATTCTGCCTCCGTGGTAGAATCTACTTCGTACAGTATCCGATGGGGTCACCGTCTAGCAGGGTTGGAGTCACCTACCATCCACCCTTTAGTGAATGATGTTGTCGAAGGTGCTCGAAGGAAGTTAGCAAGACCCGTCCGGCCCAAGCAGCTTTTGACGCATGACTCTATTGCTGATATGACCTTAAGCTTAAAGCAGATATTTGCTTTTTGTTTATTCTTCTAGCAGGTTATGCAGGTGTTTTTCGTATTGGTGAAGTTTTGAGCATTAGAGTGCGGGATTTTTTCATTTTTGAAGATTTCATGAAGGTTTATCTGATTAAGCGTAAAAACGACCAGTACAAGGATGAGCACGTTTCGGTAATAGTTAGGTCTCGGAAACCTACCTGTCCGGCTGGGACAACTGAGAGAATATCGTCTTTGCTGCCTGATTCCAGTGGTTCTAGCTATCCTATTGTTCGCAGAATCGTTAATTCTAGGCATTCTAAGGAGCGATTTCATGAGTCTCTTGGGATAAGTTATTCCACAGTTTATGCTCATTTTAAGTCCTACATTTCGCCCTTTGTTTCTGATGCAAGTTTGTATGGTACACATATAGAATTAGGATCAGCGGGGCTAACGATCCGGGGTTCAGGTCTCTTGATTCCTCAATGAAAGACAGGCATGTTACCTGGAAGAATCCGAAGTCTAAGTTTTCGTTAGAAGAACTTATTGCGATTACTGGTCTATGAACATTTAGTTCGTTATTAGGGGTCCGGTAGGAGGGCCCGGCAACCGTAGCCTACTTTGGTTCCTACCCAGATTTCCTGCGCCAATCTTGGTGAGGTTTTTTCTGGCCTCCGAGTGTCCGCTGCGGTGGATACGCGCTCGGCTTGCCTTGTATTACTTGGATTTTCGCATTTTCTTTTTTTCTCAGTTTTATGTTTTTGCTAGCCTTAATTATTTTTTGTTGCGCGAGCTGGGGTATCCAACCCCTGGGGAGTGTTATATTTGTTTGTATTTGAGTCTGTAATTAAAGACAGTGCTGGTTATCGCGGCACACGGCATTATTCTCCATATGGTTGTTGTATCTTGTTGTTTCAATGGTATGGTTAATAGCACAGAATTGGTTCTTCAGTTCCCTCTTTGGATTGAAAGAATATTCGGTTTACTTGAGATTATCTCAGTCTCTAAACCTCGCCAGCGTTGAATATTATTGATTGCCTTTGCTTTGCACTTCAGTTAATTAATATTGAGAACAATTGAGACGGTATTATCTTGATATCATTTTTTAGTGGAATAAACATCTTTCAGGAGTACCTGGGCCTCATTTGAAATGTGCTTTCGAACTACACACTTTGTGCCTTATTGCACTTTGACGACACTACATACACTACCATTGTCACTAGCTAGACAGTTTCCCGGGCCTACTTGTCAATGGAGTTTAATCTGCTAGTGAAAGACTTGTACAAATAGTACATATATATGGCTACGCCCGTTTCATTTTCATATATTAGCCCTGCATTTTGTAGCGTTTTCTCCTTCTTAATTCAAGTAATGTCTGAACAGGTTAATCTTATTTTTTCCTGAAGGACCCCAGATACTGAAACGTTGGCCCAATGAGGGAGGCAGGTATATGTTTTTTGCCCATCCAACAACAAAACAAAATTAATCGGTCAACGCCAACCTGATATTAAATGACGCAAAAGTCGTCCCAAGCTATCAAGTGGCAGGAATGGCTATTTACAGTGCATTTATATAACTACAGTCGAACCTCCGGTTGCGACCACCTCTCGCAAGCGACCACTCCTACTCAGCGACCATTTTCCAAAATACCAAAAGTTTCCGAGTCAAATCAGTATATTTGGAACCTCTTGTAGGCGACCAGCTCTCGTAAGCGACCGCGACCACCTTTAGAGCTAAAAGCCAAAATTTTCTTTTGTTTTTAACCTTCCGTAGACGACCACTTAACAGATCGATAATAGAGCGGAAACTGGATAACAAGGTGTTGTAACATTGTCGTGTTCCTGGATAGTACAGGGGAAGGAAATGTCTTGATGGGAAGAATCGGATTTTTTTCTCGAAATTAACTTTTCCAATGAATAAAGCACTTAGCACATGGGGTAAGTTTCTGCGGTTACCATATACTAATGAGGCAAAATTTTGACCCAGTATGGTCTAAGCTCTCGTAAGCGACCACCTCCCGTAAACGACCACCTAGGCTTGACATTTTGGGTGGTCGCTTACGGGAGGTTCGACTGTATCTACCTATATGTTTGGACGATTGCGCACATGTCTTTGCTGATATCTCTCAAGTATCTAATTGACTATCTCAAACTGATATTACTCTGTAAATTTAAATTTGTACATGTTTATACCTGTTTTAACGTGATGTTTAAGTGGCTTTCAAATATGTGTCGTTTAATCAAAACCAAAGGTACTAGTTTATCCAAACATTGAAAACCGTCGTCTAATGTTAACTGCAACACAGTCCGTAACTTTTAGCTTCCAGGTTTAGCATTTTGTCCGGAGTACGAGCCTATAAACCTGATCAGTACCTCTTGAGCGTCCACGCTTTCAACAAACCACGCCATGCGAGAACCCACGCTTTTACCAATTTCACCTAGTTCTAACAGAAACAAGCGCCTTTTTTGCACTGTACTCTAATACAATCAGGATAGTCAGGGGCGTAGCTCCCTTTAAGCCAATAAGCCCGGGCTTACAAACTTTTCTCGGTATATTTATTTTTTCTTTAATTTTCTTGTAATTCTTGTAATTCTTTGCGTTTATTTCACGGAATTAGTTTTCTGGGTGACTTTGTAAAGAAAACAATGTTTAAATTTCGGCTCTCTCTCTTTCCATCAAATGTCCGGATATTTGCATTTCTGATCACCTTCCGGTTTTGGCTGTGCGTTTGTACAACCATTATTCTCCTGACAACACAAAGAACCATAAATATATCACCTATCGGAATCTCAAATCCTTAGACCATGAAAGGTTTATCAAGACATTATATGAGACCCAATGGGACATAATCTTTGTTTTTGATGAAGTAGATGACATGGTAAATGGCTGGTATTCTCTTCTTAATGAAGCCATTGATGCAAATGCGCCGCTCAAACGAAAACGTATCCGACACGAAACAAAACCGAAATGGTTATCACCTGAGATCCTAAAGCTGATGAAAAAATGTGATCGTCTCCTCAAAAAAGCCAAACGCTCGAACGTTCCTGATGACTGGTTAGCCTTGAGGAGCGCCAAAAACAAAGTCGCCGAGGCGATTAGAACTGCCAAGAGAAATTTCTTCCATGAATCATTCAGGGAAAACCAAAACAATCCAAAGAAAATCTGGTCCGCGCTCAAGGATCTTTCTGGACAACTAAACACTAGAGGTGTGACCTATTTAGAAGAGAACAAGACCACGCAAATCAACTATGACGACTTAATTGCCGAAGTGCTAAACAAACATTTTACGGGCTTAGCTGAAAGTCTCTCAGACAAAACTGCCGCTGAGTTTAACCCAGCGACCCTGATATCTTTTGTCAGCAAACGCAAGACCTCAAATGCCATGCATGCTTTTCCTCTTATCACGCCGAACCAGACCAAACGACTTATTGAAGCTATCCCTTCAAGCAAAGCGACTGGTGTGGATGGCGTGAGTACCCGTATATTGAAGATAGCAGCTCCGGCAATAGCACCATCACTGGCCAAACTCATAAACATCTGTATCGCTCGTCGCACTTTTCCGACAGCATGGAAACAGGCTAAGGTGACGCCAATACACAAGCAGAAGAGCAAGTCTGACACAAACAACTACAGGCCGATCTCAGTCCTTCCTGTACTTTCAAAAATATTCGAGAGACATTTGCACAACTCTCTATCTACTTTTCTCAAGGACAATAATCTCCTATATTCATTGCAATCTGCCTTTAGGAAACACCACTCGACTGAGACAGCCTTAATAGACATTGTCGACCGAATGCTGTTAAATCTTGATGACAACGGGATAAATGGCTTAGTTTTCGCCGACTTCCAGAAGGCCTTCGATCTTGTTAACCATGAGATATTGATTGAAAAACCGCGCATTTATGGTCTAGAGGACAACAGCCTGGTCCTTGTGCGTTCATTCCTTCAAAACCGAGCGCAGCGCACGGTTATCCGGAGTGCACAATCCTCGCCCCAGGCTTTGACGCACGGAGTGCCACAGGGATCCGTACTCTCTCCTCTTCTTTTCCTAGTGCATATAAACGACCTCCCGGAGGCAGTATCGCAGCCCACTACTGTGGACATCTTCGCAGATGACACGACTCTGAGCTCACACTCACCTTACACAAATACCCCTGGACTTTGTTCCAGACTATGTCAAAGTACTGTAGAACTGGAAAAATGGACAGGCAATAACCGGTTTAAGCTGAACATGGCCAAAACAAAATCCATGTTCGTAACCGGTACTAGACTGCGTGCAAAGATGGACCACTGCGACCAGATGGAAATCCGTTCCAGCACGGGAGATGTATTGGAAACTACTACCAGCTATAAGCTACTTGGAGTATATAATGACCCGGACCTTTCTTTTAACGAGCATGTTGAACATTTATGTAAGAAACTTACTAAGCGCATCGGTATCTTGAGATCAATTAGGCATTATTTACCTTTAAATGAGCGTATACTCTTCTACAATGCAACCATAAAGGCCCTTTTTCTGTATGGCGGAGCAGTCTGGAGTATAACATCTAAAGCAAATATCAGACGAGTCTTTCGACTGCAAAAGAGAGCGGCCAGGGTAATATTGGATGTTAAAACAGCAAGGGATGAACGAACTGTTGACTTATTTAACAAGTTGGACTGGTTGCCCTTCTATGAAGAAATCAATGTTAATAAGCTATGCCTTATCTTTAAAGGTCTACATGGTCAATGTCCAGAATACATATCTTGTAAGTTGATACGTGTGAGTGACATATCGGTAAGATCCTCGCGTTATAGTCACATCACGCTACGATGCCCTAAGAGCAACAGAGCGACAGAAGGAGGAAAAACTTTTGCTTCTACATCAACTTCACTATGGAATTCCCTACCTCCTAACATAAGATCCTGAGATAGCATTAATGTTTTTAAAGAGAAATGCGTCAAGCTTATAAAGAAGGGGTATGCAAATATTGAACATTTCACAATTTCTTAGTGTCCTCTAACTCTTTGTATCGCATGCACCAACAAGATTTTAGTCCATTTTATTGATGTTAGTAATTTTATCAGTTTTATACTTATTATTATTCATAGTTAGATATTTTTAAAATCATTGTGATTTATATTTTAATTGTTTAAGGGAGGGCCACGAGTTTATCAGTCAATGAGTGTAAAGTGTTTTTACCCTCATTAAATAAAGTTACTTACTTACTTACTTCTATTTTTGCCTCGTTCAGTCACAAATCGCCGTCTGGTCTCTAAAGCCCATCTCTAAAGCCCATGCTTCACCTGTGCATGCGTGCAGCACATGGGATTTATAGCAGTTATCGTCGTGAAAAGCTGGCATGGATTCTATGATTTCTAGGGCGATGAAATCACATACAAATGAACACGCCGTTTGCGGTAGACCGACATTAAAGGACGTTAAGCGTTTTCGAAACTGGTCGGGCTGCAAGCCCTACAAGAGATCAATTTACCAGCGAACATTTTGACTGAATTTATCAAGAATCATGTTATACCAAAAGGAGCTATCAACCGGGGCTATCAACTCTTCAACTTGATAAAAAGCATCTTCAACATCGTATTTCTAGACGTGATCGTGAACCGAGTAGAATCCCAGCACGAACTCAATAACGCCTGAACAACAAGAGCAGAAAGGTTAGAGAATTTGTTTACGAATGTATCTGTTCGAGCACACCTAAGTAAAAGGCTCTGAGAAACTTCGTAAAGTATAATAAAGTTAAAATCTCGAACTAAACGATATTCTCTCGTTATTTTCTTGTAACAGAGTTATGTGTCGTTACAAGAATGAAACCCACATGCAGCGAATTATATTGTACATTTAAGCTGAAGGAAACTAATGTATGTTGACTCCAGCAAAACAATTCTTGGCTTGCACTGTTACGTAATCCTGACGCAATAAAAAATTATTCGAAAACCATTTAGTGGATAAAGTCAAGAAATTGTGATGTTATAGGAGATTAATAAAGATGAAACTTCTCTATTTTTTAAGTCTGTGCGTTTTCCCAAACCTCAGATATTCGTCGAAATATTTTGCACAAATTAACAGAGCCCAGTATGTAACTGCGGTGTTGGTGTACCTCCGCGGTACACCAACATAGCGGCCGGAAAATAGCGTAAACATCTAGAACTTACTTTGGCTATCTAGGCGACTGATTATCTGTACTAAACAAACAAACATTTACATGAACACTTTTTCCTAATACTTTAACTTTTAAATGGGCTAAAAATCATGGATGAGTATATATTTTTCGACAAACGCGTTCGTAGCTCTATGTCACGCACCGCCAGAAATCTGAAATTCAAAATGTCTCGCAAAATGTCTCTCAAAATGTCTCTCGACACGGAAAAACAACAACAACAACAACAACAACAACAAAGGCAAAGGCTAAGGAAAATAGACTGAAGCGTTTATAGGCTGATATAAAGACCTTGACTCATTTCACGCCCTAAAGGTCTGCAAACGAGTGATAAGCTTTTAATCGATTCCAAGAAATGCAATCAAAGGCAGAATAGCTTGAGCACATCGATTCGATTGAATTTCGTACGACTTCAAATGCAGAACATTGAGCTCAATTGCAATATAGCTAGTACTTCTCAGTATAACGACTGCATGGGTACACGCAGCAAAGCGTCTAGTTCTATAATTAGATTACATTGTTAAATGTAAAGCGTGCACTAGTGGTTGCGGGTTTTGTTTAAAGTTTTCACGGCTTTATCTAATATGCGAAGCAATGCTATCGCAGTATTTGCCGGCAACGTTCGACAAGGCATGGCCGCTAAACGTATCAATTGTATTTTTGCAGAAAGAGTGAGAAAATAAAAAATGCCGAAAGTGATCATAAAAGCGAAAAAATTGACCGGTTTAAAATGAACGCAGAAAACCACGCCTGAAATAAATGCTTAAGCTCATGTGTTTGATCAGCGGCAATTCACCTTATCCGTAGCCCATTGCAAACTACAAATATTTAAGCCACGTGGAGCTGTAATAAAGCATAAATTGAACGAATCATAGGCCTACCTGAAAGTAGGACATCCTGGATCTGGCATTCAACGACTTGGACATCATTATTAGTACTGCTGTCGTGGAGAAGAAAGTGCTTCCGCAGATCATTGTAGGAAGTTTGCGCTCAGCGATCCAGCTATTAAAGATTTCAATTATCATTGCTTGCATGATCATAACGTAAAGTGTAACAGCTGCGAGGAACTGAAAACTGTTATTCAATCTGTTGAGGAGAAAATAAACGAACTTTCGTCGTCAATGTAGAGCAAGGAGCAGCATGATGACTTCCTGTATGACTTCAGCAAGTCTGTCAACTCCATCAAAGAATGGAAATGCCATATCCTGCGGTCCGAGAACAAAGAGAAGGCGAAGGGAGGCTTCAAGCAAGATCTTAGGGTAGATTCGGTTTTTACAGTTGCAGACTGGGCTATGAAGTTTTCACAGCAGTGCGACTGGTTTGCCAAGAGGGGAATAAATTGGCACGTCAGTCGTATTGTATCCAGTGGCGGACGTGGAAACTTGTTTGCTTCATATTCCCACCACTTGTACAAGAACTGCTCCCAATAGTCCATGGGCCATGACCCTTGAAAGAGCCATTTGGTACCAAAACGAGGCACAAATTCTAACACTTATTTTGGGCAACATTGATTCCTCTAGGTTAATTTTTGGTGTATGATAACCATGCCAAATGAGTAGCTTTACTAGGATTATCACGTGATTAAATGACGTCACTCGGTTTGGCTGAATAAGCAGAATTGGTAAAAAATGCCTAATAACAGTTAAATGCAAACCTGAAAATGTTACATACATTGATTTTTGGTTATTGCAAACTTCAAACGCAGGTTTCAGACCTGATTCCAAAAACTTATATATGACTTATAGGTATTATCCCTGAATGGTTTTCATGGCAACACTTGTCAAACTATAAATATGAACAATAAGACGAAACATGTGAAAAAAAGAAAGTGTTCGTGTAAACTGCATTGGTTACTTCCGAACGCTCATTCTAAACTACATTGACTCCTCTTGCTTAGTTTGGTATATGGTGTGATAACCATGTCAAATAAGTAGCTGTACCAGGCTTATCACGTGATAAATTGCAAATGACTCGGTTGGGCTGAACAGATAGAACTAGTACAAATGTGATTACTACGGTCAAATACGAGCAAATGCAAATACAATCGTGTTACATGCACTGGTTTTTAGTTATTGAAGATCTCAAACGTTTTCAGAGCTTCATGTCAACAACTAATTTTTAACTTTAAAAAAATTGTTCCTGGATGGTTTCCATGGCTAAACTTGCCAAATGTTAAATATGAATAATTATTCAGGATATAAGAAACTGATTGTACATGTGTTACATTGATAATTAAAGTCAGATTTCTTCGTCTTCTTCGCTGTCATCTGAGACAAACTCCTCGATAGAATCTTCACATCTGTTGTCACAATCTAATAGCTTGCACACATCCATGCACTTGAAACCATTTGCTAGGCGACTGCAGGTAGGAAGTTGACATGATCTGACCTTGTACACGAGCAAGACGGTAGTTCTAGCACGGCTGTAGGGGCTGTCGAAGGAGCTGGGTCACCGCTCATCCAGTCAATGGCAAAGTGATCACCGTCTTCGCGCCAGCCAAAACCAATGGGGGTCGCGTCCCTTGGCAGTTTTGCAGACTTCACTTCCAAATGGCTGCTTGGAAGTTTGCGCGAGCCGCATGCTTTAACAAGCAGTAAACACAAGGTGGTAATTGGGTGGAATCGATGTTACCCTTCTTGGCGCAGAATAACCTGTACCTCAGCTCATTAATGTTATCAGTTCTTGGTTGAGAGCAGTAGAGCTTACATGTAAACTTTTGAAGGCTCTGAAAAAGCATAACTGATAGAACATATTCCATCCCCATGCCAGCTGCTTAACATTTCTTGCTAAGATGTCTGTTGCTTGACAAGTCGTAGGGTTGTTATCTTTTCCCTTCCAGCGAAGGCACTCACTGTGTCACAACCAGTGAAAGCATGCATACTAATTAGGCATTTGCAAAGTTCTTCTCCTACAGCTGCCACCACACTGGATATACTGACATATCTAGTTCTTGTCTGCGCTCCACACTTGACATACATGGATGCCGAATAAAGCAATTAAATGCCAGGCAAAGCAAGAATACGTCTGTATCTTCTGATGCCCCAACCACCTCCTTGTAGCCCGATTTGGCTGCATGAGCTGCATGTAGAATAAGCGTGGTATTTGCTTCTTCCTGTGTGGAGTTGAGCTCTTCAACTCTTCTGGCAGCTTGTGAGGTAATCTCGTAACAGTCACTTTCGCACGAAAAGTGACCTTGCCTGTCAACTTTGTTATGTATTGATCTCATCTCCACCCCTTTACCACAAACTCTGTGAAGGCGTTTTTATTCTTTCGATTCAAAAGGAATTTCTCCACTGCTGCGCCTCATGTTCGAATGCGTCCGCATGTAGTCACACTAAGACCCATAAGAAGTTTTTTCTTCGTGCGTTTTCAAGAGCTTTGTGGCGGGTAACTTCTACAAATCTTCTAGAACGAGGACCGCAACCATCTTCTGCATTGTAAATGGGAAGATTTTCTCAATCCAGTGCCTCGACACTCTTTTTGGTCTGAACTATCTGCGTTGATTGTTCCGGGGGAAGTTGTGGTCCGAAATGCCTCGCCTGCACCGCTATTCCATTTACTCTAAGTGATGTTCCTTCACCCGATGACGTTTCTTCTAGGCGGTCAATGTTATCCCATGCCAAAGTAGTGCCAACATGAGGCTGGATGTTATCTGGCAATGAGATTTCACTTGTTGATGTCATTTTCTTGAGGCACAGTACAGTTTTGATTTCTTCAAGCTGGGAATAGGCGATTCCGTGGCCGCAACACTCGTCGACATTCAGCTTGGACAGCGACTTATGTCTTTACTTAATGTTTACAAACCACCGTCAGTAAACAATCAGACGTTTACGAGCGACATGTGCGAAAGTTTAGACGCAGCGATTTCAAACCGAGCTAGTGTGTTATGTTTGGGAGATCTCAGTTGCGATATTCTAAAACGACAAGACAGCGGGAAACAAGGTCGAGCTTTCTTAGATATCTGTGACATCTACGGCTTGGACAATCTCATAAATGAGCCAACAAGGATTTCAATTTCTAGAGAGTCTTGCTTAGACATTATAGCAACAAATTCTCCGACATTTGCATTAAAATCAGGAACAATGGAGACAGGCCTGAGTGATCACAAACTGGTCTACACTATTCTTAACAAGAAATTATCCAAACCAGAGACCTTTTTACGAAAGGCAGGTGTTTTAAAAGCTTCGATGCGAATGCTTTTAACAAGGACCTTGCATGTGTGCCGTTTAATGTGGCGTATGCGTTCGAAGACATCAATGACATCTGTTGGGCTTGGGAAAAGATGTATACCGATGTGCTGGACGATCATGCACGCATCAGAATGAGAAAACGTAAGGCGGCTTCAGGTCAATTTAAATTTATTACACCGGAGATAAGAAAGGCCATTCGGAAGCGAAACAGTCTAAAACGAAAATTTAACAAAACAAGGAAAACAGACGACTGGGAAGCATACCGAGTGTTAAGAAATCGCGTGGTCTCCATGAGGCGAAAGTCTGTTGTTAAACATTTCGATCATCTGTGCTGCTCACGTGCTGGAAACTACAGGGCTTTTTGGCGGTCACTACGTCCACTTTTACACACAAAGAAACGTGCGCAAAGCGATTTGATCATTTTAAAAGAAAATAGCAGAACGATTATCGATCAAGCTCAAGTAGCAGAGATTTTTAATGACTATTTTACAAACATCACCGATAGGTTAACAATCGATTCATACACTCCGTTCCAACATCAGTCACATGCCTCTCGCTTACCTACGAACAGTATAGCCAGTAAGAGCTTTACTTTTCGTTTTATAAATCACCACGAAGTAAGGCAAATACTCAACGACATCAAGGCAAACAAAGCCCAGGGATATGACTTAATTCCGCCACGCGCAGTCAAAGCAGCGGCACCATCAGTGTCTGAACCGCTAAGTGATCTTATAAATACTATTATTGCAATGGCAGAAGTCCCCGAAGGGTGGAAGTATGGTCAGATTACACCTTTACACAAAAAGGACAACGTGTTGGACAAAGCAAACTTTAGACCTGTCACCGTGCTGCCCGCATTCGACAAAGTGTTTGAACGCATTGTCCATACTCAGATGAGTAGCTATTTTGATACCATTTTCCACGATTATACGTTCGCGTATCGGAAATTGCATGGCTGCTCTGCGGCGTTATTGACACTTACCGAAGAGTGGAAAGAAAAACTTGATCAAAGCCGCGTTATTGGTGCTGCTACACTGGACCTTAGCAAGGCATTCGACTGTATCCCTCACGATCTTCTGTTGGAAAAGCTTAGATTTTACGGACTGGATGAAAGATCATGGTCCCTCCTTCAGAGTTACCTCTCACATCGCTACCAACGAGTCAAACTGGGAAACAGTTTTTCATCGTGGAATGTCGTTCGTAGTGGTGTACTCCAGACGTCAATATTAGGACCGCTTCTTTTTGATATTTTTATGAACGATTTGCCCTATGCTATAAACGAGAGCAGCTTATTAAGCTTTGCAGACGACACCAATTTATATGCTTCAAACGAATGTCCCCGCGCAGTAGAAAACATGATTAACCAAGATCTGTTCAATGCCACTTCTTGGTTTAAACAAAACGGAATGATCGCCAACCCGACAAAATGTAACGTCATGGTGTTAGGAAATGCTAATCAGAGTGGCATTAGCATCGAATGTGCGGGTAAAGAGATTCCAGTATCCAAGGAGATAAAACTACTGGGCATAACTTTAGACGAAAAACTAAAATTTGATTCACACATTGCGGACATTTGTCGCAAGGTGGGGAGCCAAATAAATGCTCTAAGCAGATTAAAGAACATTCTACCTTGCAAAACGCAGGAATCCTTGTATCGAGCTTTTATTTTACCATATTTTTCTTATTGTAGTCAGGTTTGGTATCACTGTGGAAGAAGGAATATAGAAAAACTGGAAAAAACAAATGCGAGGGCCTTGAGATTTGTGTACAGCGACAAGATCTCGGCGTACGAAGCGCTCTTAGGGCGTATCGGATCAACATCAACCTTAGAAAATCGTCGCACTCAAGACATGTTACTGACTGTGAACAATATTATTCAAGGCAGGGCTCCATCCAGCTTCAAAAATCTTATAACTGAAAAGAGAACAGCGTACAATCTTCGCGGAAATTTTAATCTTTCCATACCTAAAGTGAACACTACCAGATATGGTCTTAAGTCGTGGCGTTATGCAGCAGCAAAGTACTGGAATATGCTACCTCGTGATATTCGTTCCATGGCAGGCTCAAAAGACTTTTTGAAAAAGATTCGGCAAACTGATTTTCATGTTTAATACACTTTGATTATATTTTATCGCTTTTAGCTCGGTTTTTTTTAAAGATTTTTAAATTAGCTTGATGTAAATACCTTTTTTAAAGCTCCTATAATGTTGTACATTACTTAATTTAAATCGTGGAGCACCTGGAAACTAGCGAACAGCTAAGTGTGTACTTGTCCACGTTAAATAAAGTATGTCTATGTCTAACGATTAAGCATTTGGATGAGTTCAACGTTATCTGTCAGGGTCTTGACAGCATAGGGAAGAGGGATCTGTTTGGATGGCTTAATCCTTCCTCTCGGCTCACTCCAAACATCAGATCTTGGGCGAAGGATTTCATCAACCTCGGCTCTTTGGATGACAGTTGTTATCTCGCCACTCTTTTTTTCCAGTCGGATATGTTTGCAAGAACGAACCCTGCTCTTTGGGAACATTCATTGCGCTCTTAGCGAGATCTGAATGGCGTGGAGACTATGACATCTTGTTTTCTGTTCTTTGAATAGCCTCGTGAATGCCAATAGCAGCCCGGTGTATATCTGAGCTCCGAGAAGACTGGCTTGCATTGTCCTGTTTTTCCCGAAGAGGGGTTGTTATGTATATGGCTACATGAAGTGTGTCAAATTGGCGGGAACTATGAAGACACTGGTGGTTTCTAACAAATTTTCAAAAAGGAGGACATTGCCAAATTCTGCCTGGAGATTGTGTCTGATGTGCCTCTTTTCGATAACTTGATTTCTTCCACAACCAAAGATGTGAGATACGTATGATATAAGTAGTTCTGTCATTTCAGTCAATGTGACTATTTTCTCGTTTGCAAGAACATCCGATCTGATGTAATCATCTGACGTAAGCATCTGATGTAAGCATCTGGTAAGCTTCTGGCTTGAGATCAGCAAACTCATCTTCCAGCGATTCACCACAGCCATCGGAAGCCCCAGTGGGACTTGTCTCAGCCCTAGTATAGCCCTTGTAGCATGTCCTGTGATAACAAGCTTCAGCTGTTACGATTTCACGCGACGCAATTGCGAGAATCCTGCTGTCCTTCTTTTCCATGGCTGATTTTCTAATTGAGTGATCTGCACGCAAATCTCCACATTGTTCCAAGGGCTCCCGATTTCTTGTTCCCTTAAGACACACAGAATATGCAGACATGTTTGTAAGTTGTGCTGGTGGTAGGGGACTCTCGGATCGAGGTCCTCTTAGCTGCCGTTGGTTGTTGGTCATCAGTTCAGCTTGCTGCTTTGAAATTGTTTCCAACAGCTTTTTGATGGTAAACACGCTACGACATTTTCTGTGATAGTAAATGTTGGGATTTCTCCTTCATTTAATGTCTCAGCAATATCAAGGTGTTTTTGTTTACGAACAGCAGCTGCTCGCCTCTTACAAGTGTACCTGAGGACTGCTCATCGTTTGGTCTAACTAGTTCCGTATCATCGCCAGTACAGTGAATAATACATGCACAACTGGACTGTTCTGAACGTGATCGCTTTTGATCGATGTTTTGTTCTTCAGGCATCACATTTCCTCTTTTTGTGCCACCTATTCAGTCATGCAGGGTTCTACGTCAATATTAAGACTTAAAGGTTTTACAGTGCTGCGCGCGGTACCGTGAACACGCAGACAGTTTTTTTGACATTTTTATGACATATTTTTGACATGTTTTTGACGAGTTGATACAGGCGGGATAGAATTCGGCGGGAAACCAAACATGACTAAAGCGCTGGACTTCAAAAAGCTCACGGTTGTGAAGGATATACTGAAATATTGATCAAGAGTTCTACAATGCTACACACGCGTTCAAAGTGCTTGTAAGTTTTCCTTTTCGAAAATATTTGAACTCGGGTTTGCTTGACGATCCGTTTTTTTTTCTTTCTACAACCTGACAGCTATGTCGCAAACGAAATTATATTTTTATTATATTTTACACTAGCTGATGTTCAACTAAGACTGAATAGATATGGTGGAAGCTTTGATAATGGAAGAGCCCTACCTGCAATGTACAGAGAACGAGTGTTGGACCTTTATCATGATGGATTTGGCAACCGTCAAATCGCACGGGAAATTCGTTCGAGTCCCGGTGTTGTACAGAAAGTGATAGACCGTTATAATGAACAAAATACATCCCTCAGAGGCATTAGAGTTGGCTTTCCTTGTCCCAAAATGGATGAACAAGTCGTGGAGTATATAGAGGTACAAAAACTAATGAAACCGAGCACTTAATCGACCGAATGACAACAGAGGCTTCTACTTGATGGCGTGGTTCATCCTGCCAATCTACCGAGCGTATCACAGATCAACAAGGTCATTCGCAAAGAACGTGTAACGACGAGAAAGAAACTTACATCTATTCCACTCGAATCTACAACCCCTGAAGCAGCAACAGCTATCGATGATTTTCTTACTGAAATAGCTAACATCAACCCAACGACCCTGCATTTCTTTGACGAACCCAGCGTATTATCAAAACTACAGGGAACAGAAACTACGGGAGCGCGCCACTAGGACAGGCTGCTTTCGAAATTCAGCGCTACGCGTTTAATGCAGATTTCACTATAAATCTTTTGTATTCATTTTCCGGCGTTGATTTTTACAATATACTGGACGGTCCATCTAATGGATTTGAACTGCTAAACGTCTTTGACGAAGTTCTTCAAGAGCATCGAGCTGACGAGAGTGCAGTGCTTGAGCGGGGAGACTGCGTGGTCATGGATAATTGTGGCTTCCACCAGGGTCATCGCATTGAACCAGTGCTCACGGACATGTTAGCCGATCGCGGTGTAAGACTATTATTTCAGCCACCTTACTCACCACATTTCAACACCTGTGAATATTGCTTCCACGAGATAAAGGCATTTTTACGTCGCCACCAGATGCTAGCTGTAAATGAAACCAAAATCGCAATAGCGCAGGCGATGCTCAACATTAGTGCCAATAGCTTGTATGCATGTTTCAAGCACTGTGGATGCTTTTTATGAGCAACAATTTTTTTACCTTTTTGTAAACCAGATCAGAAAACTCAACTAAGAAAAATGTTACATGATATCTCTGAACGCAACATAATTATCATATTTACAAAGTTTGCTGTTTGTTGACATTGTTGAGTTGCAAAATACATATCACAGACGTAGTAACGCAAGAGGTACAACTACAAGAACGGAATATAAACGAAGGTTTGTTTAGCTAATAACTACAACAGTAAAGCATTTCCAGAAAAATCAACAAATGAACGAGAATCTGAAATTCGCAACGCTATGAAGCCGAGTTATTTGTTATTTGACCTTGATAAATATTCCCCACGTTCAAATAAATCAGTGTGCAGGAACTGTCGACGGAGTTCACTTCAGTTTACCTTAATTTTACTCGAGAAAAACAACGCCAGGAATATAACTCAATCCTAAAGACATACCATTACAAGGAGAGAAATAAGATGCCGTCTATCTTGTGAGTGTGGTGATACGTTCCATTTATAAACAGATGTTTACATTTGAGTTCTCGTATTGACCTATAATCATCGGAAGTCTCCAGTCTTCGTCTTCACACCAATCGGGAGCCTTTTTGAGCGCTCTTTGCAAAATTATCAGATCCCTATCCAACCGGCTTCTGCTCGCGTACTTTACTTAGTTTTGTGCCTTCAATCTAGGTCTCATAACGAAGAAAAACGAAGATTTTGCGCACTCACGTGCGGCCGTGAAACTTTTAAGATGGGTTTCCTCTTCTTGTGTCTTGTTTTCCAGAGATCTAATTTCACGCTGAAGTTGGCTAATTTTCGTTTTGTGTTCGGGATGCTCCGGGGCGTAGCCAGCCTTTTTGCATAGAGGGTTTCCTAATGTATATTGCTTGCCCGGGTCCGGGGCCATGCTCCCTCGGAAAATGTTTGAATTTTGGGTCTCCAGAAATGGCGTTTCCTTGATTCTGAGCACAAATTTCAAATAATTTCAGCGCCAAACGTAGCTAGCATTTCTAAGAGGAGATTGTAAATCTCGCTTCGTTTAACATATTAAATACTCAGTCATCAAATGCTGTAGACTTGTGATTTACCGTTCACTCAGCTAGGATATCAGAATGAAGGAGGCACCGTGGATGCTTTCGTGCAAAAATGTCGATTGTTGCACCGATGTCAATTTGCCTACCATAATGGATGTTCATTAGCGCAAGTCCAGACTCTCGCTCACAGGTCATGGTCGCCCTAGATAAGTTTTCAGTCGCCACAATGTGCTGAACAATCGCTCACGTTCTGCAGAGGTAATTGGCAACGTCAATAAGATACGCAGCAACTTATGTACGATTGGAAAGAATTCATAGCTGCATTCTTCCGATGCCTGAACTGCACTGCTGGGTAGGTCTTGATCCACGTTTAGCTACTTGCCCCGCCAACGGAAAAGTTCCACATCAAAAACCTGGGGTAATGGTAGGCCATCTGCATAGTACTGCAAAGCGGCTTGTACAGGTTTTCCTTCTCGAGAAACTAGCAAGGCTGGAAGTAGGCACGGGAGGCTTGTATGACCCGTCCAATTTATGCACCCTTATAATATTGTAACCTGTGATATAGCATGTGATGCCTTTTTAAATTGATTTTCTTTCGTTCTTCTTCAAAAACGAAAATCTCGTCTCGCGGAATTTTGAAAGGGGGGTTCCGATACTTTTTCCTCTTGAAATAAAATCCATTTTCATAACCTAAAAGGGGGGTTCCTACGCCCCTGATGCTTTTCTATTATTTTACACACACTGATGTCCGTGCAAGGAGGTTTTGAGCATTTTACGTTTGTGTGACCACTGCAATGACAGTTGTTACAGAGTCGAGCTCGAATATCACTGAGCGACTGAAAATGTCTGGATTCATTGTTCAGTTTCTCCAATTCTTCTTTTGCGCTAGTAACTTGTACTTTCAAAACCTTAAGATTTTCTTCCATTTCCTGTCGCTGGCAGTCCAAAGGACTTTCCTCTGCATTTTTTGGAGCTGTTGTAGTTGCGAGATGCGCGCCAGGTGTTGGTGTGAAAGACAAATGCTTCGGTTGCAGCGACTTGAATTCGTTAGAAGCTGAAGAACTAAGCATTTCCACGTCCATTCGTCTCAGTTTTCTCGGCAGCGGCGAATCTACTTCGCTTGCTTGAAGAAAAATCTTTCCGTAGTCCCGAGCCTTGACTTCTTTTGCACTCCTTAGCATCTCGCGGAAAGCAAAATCATCCGGATCTTCCGACAGATTGTTCATATCGCCGTCTTCGTCGCGATATCTTACACGAATGTTTGAAGCAGGTAAGTGTGCAAGCGGTGAACAGTTTTGCTTTATCGCCTGCATAAGCTTAGCAAAGGAGATATCCTTGATCAAGAAAGTACGAAATCTTTCCTCCCCGTACTTCACCTTCACCTGGTACGTTGCCATGTTCTTTGTATTGGATATCACGCTGGGAGATCTACTCCGCCTTACAAAATTATCTGCTCCCTGATTGGCTAGTTGCCAATTACCAAGCATCAAACTCGTCAAAAATATGTCAAAAAAAATGTAAAAAAAACTGTCTGGGTGCTCACGGTACCGCGCGCAGCACTGTAAAAAAGCCATTTTTAAACCGGTTTAATTCAAGTGCTGAAGCTTATATTTATTTATTCAGGTGTTCGTTCTTCACCAAAAATGATTTTATATAAACAACAAAAGCAGCAGAAAGGACCATCCACACTTGGCATTGTAAATTAGCTTAGTCAATATATATGAATGAAATCATCTTTAGCAATGTATGAAACGACCCTCATATCAAAGGAAAACTATTATTTAATATCATTTTCCGTTTGACGCATTTCAAACTCCATATATTTCAAAATCTCTCATCATGCCATCTACTGCTACACCTTTCGTATAAAAACACGAATGATATATACTCGAACGCCTATTTCGAGGATCTGTAAGTTTCTTGTCAAAAATCGACACTACCGGCTTAATATTTAGTTAACTGATTTCTCTAAATGTTTATCTAGATGCTTACTGTTTATGTATCCCCTGGGAACATTTCTCGTTTCTATAAGGAACCAAAATTTTAGCACAAATTAGCCTTACACACCTGTCAAGAATGCCGCCATCTTGGATCTACCCATGACGCAATGTGAATGACACCGTTGGTTGTTTTTTAGATTTTCGTGTGATCCTGACACAAACTTCTACTTCTAACAACTTCAAGGAGAAATACAAATATTTTCCTTTTTTTCAAATATCTAAAGTGCTGATAAAACGATCGTGACCATATAATTAGAGGATCTTCTTCTGAGCCTCGTTTCCATGCTGAAGCCATTTTTTGCAAAATTTTAAATTAAATATCTCACACAAAGCTACTCATTCAGAAAGGTTATCATACAAATTTGAAAACAACTCATGCATAGGTTTCAGCTGATCACACTCAGGTTTTGTCTTTAGGTTTGGTACCGAAAAGTGGTCTGGCCCATGGACTACAAGATTGGTTTGCTGTTCTGTCAATCCTACAGAATCTCCTCCTTACAATTCGATCCTCCAATCCAAGAGTGAAGAAGGTTTATCTCAAATCATTAGAAGCTGGCTGTTACCACAATAACCAGCTTGTTCTCGCAGTACGGGATATTGGAGTACGTGTGGGTGTGTCTGTCGAAAGATACTACTTTTCAGAACCTCAATCTGGTAAGGACGTATGCGACAGGATCCTGTGCCCAATGAAAGGTGCCATAAGAAGATACTGTAATGAGAATCACGATATCCTTACGGCCATGGACATGCGCACAGCTCTTAAAGAATGACCAGTTCGGGAATGCATTGCTGCTGTGTGTTGTGTAAACAAAGCCACGAAAGACCTGGAGATCTAGAAGCTCCAACTGTTCAGTGAAACCCAAATCAGAGAGACCAATCAGATGCAGCAGGTGGTACGAAGCGAATTCAATGGCAATCGATGGGGCAAAACACCAACCTTCAGAAATTGTGGTTGGGGTCCTCATTCACGTAAATAGTGCCCAACAATTTTCCGTGAGGTCACTTTGACGCATATCTCACTTAATTATTCAATTGTTAATTATTGTGCGATTGTTATTATTTCCGATTGTTTGTTTTATTTTGTACATTTCCTCTAAATCTTTTAAAGTAAAGAATTGAAATAACTCCAAGATAAGAAGTTCAAACAAGTTTTTAAAACTCAGCTTATCAATAGACCAATCTGTTAACTGTTTTTTCAAAGCACTGGCAGTCACGCATGAATCACAAATTATTTCACACGGTAGCGAACGTGACCAGCTAATTTAAATAATACATAGATTTAGGCCAGCCTAAAAGCGGAGCTCCTCAGTTATTTTTCAGAATGTTGTTACTAAAATAAATGAAAATAATCTAACATGTATGTGAGGTAAATTGCGAATGATTTAATAGTTTCAGCCGGAAATGGGATTACATCAGCAGATCGAGGTGTAAGATGGTGTGATTATGAAATATAGAGCCATGATTTCAAGGATTTCTGGGAAGCCACCAAAAATCTTGATCACATAACAGAGCTATCTTCTGTGCTTTTTGGTTGGCATTTCTTGTTCTTTCCTACCTTATTTAGAAAGACAAGGCATTGTTATTAATCATTATATTCTCCCTTAGTTAACACGGCCGCGGGGACTCCCACACAAAAGAAGTTTACACAGTTTTTGTTGTGGGGACTGATTGAAATGCAGTGGTTACAATATACTCAGTCCCTAAATCTCTAGCAAATGAAATCTGGCAAAAATACCAAAACAGTATGCATATGTGAAAAGTTGGAAAGTTTTGTTTTCTAACTTGTCCCCAAAGATACATTAAGCCATCTTCACTATTGTATGGAGTCTCCTCCTGCTGGAAGGGTTTGCAATAAGCAAAATCACTCTGGCATGAACAGTAATTATGATACTTTTTTTGCTGATCATGAATACTTGCATAGGCTTATAATAATAATTTTATTATTCAATTTCAATGTGATTTGTTCTTTTTCTCGACTGAGATTGTGGACTACAGGAGGTGTTATTTGGTTCCATTAATTAATTTTGCTATGATTAAATTATACCAAGAATTATAAGTAAGCTAAGAGTAAGTTATATTATGTACATGTATTTTGTCTGCACAACACAACCAAATGCACTCAAAGGTTATCAGGCATAGGTACATTTGTCCGGAGAGCCCAGCATATCCAAGATATCCTTTGATTGACACATCAATTAGGATAATTTACAGCAAAATGGTAAACAATACATCAATATCCTACATGCACCAAACCGGACATGGGGTTATAAGGCAATCATTTAAACAACAGATTGAAATAATTTATAAATTAGAGAACACTATTTGTACGACAGTATGGAACAAGTCAACCTTATTGGACATTGCGAATGGCAAGGCTGTCTGTAGAATGTCACAAATTTCTCAACCCTTTCTTTCTACAAAAATGCTATTCCTGCAACTTTGCTTAAGACCCAGTTCTCCATTTCGTGTTGGCAAAATATCAATTTATGCCATGTCCAATGCAGATTATCACAAAATTGATTTAAAAGCTCAATAAATATCATTTTAAAGCCAAAAAGCCAATTATTTAAATAAACCATGAGTAAATTATCTCTAGGAAAAACTGATTAATTTAACAGGTACTTAAAACAATTAGTTAATATAAGTGTTTCTTAATAATGTAATACAGTGTATCTGTCACAATGTTGCAGCTGTGATATTACTACACACAGGATGGGTTGCAGAACTGAACCTCTAAGTCAGTTTATTCAATGAACTTGGTGCAGAATTTAAAATTCCATCAAGTCGTCTGTAAATACGGAGAAACCAAACAAAGCATTACAATCATAAGTAGTGAATTATTGAACTCTTTTACATGTATGTGCAGTGTATGTGCCATTAATATTGGGGATCTCTTAGAAGCTGCATCCATGATAAATTTATTTGTTCCCAGGTGCATTTGTTTATAGAACTTTTCACAAATTACAATATCTCTGTCATAACAGTGACCTCTGTGTTCTACAACAACTAGTACACAAGAAAAATACACTCAGTAAGATATTGTTTACAATAAAAATCAATGCCTATAAGCAATCATAAGGACCTTAAATTTATATTTCCTCAGAAATATCTCACCAGGCCATGGTTGCTTTGAAAATCTTTGATGTTTTCACACAGGCTGCCCATGTGCAAACTGTTCATATATTGACTGACAGGAACAGGCATGTAATTCCTTTCTTTGATATACAGTGTACTCCATTGTTAGTTGTTTACTGAGAGTCAGTAGTGAATCAAATGCTATTGGTTGGTACTCCAACTTTCAAAGTGGCAGGCTCTGCCCTGAGATGCAAAGCAAACTTATACAACTATTATTAACTTAGCGACTTGCTTTCGAGAGCAAATGCAATTTGCTTCAAACAAGAAACTGGAACACGGCAAGTTACAACAATGTGCACAGTCCCAATCAAAGGGCCGTCCACGCTGTTTGGTTGTACATATAACTGTACAACTGTATATGAGTTCAGCTTCCAAAAGAAAATCAGAGTTTGTCAGGATAAATACTGATGTTCTTGCTTACTGAATGTGCAGTTCCAGAAGATATTCACACCCAACACCAATTCATGGCCAGTCTTAAGAAACTCCAAATTAAAGTATCAGGAAGAGAGAGCTCTAATAGAGAAAAAACCTCCATTTGGGGTATGAATCTTTTCTTGACGAAAAGAATGTCTGAGAAATCATTAATTACAAAATAATGTTTAAGAAACATCTTACCTTTCAGAAAATTTGTAATCTAGACTGTGGCCAGCTCATATATTTGACAAGTTGACACTGGGCATGTTTGTAAATTGGTGCACTTCAACATCACATTACTATGTAGTAGCATTGGTCAACTAAAAACAGCATAATTTGGTTAATTAATATACACAGTACATTATTAGGTTGAAATATTGGTGTAGATTGTTGCACACCAACAGATGTAGAAACTATTGGCACCTGAATCATAACAAGTGAAAAATCGTGCATGACACATTTACATGTACATGTAACAGCCCTCCACCTCAGAACCATTACAGATATGATATGATATTTTTAAACTCTCTGAAATTTCAGATTATTCAAGATTAATATCCACATACATCATCTAGGGGAACCCTAAAACAATGAATCCGGAAACCCAAACCCAGAATCTGGGATCCGGAATCCGGAACCAGAAACTAGAATCTGGAATCCAGATATTATCAATGATGATAGAAATAATTTGCTTCAGCAATGTCTAATAAATAAATATGAGCAAAAATTATATTGTTGTTATTTATTTTCTTGGTTTTACTTGAGCCACAAACTGTAATTGCTAAAAAAATTATTCTATAGTTCTGAAGAACCCTTAGCTACACATCTGGCCTGGTTTTTCAAAAGCTAGATAAAGCTATCCATTGGGTAAATCCCTATCCAGTCAGGGGTACTGATTTTTCGGCTGGATAGAGTTACCCATGGCCTGCAAGCAGGCTCTAGTATCTGTCTCTAGTGTCTGAGCAGGCTAAATAGGTGTCTAGTGTTTTTTTGCATTGGCATGTGACCAAGTGCCTTCATGCGGCTTTGCCGCTCATGCATGCCCCCGGCCCAAACACGAGAGCCTGCTCATAGGCTAAGTTACCCATCTTTTGTTCAACCTGGCCCTGATGAGAGCCTGGTTCTTGCCTAGATCAAATTGCTCTGAGAAGACTGGTGAGCAGCACAATAAGAAAAAGCTATTGCGGTGAGTTCCTGGCAGTCTTTCAGCATCTTTTAACAACATGTGGTCTGATCTGTTAGCAAGCGAGAAGCAGACAGAAGTAAGTGTGCAACATTTCTACAAATTGTTTTAATATGATGGCCGCCAAGAATATAAAATGCTGATTTGTCACAGTATCAGTGTGGAAATTGTGTTGATCTGGAATTGGTCTCGTATCTGTTGGAAAAATCAAATTTCATATTTAGACCACCCAGGTTAGCCTTTGGACTTCGAAAGTGGGGGGCGTGACTGTCAACGTACTGGGGGCTGCCACTGACGGACATCCTGTTCTCTATGACATTTTCTATCTTGTTCAGTATCTACTAGGCATAAAGGATAAATTTATACCTCCGGTAAATTGAAGATGACTTATTAAACAAAATGGCAATTACCAGCAAGCTTATTTTAGACGCTCTCAGGGTGCTTGGAATAAAATTAAGACGCACTTTACTGAGATAGTCATAATCATAGCCCTCACTAGAAATAACGGTTGCACAATTTCACAGACAGGACAAAGAAAACTGTACAGCCAGGAAGAAACTGAAACTTTCTTCGACGAGCAAAAAAGGTATGCACGCACAACAAGGAAAACAGTCAGTGACATTCGGATGATAAGTTAGTTAATAAAAAAAATAGTGTGAAGAAGAGAACAGAGAGAGAGAGAGAGAGAGAGAGAGAGAGAGGGAGTGGAGAGAGGAGAGCACTCTCACCAACTAAATTGTGCATATACGTATGTAAAAGTTACTTTTATTACCGAGAAATGGTCAGGGCAAGAACTTCTTCTATTACACTGTTCAATTTACCGAGTAGAGCTCTTCGCATTTTTTTTTTTTTAATGAGTACTATCTCACTTTTTAGGAACATTTCCATATTAACTGTAAATACCGCATTTGGGAATAACTTCTCACTAAGAAAATAGGGTCCATGTACCCCCAACCAAAAGCAATGGCACAAATAAAATGAAATACATGTAGCAAATCAAAATCAAAGTAGAGCTTTATTTGCAGACAGGATTTCCATGCATAATCGTTTACTCGACATTTGGACTATATAAGCATTTCACCAAACCGAACTAATTGGACAGAAAACAAAATAAAACGAGGAAATTTACATTATAAATACAAGATGCATATCACTACATCTGAGTAAAAACAGCAAATCCCTTCTCAATGAAAGGTGACGAAATAAAAGAAAGGATAAAGAAAATTCGTTTAAGCTTGCAGTGTTAAAGTTAAATAATTATTCACGCTTAAATTTGAATATTACTGACAGTCTGTATTTTTGCCGACGGCTTAAATAATTTAGCTTTGCAGTCATTTTATTGGCAGTAGCTTTACCAGTCTTCAACAAATTTACCAGGAATCTACCCAAGCATTTCGCCAAACCGAATAAATTGAACTAACAAAACAAGGAAGTCTCCATGCGTTGTAATCACAATATGCAAATATTCACATAGGAACAAAAGTAAATTAGCAAATCCTGTTCGCTTCGGCTTAAAATGTTCCGTAGACCTCACGAGTCTTGGTTTTCAACAACAGAAGAAAAAACTTTAGCAGTCTACGAAGAGGCTGTGCCAACTAACTCAGAGAAAACTTTAAAACTCGCCCGGCCCTGTTTACAAAAACGGTTTTGGTTAAGTTTATTTTTAGACGTGAGGTTATAAGCTCAAGTTGACGACGAAAATCGACAGAAAACTTAATTTGTTT
>NC_138155.1:13411900-13416900 GCF_964199315.1 Orbicella franksi | reverse complement strand
GAGAAAACAGCGCTGAGAAAAATATCTCGCTTCGCAAACAAACTCCGCCCACAAACGCCTTCAACTGGGTTCTCAGATCACTGAGCCAATCAGCGCTTGGAAAATTTACTACCATTAACTGGCGGTGAAATTCACGGGTGAATCTCCAAAAAACCCTTGCGTTTCGCAATGCACTCAAGGCGGAGAGATAATTTTTCTGCAACTGGGTTTTTCTTGAAGCTGGTTTGGCAAATTGGGGAAGACGAAAAAGGATACGAACGCTAGAGTAGCTGGGCGACGAGAACAAACTAAAGAAAGCGCGGCAGAGCAAATGTGCATGGATAATATTCCAATGGATCTCAATGAGTTGGACGATTCATCGGTATCGAACTCAACAAAAGAGTCACTGTTAACATCGCTGTTATCGCTGTCGAGTTCCCAAATTTTACACAACCTTTCTCTTCTCTTGACTCGATCTTTTTGCCCGCTTGATACATCCGTAGCTTCATCCGCGAGGCCAACTTTCGCTTCTTCACTCATTGATGTATTTTCATTCATTCTTCGCTTTTCGAACTGGTCAACGGAGTTTTCCGTGGTCCATGTTTACTTATAACGTAATAGAATTACATCTAATACGAAAAATGCTTGGATTAACAATGCTGATTAACTGAGTAGCCAGCCAACTCGTGGTATCCATATCGGTAATATTCCCGCGAAAGTAGTGTCGGTTGATTACATACACGTTATAGGGCTGTCAATCAAGAGGGAACTTTTACTTCCGGCCATAACGTAAAACCTCCATTTCTCCGCCAATATTACGTTTTTTTCAATTTTGTTTTCAGAAATTAGAGATTACTCTTCGACCATTACTTTGAACCAAAAATTCAAATTTGAAAAAAATTGCCGATCTGAGGGTATACTGTAACCTTAAAAAGATACTTCAAAAGCATTCACTTGTTTAACTTGATCATAGTTAGTGGAGGAGACTGGTTGTGAAACCCGGCAAACTTCAGAGGGCCGGCCTTTTGTTTCGCGTTTGGGGTTGAATTGCACCATCACGTGACATTGACCGTGCAACGCCAAACGTTCATTCCCAAACAATATGGCGGACACGAACGATTTCTTTATCATTGGAGACGATTTTGACGCTATTTTAGGAATTTGGGAAGAAGAAGAAGAGCTTGATGAACAGTTTAGAGAAGCTGCAGATGAAGTAAGTATTAGATTCTTTCTTAGCCACCCAGAATTTAGCGAAAAGCGCTGTGCTTTGACGTTCATCTTCTTTCAGCTCGATCGAGTATCATCGAGTATCATCGGTGCTGCTTTTTTGTAGCGACTTGTGTTATGACTAAATCCTTGTACTGACGATGTAATTATTAAGTGGTTTCTTATTTTATTTCCATTAACTATGCTTAGAACTAGACTCTGTAGTATCGTTTTGACTGATTTCTCAACTGAAAGTTACTTTTGTTTACAACAAAGTTCAACTCGAAAACGTTGTGTGCGAACTGTGCCACAAGGAATACAAAAGCAAGAGCGGACCGAAACGACACAAGACAGTTAAACACAAAGATACGAGAAATGTTGAGAAGCAAAAAGAAGGAGGACAAGAGAGCTATTTAACTTTTGTAGCTTACTCAAGAATTGTTGAAAAAGCTAAACACAAAATTGCTGACAACAAAATCTATCCAAAATCAATCAGAGACGAACTGAGATCCTACACCTACAACAACGGTCTGCAAGACGTAACAGCTGGATTCTGTGATGTTGAAGACCTATATAAACGCTTGATAACGTCTGGAAATGCTGAAAGATTTTATTCTTCCTTCTACTTGACCATAACTCTGAATGCAGTTAAGCATTTTGAGGGATTATCAAGGAACGCTGCTATACTACTGTCTACCAAGGTTGCTGATTGTATGTTGGCACACAGCAAGGAGAAAATTGAAAGCATGTATACTTGTGTCCTATTAACTAAACTTTCAGATGAAGAAAAAGCTGGACTACAGTATATTGGAGGTTATGTGCTTCATAAACTTCATACCAAGCATGCTGATAAATCATCAGAAAGTGAGCAGGCGATCTCCATCCTTAAGGCTGGCAAATTAGAAGACCAGAATCCCATTGAAAGCCAGAAGTTAACTTCATCTTTAAATCGTGGTGGTTTGTGGGCAATTTCAAAAAGTGTTCAATCAATTTTTGAGAGAACTGACCATTATTTCAGGGATGCCACTTCTAAGACTAACATGCAAAATATTGCCTATGCTAGTATTATATCAAGATCTGTTCATGATGTTGAAGTTGTCTCAGTATACAATTCAATGTTATCCAGTTCTGAACTGATAATCAACAGTAGTGTTGCCAAAGATGTTTTGCACAACATCATACAATTGTATGTCAAAGTGCGTTCATTTTCTTTTGCAAAAGATATTATCCAGAAACATAAGATTAGATTGAAACAAATGAAATCAAAAGCACTTCGTAAGGACATAAGCAGAGCCTCCTATGAGTATGACCAACAAAGGCAAAGCTAAAGTGTGAAAATCACCATGCAATAAACAATTTTATTTATTGTGACGCCTTGACCAAATCATGTCCATATTTGTTTGTTTATAATAAGTTACTGCTGCATTTGTTGTTAAATAATGTTAACACAAGTTTGCTTATACTTCAAAACAATAAATGACTAAAAATAAAGATTATTTACATTCGTATGTGCAAGTTGAAATATTTGCATAGAAAAATACCAGTAGCTGGTCAATCAGCATACATGTCACAATGTATATTTAAAATATTAGGGACGAAGCCCATTTTAAACTGGGGGGCTTGAAAACGAGGGCCGGGTGTGAGAGTTTGTAGGGAGGTCTGGTACCTCATACTAAAACAAAATAAATGTCATCCTTGCGAAAAAGTGGCCAGGGAGGGGGAGGTGGGGATGCTGCTACACTACTGTCTACCAAGGTTGCTGTTTGTATGTTAGTACACAGTAAGGAGAAAATAGAAAGCATTTATACTTGTGCCCCTTTAACTAAGGCTGGCAAATTAGAAGACCAGAATACCATTGAAAGCCAGAAGTTAACTTCATCTTTAAATCGTGGTTGGTAGTTTGTGGGCAATCTCAAAAAATGCTCAATCAATTTTTGAGAGAACTGAACATTATTTCAGGGATGCCAAAACAATAACTGATTAAAAATAGAAATTATTTACACTCATATGTGCTATTTGAAATATTTACGTAGAAAATATACATGTCTATATATAAAACAATGTATACTTGTTTACTTATAGAAGACTGCCATAAAACTTCCTCTAGCTGACCTTAGTTCAGGGACAACAGCAGTAGCTGGTCAATCAGCATGCATATATATCTAAAATATCAGGGACAGAGCCTATTTTACACTGGGGGCTTGAAAACGAAGGCCAGATGTGCAAGTTTGTAGGGCGGTCTGGTACCTCATAGTAAAACAAAATAAAACATCATCTTTGAGAAAAAGTGGGGGTGGGGACTAAAAGCCCCCCCCCCCCCCTCCTCCCCGCACTGTCCGTAAAATAAAATAAATTTGACTTATGTATAAGTTAATCATTGTTTCTTTCTCTTTGGCACTGAGTCATTTGAAACATTGACCCATGATCTGTGTCTGTCTTTCCTCCCACGCGTGTTCCCAGACTGACAGGAGACGGCACGTTGTACTCTGATGGTGTTGTTGTTGTAGCCAAACATCTTCATGTCAGGGTTGTCATTTCTTCTTCCAAGGTTTCTTTGGTTTCCAAAGTATTCGTCTAAAGGATCTTGGCAGAACCTCTCAGTTAAGACATACTCCACACCTTCATTCAGAAGAAACTTTGTTGCCTCTACAACTGAGATCTGAGTACTGAGATCTGTAGGTTAAGCACTGAGCAGAGTCCCAGTCAATGTTGTGGTTTGTCAGTTGATGATGTACAGCAATGTGATTGTTGGCATCACCATTTCTCGTGGCTCGTTTGTGTTCGGTCAGTCTCGTGTTAAGGTTTCTGCCGATCTCACCAATGTAGGAAGCCTGGCAGTCGGAGCATTTGATCTGGTAAACTGCTCCCTGTCTGTCGTTAGGTTCGTCTCTGTCTTTCACGTTGGTCAGTAAGTGTCGTAACGTAGTTGTAGGTTTGTGGGCTACACGAATGTTGTAGGGCTGTAGGATCCATGAGATGGTCTCAGAAGTGCCCTTAATGTAAGGTGTAGTCACTGTAGTAACAGGTTTAGGGTTTCTGTTCGTAGCGTCAGCTTCAGTAGGTCGGTAAATGTTTCGTCTAATAAAGTCAGCGTTGTAGTTGTTTTTGTGAAAAACACGTTCAAGGTATCTGTTTTCGTCACGTAAGCTGTCCGGTGTGTCACAAACTAGTTGCGCTCGTCTCGTCAAAGTCTTTATAGTCGTGGCTTTGTGTGAAGTCGGGTTGTAGGATGATTCGTCAAGTAATCTGTCGGTATGCGTCGGTTTTCTGTACACTGTCGTTCGTAGTTCGTTGTTGTCGCGGCCTACCAAACAGTCTAGAAAAGGAAGTTTTCCATTTTCTTCGATCTCTTTAGTAAACTGGATGTCGGCGTTCTGTTCGTTTAGGTGGTCGTGAAAATCGTCAATTTCGTCTTTGTGAACGGCGGTAAAGATGTCGTCAACGTAGCGTAACCAAAGCGGTATCGTTTGTCGGCAAGTTGCAAGGGCGCGTTCCTCCACGTGTTGCATCACAATTTCTGCGACAACAACAGAAATAGGCGACCCCATTGCTGTTCCATGCAACTGTTTGTAGTGTTTACCGTTGTACTGAAAGTAAGTCGATGTAAGGCAAAGGTTCAGTAAGTCCATGATGTCTTCTGTAGGTAACGGTAGTTTAACAGTAGATTGTTGTATAGCGGTCTCGGTACACTGTAATGCCAATTGAAGTGGAATACTGGTGAACGTGATTTCACATCAAAAGACACAAGTTTGTAGTCGTCAGGTATCTGTACTGTCTTAATAGCGTCAATAAAGTTCTCCGTAGATTGTAGTTTG
>NC_138155.1:13334400-13409400 GCF_964199315.1 Orbicella franksi | reverse complement strand
ACTGAGTTCAGATTTCTGTGAATACTGATGACAACTACAACACTGTTCACCATGTCCAAATAAAACTGCACAACCACGAGTTCTCCAATATTCTTGATGTGGAAATGAACTGCCATCATCATCATCATCGACAAAAAAAGGATCAACAGACTTTGGAATTACGTGATGCACGATACTGCTTGACAATTCAGATGGTTTCACCCCAGGACAAATAGACAGTGTGCTGATACTCTTTACAAGGTCAGACGCAGTAATGTTGGTAATTGATCTCAAGTTTGTAGTGTACAGTTCATGGTCTTCTGGTAGGAGCCATCCATATACATAAATAGTGAATCCTAGACTATCATCAATCATAATCTCAATTTCTGGAAGCGTAACTTGGGAATTTTTCTTCTTTAAAACTAGAGTGTCCTCTAGTTCCTGGACCATCCAACCGTTCAACGTTTTGAGTGTTTTTTCTCTTTTACAGAGGTCGTTGAAGCTTTAGTAATACTTCTTGGAGCTCTCTGTTACTGGGTTGTCATTTATCACGGATCTCGAAGGACGTGCATCTGGTTTTGTCGCATCATGACTTCTCTTCGGCATGTTCAACGTCGGCAAGTCTCCAATCTTTGGTTTCTTTTTCACCATCTTTTCCGAATGAACTGAAATAAAATTTTAAAAAAAAGATATTTTAAAACCACAATCAGAGTAAGGTTATAAAGTTCAAACAAACGAGAGACAGCAGTACTTACATAATTCTACATCCTCAGCTTTGAAATGTTCCTCACAGGTAAACACCTTGTCACTGTCGATCTGTTTTTGGAAATCTTTGTCAATAACTCTTGTTTTCGTGATCTCACTTAGCCACTCTTCTCGCCACTTCTTGTATTCGGCATTTCGTGCAGAGGGCAGTTTCCAGATGCCGATTCCTTTCGTCCTCCGGCACGTACCACAGCCAAAAACCGAACAGTTATCGCCGGGCATTTTACTTTCGAAATGATAAACTTTTAAAAACCATTCACGATGACAGAACTACATTTCTTAGCGTATAAAACACGTCAAATGACCACACTTCGCTCGCAAACGACGCCATCTTGAATTTGAGTGTGCACGGTCATTGTCACGTGACTTAAAAAAACTCAAACAATAACCTATCTCTTTGAAGTTTGCCGGTCTTCATAACCAGTCCCCTCCACTAACTATGACTTTATCTATTATTTGAACTTATTATCTTGTTAAGCTAGTAATAGTCGGGAAAATGTCTTACCTGTAGTCACTGTAAGTACCAAACCATGGCAGCTGCCATCTTGGAAACTGCTAAAAGCATGAGAACTAGTCCCCTGTTCATTTTCAGTGTTTAAATTGAATTAAGCCGTAAAGGGAAACAATAAGTAAGAATCACGAAACATCCATATTAAAAATGCACTATACCCAACACAAAAGTTCATTCCGTGTTTCGTGAAATATCATTTTGATAATATTTAGCGAGAGCAATAATTAAACGCATGGTATATATTTGGAGAAGGAACCCGGAAAGTGTGGATTTAAGGTCTCTGTGGGTTGGAAACGCGTAAAAAGCGTGGCTTAAAATAATAAATCAATGCTGTAAATTATTGTGGTGTTAATTATAGCGTCACGCCTCTGTCTTTGACATTCTGCCACATGCATCCCAAGCTTAAGTCGCAAACTTTAAAAGGTCACGTGACCACATCTTAATTATTTTCTAGCACAGATAATATGTTGCATATGTTATTAATATACCAGTTCCGTGTTAATTTTTGTACCGTGATGTACATTTTAAAACAATTCGATTCTCGGCCTCGTTTTCATGTTGGCAATTTCAGGACATGCGCAGATCTCGAGTTCAGGGCTTAACTAAGCTTGGATCCATATCAGAAATTGTTTGTTACGTGGCTAGTAGTAATCATGCAAAGTTTCATGCTTTTATCACGAAGGTGAACAATTCAGCTATTTTTTTGGACGATAACAGGTGTACTATACGTTTCGCCATTCGAAAATAACTTTATTGACAGTCACTAACGTTTAAGCGACAACCAAACTTAAGGTAAATATTTACTACTTTGTTTGACTGGCGTACTTTTAAACTTGATGCGTTCAACTCTGATTTGATTTTAGAATTTTAACCATTCTTTGCGTACTGTTACTTTTCCACTGAAATTTATGGGCCTATTGAATATCTAAAATACATGAGCGACGATCCTCATTTGATGACGGTTTAGCTTGCTAAGTAAAGTTTTGCATTCCGCATAGCTTATGCAAAAAGGTCAACCTGCATCGTGAACCGTCAAACAGTTGCCATTTCAGGGTTGTTGCGTGACAATAGCCACGCACGTACACTCATCAACGACAGGAGACCAATAAAAGAAAAATTTGGAATTGAGAGGCCTTAACGCATCACTACCTATCTTCTTTCCTTCGTCTTTTGTCCTGGCAGATTTTTGAGGTCACCCAAAGCAGGAATGCCCTGTAACACAGCACACTATTTTCTCAGTACCGACGCCTTATCCTCACGAAAAACAAATACAGCGCAAAGTGACGGACTGCAGGTCAAAGGAAGGATTGAAAAAAACACTAAAATTGGCATCTCAAAGAACAGGCCTCCTAATATTTTAAGAGAGGTAATGATGTCAGTAAAATTAAACACCACTAGTGCATGAGCATTTTTTACAGTTTCCTCAAGAGCAGCGAGGCACGGAGCTTTTCTCCTGACAAGGTGGTGCTGGTGATTCCAGATTTAAAGCATCAACAATCATTTACAGCATGCTAACTTTCAGCTTACTAAGCTTTCTATCCCGAACTAAACCGTAAATATTGAACTGGTCATATGTTATCGGATGCTGCAGATCTAGGGTGGAAAGGACCGCTTCCCTTGCTGAGGCGACGTTATATTCTTCCTCTACTGCACGAAGATCTATTTCGGAAACTAGCTGAGAGCGCCCTTTTGCGGAGAGGCGGGAAAAGTACGAGGAAATCTGCAGGGCGGAAGAAATTCAAAGCTTGAAAAGAGTTTTTCACCGCCAGCGGCTTCGGTGTGTCTCAGTTCCCTGGCGATGACCTCGGGACTTTTTTTTCTCGCTGTTCCTTACCCGATATCGAACTTTGCCTCCAAATATTCCCTTTGCTTTTCATTGAATTTGTAAGGTTTTTTTTTTTTTTTTTTTCATCCCTGAAGGCCCACCCTTCGTCAGAAAAAAGTAATGCTACGTTGGAAAACGCAGGTTAAAATGGCGTCTTAGGATTACAGTAAATTGACCACTGCACATTACCTGCCCTTGCAAGAAGCAGCTTTCACTGGAAGTCAACACCGGAATCATCGCTGATTTTGTGAAATGCAAGATGATTTTTCACTTTCTTTATACACTCTCGTAGGTAACGCATTTTATATCAACGGCTCTCTCTTTACTCGAACCGCACTCTCCACCCACTAACGATAAATAGCCACATGCGTGCCATGATAGAATATAAATAGTAAGTCAGAAAGCGTTCGCTGTGAAGTGAAGAGTGTGCTGCGAATAACTTTTACCTGAACCACTCACGCCCAGTAGTTAGTTAAATCGATCTGTATCTCAGGCAATTTATTGCTGATCACATTGTCACGCAACACAATTTAAGGGTGCGATTGGGGGACAAGTATTTTCACTGTCCAAAAAATCGTATCTCCATCAAGGTAAACTTTATGAAAAAAGCAGCAAAGTGATGAATAGCGTATTGAGAATTCCAAAGCTAGGAATGAATCTCTTAATTAACGTTTTAAAGGATTTTCTTTTAATTTAATAATGTCTACTATTTTTATTTCCGAAGCTCGAGTGAAGTATTTAATCATAAAGTAAGAAACATAAATAACGTCTTACTAATGTACACCTATTCTGGAATATACCAAAAAATTTTTCGTGAATGGAAATTTTCCCTATAAAAATACTACCGCAAAGCAGGCAATTGTTTACTAGTGGTAGTAATACTGTAAAGTTTAGCACGACGTTCCTTGTTTAATTAAATTATAGTTGTTTATTTTTTAAGGATATCCCTTTCACGTTTCACGAATTTTGTATTTCCATTGATTGAGTGGCTATCTGTACTCGTTATAACAAAAGTGTTAGGTATATTACATAAGATTCATGTCAAAAAAGGATCCATCGAAGCCATAGTCAAGTTCGCTACCGTGTGAATAAGTTTGCGTGACTCATGAAAGAGTAGTAGTGCTATTGAAGAAACAAACAGACTGGTCTACTAATAATTATATAAACCCAGGTTATTCTTGCATTTTGATTGGTTCCCGCCTATGATCCATTACAGGACAGACGCACGATTGACGTCATCACCACAACGGTTTTCCCCCTGTGTTTTAAAATGGCCCATGACTGGGCAAAAGATAAGGTGCAAAGAAATCTTGTCGAGGCATTGAACAGATACGAGAAGCATAGTCTAGCAGGAGGAAGAAGGATAAAGCCGTTTCTTTTTTAGAAAATGACTCAGAAAAAATACTCGAGCAGTCTCAGTCGGCAATCGAGCGAGACTAAACCAAACACAAAATTTGTCTTGGTAAACCGAGAACCATTGCTTTATCTCGAATTCAACAACCCAGTAAACAAAGTGTTTATGAGATTAATTTATTGAAAAAATTTAACTTTTCTCAGTCTCAAAATAATTGTTGACACACTGATTGATATCAGGAATGAAACATCAAAACCGCTTCTTCAAATCAGTTAAAATAAACACATCACCTTGGTTTCCGATGCGAATGTTCCAGTCCGTTTCAGGGCACAGTAGCGAGCAAAGTATAGCTCCTTACAGCTCATGGCCAACTGTAGTGCAGCTGAAAGGTGTCTCCGACACCATTTCAAACTGATTTGAGGATCACCAACCACAGAGGACACAACTTTTCACCATGACTGACGCGCCTTTCATTCAAAACTCAAATCGAATGGCCTCCAGGTTGACCACAACTGCAAGTTTTCCGAGCGTATTTTTTCAACTCCTGCAATATTCAAGGCAAAGTCCAAGCTTTTCGGCTCATAAGGCTGCTCTGATGACAAAACCCAACTTGACATTTCAGCATTTTCTTAAGATTTGTAGATTTCGCAGTTCAATCCTGCTTTCGCTGTAAGTCCTTTCATTCCACGACAAACGACACTCAAGTCAAGTTTGACAGTGGCGTGATTTTCCTGGACCAATCACATTTCTTTGCTACGCATAGCAACCAATGAGATTGCTTCATTTGGTATAGACAGTAGATTATGTCAAATGGCTTTTTTCGTGTTCGCCAAAGAGGGCAAAGGCAGGCTTTCGAGTAATGTTGAATGATTTTGAAATAAAAAAAGAAAAAAAAAAGCTTTATCTGTAGTAGTTTGTTTCGTTATTATATAAAACAAATAGATTCCATGTTGCGGTGCGTCTGTTCAGTAATAGATCACAGAAGAAGTCAAAATAAATAGAGACCTAAGGAAAGGGGTCATTGTAGTTGTACTGTAATCTAACGAAAGTTTTAAGAATCTTCTTCCCCTTCCCCTTTCTCCGCTGAAAAATAAACCTCTTTAAACGTTTTAAGAGTGTACAAGTTGCTATGGAAATGCAGACATCTACTTTATCCCAAACGATTTTGATGTTTATGGGAAATCTGATAACTCTGCAAGGTTCAACAGGTAAAGCGCTCCGATTTCTTTTGTATTAGTAAATGGCGAGGATATATTATTAGCTTGGTTATAAGATCTGCTGCATCCAATAACTGATCCGACAGGGTGGAAAGAACTTGACTTGGAAAACTTGACGAGGTTCACATCTACAGCCCCATTGCACTGATTCCGGTTCGCATGCGTTAAAACGCAACTTTAGTGAATGATGTAAGATGTGCGACATCGGAACATTTCTAACGTGAGCTAAAATTATATCTTGTGCATAAGTTTATGCAGTGTTTAGCGCAGGCTAAAAATTGTAATGTAAAGCCCTTCACCTAAGGCACAGCAATCTAACGATAGCTTTACAGCAACTTTACCTTTAGCTTTCTGAGTTTCTCAAAGGCTGCACGACGGCATTCCGTGTTGGAAGAGCGTTTTCTCCACGGTTCGTTGTCAATTTATACTTGCTCTACGGTTTTCCTTTCAAAGGTAAAAATCGTTGGTAAGGCAGCTGGTTTCAGTCTCAGTCTTTGATTCTTGAACTGAACTCTAAGTGTTGCCCTTAATGCGAGATTTTGCTCAAGGCATTGGGGAGAAAACTGAGGGGATCGGAGCAAAGTTTAGATGCCGGAGTTGGCGTGAAATCCTTCCTTTTCATTAGTCCCAACCATTCTTTACAACGCTTCTCGTCTTTGAGAGGAAAGGAAAAAACAGCTTACTTCATATTTGGGAGAATTACTGCAATCAAACGGTGCACAAAACACCATATTTGCAGTTCTGAAGTTTGCAATTCCCGCTCATGTAGCGCAGGAGAGCTCTCCAAATATGACGTCACAAGATCTCTTTCCGATAAATTTTCCGAAGTTTCTCCGAACCGTTCCGTTTGTTACACTGAAAGAAAAAAAGGCTGTTTTTAAAGTGATATATCTCGGCGACCTTTTGGGACTTCGGATTCGCACATTGTCTTTCATTTTAACTTAAAACCAAGGTGGGTGCAGTTTCGTTGCATTTGACCTTAAATTTCCGTGAAGGGTCAAGGAAGCTATCCGTATAAAACTTCATCCAAATAACATCAATAGAGATAGTGGAATCGAAATTCCTGAAGCATGGATACCTACAATCAGAAAGCATAACAGCCTGTCAGTTAGAATGCGGACCTATGAGGGGATAGCGTCACAAAGTCGGAATAATAATGAGGATAGAAATGCACCAATAGCAGCGAGCCAAGGTGCTACAAATAGCGACACGCAAAAATTGACCTCATCGACCGATGAAGACTAGCAGTATAGCAATCAAACCGTCGCGATTTACATCTTAAAGTGACTCCATCGTGAGACAAACGAGTGGAAATTGATCTATCCTAATAACAAAAAATGATGAAAATTTTTCAAAGGAGTGTTTGCATTTCCAATTTAGAAAAAATAAGAGGCAAAATCTGCACGACAGTCGCCTGTAACCTACTGATAAGGAGATAGTTCAATCACGGGGTCTAAAGAATGACATGACTCCTTATAGTGCATTGTCGAATTTAACCCCTGAACTTCATCCTAAAGCTCAGGAATATATACTTTATAGTTTCATGTACATGAAAAGAGATGACGTGCCTTTTAATTTTATTGACAAATGCCAGCAAGTTAAACTGTATTTGTTTGGCAAAATTAGGTAAAATGAAAGATTATCTTTGGTGGCTAGAGCCGGCCGTCCTTTTGTAGAGGCATGGTCTGATATACTGGATTGAACAATGAGCAGACTACTTTCTCTGACCTATCTTGTTTTCTACTGCCAATATTTCAGACGAGACGACACTGGGCATCATTAGCATAGAAATAAAGAGAAAAGACAAGGATTTAACAACGAGCCTTCTCACTCACACGTGAGTACGGGTCATAAAAACTAATAAAAAATAAAAAGTAGTAGAGAGATCTGCAAGTTCACGAGTGAATGGGAAAATTCACTGTGTTCAAAATGCACTCATAGTAAAAAATGTTTCTTAGGAATTTCGCTAATTGCCTGATATGATAATATATACTCACACATTTGTCATTGTTCTTCTTCATTCCTCGAAATCTAAGATAGATTTCAAAAGTGAGGTTTACTAGAACGAGAAACATTGTTTGAAGAGGTTCTTCGAAATTCAAGATGATAAGCCGCCTTTTCTAAAATTTTCAGTTTTACCAGTTTGAAAATTTCTTTAATTGTTAAAATTGCATTTGGGACTTGTAGGTTGAACTTGGTTTATTCTAGTTGATGGAATACGAAGACCTTTTGGAAGCCAATACATTTCCAGCGAAAGTGCTAGTTTTAGAGAGTTTCACGAAATTTCGCCGATTGAATTGAGTAGTCCGCTGTTCCGAAAAGAAAAATATTTGTTAAAGAAGATCTGGATTGCCATTTGTCAGCCGGCAATATAAAAACCAGAAGTTTATACTTGCATCAGCTGTCAGATCGTAATTCGGAGTCAGTCTTTAACAAGGCATACAATTTTGAAATTTTCCCTTTGATATAGTTAGGAATGGGTCGAGAAAAACCGTCTGATTTGAGATCCGAATTTGTTGCCATGTTTCCCGTAACTACGAGAATTACGATTTGAAGGTAAACAACTGCAAGCTAAAAAACAAAAACATTCTTTTAAGCAATGAGTTAGGTTTGCTGGTATTTAAGGTAAAAACAGTTTTTTTTTTTCTATTTGTAACTCTAGATTTGACTCCAAAGGTTCTTGTTGTCCAAAACGAAAACCACCCAATTTGTTTTCTTTTCTTTTTTTTTTTTTTTTTATTGTAAGTGACTCAGGATTTAAAGTATTATAACAAACGTGCCATTGCATCACTATAAGAACCACGATAAAGATATGTTTGCATGGCTACTGCTTTTTCAATAAAATCGAAAGCTGTCTTTTAAGAGTAATAAGGTCGAGTTACAGGCACGATGAGTGAAAAAAAAATTGTGATTTGTTTAAAAAAGGATTTAGCAGATATCAGTAAAGAAAATTGTTAAGAGAAAGATTTTTCAGAGTATTGCATGTCAGGTATCAGTAAGAATAAAGAGATCAGGTCTCAGTGATTAGCCATGTTCCAAATGAGCAAGGGACTGGGAAAAAATACCAAAAGTTGGTTGATTTGAAAAACTGAGCCTGGTACCAAATCGAGCATCTAAAATTCAGTACGTTTATCAAATAGCAGTGTTTTTGGTTCAAATACAAAGATGTAATACACTTTCGAAAGGCCGCGATTTAAGAGAGCTTTACATGATCTGGGGGCAATGTCGAGGAATTTTACCTCAGCTATCTAATATACCTAACTCTGTAACATGATTTTGGTTGGATGTCCGATTGAAGAAACCTTATTTGTGGTGAGTAAAAAAAAAAAAAAAAACAAAGCTCAGACCAGCAAAGACGTTTGTCCTGATTCAAAATTGGAACAGCCAAGTTAAAATTAATTCGACTTAAAAGAAAGACTCTTCAAGCTGATAAATTCAAAACAAGGTGGAATTTAAAACGAACTTTTGATATCATTTATTTTCTTTGAATTTATGTTTTTTAAATATTGATCTTGTATATTCACACGTTAGGTAAAGGAAAATGCTATTCAGTTTAGGGAATTAATCCTTATAAAGCTGCTATCGTCGTGATCGACGAATTCATTCTTTTGGCATATCAAATATCAAGTAGCAAAGTTTTTTTTTTAAGTAGGACGAAAAGTAGGTAGTTGATAGAGACCGAGAAAATCATTTCTATCCAGATAAACAACTTCATCTGCTCGCACGAGCCGGTTAAGCTTACCAAACTGGTAAAAACCATGGAAATCACGTGCAGTGACAATATCATATGACAGTGGAACCTCTCTACCACCTGCATATTTCACCTCTTGGACAAAACTGCTATTATCACTTTACCTAAGGAGTCACTTCAATTGCACACCTTTTGATAAAATGTCCTGCCTGGGTTGCCAGTTTTAAAATGTCATACACCTCTACGCCCGTCAGTGTAGAGTAGATGACAGAGACTTATTCTACCACCTGCAGACTTCACCTCTCGGAAAAAAAAAAAAAAAGGCTATTGTCACTTTCGCCGGCGAGCAGCCACTTCAATTGCTAATGTTTTGTTAAAATACCCTGCTAGTTCGTTTTGAAACGTCATAAATATCTACACTCTTCCGAGTGGAGTAGTTAATAAAGACTTATTCTACGACTTGTAGACTTCATCTCTTGGACAAAATTGCTATTACAGCTTTCTCCGATCGAGAAGCTACTTCAAGCACGTGCTTTGTTAAAATAACCTACTTTGAAAGGCCAGTACATCTCTTCACTTTTCCCAAGCACGCATGGCTTGTAACAGGCCCTCCCTGTAAAAACACCCTATTAAAAGTGAAAGAAAAAAATATTTTGCCTGAAAAGCTAGCAACTGAAAGGCTAAATCGAGATTGAAATAATGATAATAAAAAATGATTTAGTTTGATTCGAAATAATGTTCCGGTCAGTTAGGAACCATTAAATATTTCGCCGGTTGCAAAGCGTCTAAAAGCATAAAACTGGCTTTGTTGGTGGTCTTATAAAATATATAATTTGCAGAATCTGGCAACGAATCTCATGTCAATTTACTCATAAATTTTTCTAAGTTTCGAAGAAGCTAAAAAAAATGTCTCGAAATTCAAGGGGAAAGACGAAATTGAGCATACAGCTGAACGCTAATAATTAGATTCGAACTTGTCTAGTCATAGGACTTCATTTCTTGCAGTGGCAATTGCAGTTTCTATCAGTAAATAATTAATAGAGGGGAATGGTTATGAGGTTCGGCGAACATCAAAGGAACTAGCAGAAAAAAATGCCAAGATTTATGTTGGAAGGTCCACGCCCGTGCACAATGAGTTACGTAGCCAAAACGTTTCTATTGGCTAATTCTTCGGTCAGTAGTAAACAACTATTGTGTTTTGTGAACGATCAACGCTAAAAAAGAGAACAAAAACATACAACTTAGAACTTTGTCGCGTTTCAGAACTATTCCCCTCTATTAACTATGATCAGGACGTGGAAACCTTTCACGTCTGTATCGAAATGAGCCAATCCTAGCAGATTCAAATTCCTGTTTCTGAACAGCGATAAAACCTGATTGGATGAATACCTGTCAATCTGTTAACAAGTTTATCAGAGTATTTAGCGGCGAGCTTTTTTACGGGAAAAAAGTTGCAGTTGAAAAATGGCCGATTACAATAAGTTTTTAACGCAGGTGTGCAACGTAAAGCTGGGTGAGATAAATCTCAATTTTGCAGAAAAAGAAGCTCTTGAATCACTTTTAAGTTGAAAGAATGTTTTATAAGTGCTTCTTACTGGATTTGGGAAAAGTCTTTTTGACAAAAGCCTTGTCTCTGGTAAAGAATTCCGACATTTTCTGTCCGCCTCAAGGGTACACACCATCATGCTGAATGTAACTGAGAGAACGCTAAAGTACTAAAATGACATATCACGGACCAATCAAAAGCAATCCATTAAGTACTTAGTTAATACTGACCAATCAAGATATTTACATTTTTCTGCGGAATTAAAAACAGCTAAGAAACAGCGTCCTTCCAGGCGCCCCATACCTCCGTCCCTATCCGATCGTGCTTTAAGCTTTCGTTTTCCCTTTTTCTGCCTCTTGAACGCCTGCCAAGCAGGGTAGATATGAATGCAGTGGACTATAACTATATCCCAAAAATCTAAGCCACATTTTGACATTGTTTATGTTACCATTTATACCACATTCTTATATAAGACTCATTAAACGTTTTCTCATCAACAACTTTCCATCGCTCGCTTTCTTGTGACTGTGGTCATTTGATCACTTAGTATGATCCTATGGTAGAGTATTTAAAAACTATTTTTTGCTCTGAGATTCGAATGGGATTTGATCAACTAAAACTCAAAATGTCTTATACCCGAAAGGTTGCTGGGCGGCTGCTCAGAGGGGCGTTGAACTGTCCAACGGAGGTTACATAACGATAAGCAACGACGTTTTACTGATTTGAAGTTTATTTTTGATAACTTAGTTAATCGTTTACAAACATTATTTCTTTTTGGATCATTATATCATATATGTTTCTTCGTCAAGTCCACGGTATGATGATTCTGTACCGCTTCCACGTTTATCCGAATCTTGAGCTTGGTTTTGAGCTCGGTCGCTTTGGGCTAGGGTACTTTGAGCTAGGGGTGCTTTTTGAGCTCGAAGGTTTGTGTTTCGGGCTTGTTTTTGAGCTGGGGTATTGTGAGCTCGGGTATTTTGAGCTAGAGGTGCTTTTTGAGCTCGAAGGTTTGTGTTTCGGGCTTGTTTTTGAGCTGGGGTATTGTGAGCTCGGGTATTTTGAGCTAGAGGTGCTTTTTGAGCTCGAAGGTTTGTGTTTCGGGCTTGTTTTTGAGCTGGGGTATTGTGAGCTGGGGTATTTTGAGCTAGAGGTGCTTGTTGGGCTCGAAGGTCTTTGTTTCGAGCTTGGTTTTGAACTCGGGTATTTTGAGCTTGGTCCTGAGCTCGGATATTTAGAGCTCGAGCCCGGAGGTTTAGAGCTCGAGGATCCGGGGCGCTTTTTGTCTTTGCCGGATTTTCCTGTAGGGGGATACTCCTCACTGGGAAGTTGTACATTTGAGCAACTTCTAGCTGCTCCTGGAAACAGCTTGACCCTTCCCCTCGTTCTGTCCCGTTTGAGGCCATTAGTTTGGACGTCAAACTGAAGAATAACGTTCAGCTGTGCTTGGGTAATTTCCTGTGTAAGCGATGCAGGGACGTTGTTTCCAATCACGGCAAAGGAATCGCACTGGCCACCTGGGTATAAACACGTGCCCGCAGTCCACAATAAATTAGGTCTATCTATGCCTCCATTAACCAATTGGGTAATCGGAGCTGGAACTGGTTGTGGAGGAGTGTTTTGAAAAGCAGCGAATGAACTCCCTGTTACAAGAAACAATTCACCGTTCCCCGGTATGCATGTCTGCACTGCATAGTTTCGAATCCTTCCTTCAAAATTGCTCCACAGTCCGGTGTTAAAAGGAGCACACTGGGGCACGGCATTTGTGTACTGATACGTGGAACGAACGCTGTTCGCGGCATTCGCCGGGTTACCTGAGGCAGTCATAGCTGGGTACAGGTGACCTCTGTGGCATGGCTGCCCTTGGTACATGTTAGTGGTTCCTTGGAAAGTGATGCCTTGTAAGGAAGGAAAATTTATAATTTTCAACGATATTAACAAAAAAAGAACGGACTGAAAAATTGATAAGTTTGAAGTGCAGGGGTGAGATAGGCAATTGTTAATCCCTGTATGTTTTAGTTTTGAAGGACTTGGAAAATTTAGCCTTAATTTTTTAAGTTCGTCATTCTTGATTCGGGTTAATACTCTCGATTTTTATCCATCCTTGTTCCTACATGCTTTATTCTTTGTTTGTTTTTTTTTCAATCTTGTACACTACTATTTTCAGGTTTCTTGTACGTGGCTCAAAGAAATCAAAATGCCATTCGACTGAGTTCCTTAAAGGGCATAAGAAGATTAGCAAGAAATAATTTTGAAAGCGTTTGGAGGTACGATTATCACACAACAGGCCGTGTACATGCTTGTGGAACTGCCCCCGACCTTTTGCAAGATTACAGTATTACTCCAAATTTGTTATAAGTTACTACGGGTACTCTTCTAAACCCTCATCCCCACGGGTTGATCGAATAGCTAGGGCTTTACCTAAGGGTAAGAGAGTAATTCGCCATAATCATAAAGGCCTTCTTTCCTAAGTAATCTCTCACACCAGGCTTCAGAAATCCCTAAAGGCGTATAGAAATCAGTAACCGATCCTCTGAGCCAAAGTTTAGTCGGGTGGGCAGCCCAAACGCCTCCACACTTATTTTCATTCTTCGTGTATGACGTTTCTACGCAACTTGCGTCGCAATATATAACATGGGAGCACTACTATGTCAAATATAATTTAGAAGGTATTACTTTCGAAGTAAGGTCTACATGGAGATTAACTCTCTCACTCTTCATCCTCTTTTTTTTTTTTTGTACATGTAAATATGTTACCGGGAGTTTGGATCCATCCATCTACATTTTGTGCTTGAAAAGCAATGTTTCCTCTATGCAAACGGTACCCTGAATACACTGGAATTCCTCGAGCTTCATCGTGCATCGACGCGTAGTAGTAGACTCCCGGCGGCTGTCTCTCTTGACAGATGTATCTCATATTCTGTAAATTAGCAGTGCGTAACCCAACTGGTGGCTGTCCGTGTAAAAAGAACTGTGTGAAGCATGGCTGGTTAGAATTTAAAAATATATTGGCAGGAAGCTGAGCCGCTCGTCGGATTCCTTCAACATCTTGATCGTGGTCTTCTTCGGTGCTGTTCTTGATGTCGGGTATACGAGCCTGGTTATCTAGTTCACAAATAAAATATAATATAAACATTCTTGGCTGACTCGCTGTTAAATGAATCACAGGCCTTTTTTCTATCTAGATCTCTTCGAACGCTCGTTATACAAATCGTCCCGTGTTGGGTCGCCCTTCACGTAGCCCTGCGCCTGCACTCAGCGGATTTCCCCTCTCGAGAGGGGCCGAGGAAGACTGGGAACAATACATTAATTCGCCGCCCGTGACAAGTATATAATCCTGCAAAACACGTCGGATTTAACCATTTTGATCAGAGTTTTTATGTTTCAAGTGATTTTTCCTCTTTATTAGGTATCGGAAAAATCAATGCTCACTTAAAAACACGTCAGATTATAAGCAACGTGTTCACGAAAGGTCCAACAAATAATAAATATACATTAAATAAATAAATAAATATACATTTATATAGCGCCATTTTCCACTAATTGTCCATGGCGCTTTACAATACTTTAAAATTAAAATCCTAATTCTTTAAAAACCTAAAATCCTAAATCCTAAAAGTTAAAATCATAAGAATTAAATACGCTATATAATACAATTAGGCTACAAATAAAAAGTAAAAACTACAAATCAAATGCACGCTTAAAAAGATAAGTCTTAAGATTAGCCTTAAAACTGCCTCTGATGATGAAAGTCTGAACAAGATCCGCCACAGAAAAATTCGAAGTTGAACGCCATGAAATGTTGACACAAGAATAGGTACTTTCTTGAAAAGATTAAGAGGTGAGCAATCTGATATTTTTCATTGTTGATAGTGGTAGTCTTTAGGGTTGATTACAGTTTTACAGTGTAAGTAAGCTTATTTTACGCTAGATTTTTGATTCGGTCAGTGTAAAACGCAGACTGCGGAGCGCAAACTACAGACTAAAATGCAGACTGACTGACCATTGAGTCCTAACCTAAAACAGGCTAACTGGAGCATTGTTTTAGGCTAACCTAAGTGATATCCAGGCTAACTGGAGTGATATTCAGTCTAACCGGAGCGCGACTCAGCTGACCGGAGTACAGTCTTTCACTGCAGTTAGCCTGAATAATCATGTTTAAGATCAGCGCCTGATACTTATTATAAAACGATACGTGCTTATGAAGTCTGTAGTCTGCAGTATGCATTTTACTCTCAGTTTGCATTTTACTCTCAGTCTGCATTTTACCCTAGTCTGCAGTCCGCAGTCTGCGTTTTACACTGACGATTTTCAATTTGATTGCCAGCAAAGTGGAAGTGAAATCGGAACATCTAGAACCTGAGTGACATATCAAATTAGCAAAAAAATTGCATTGACCTGTAGCTTTCTAAAGGTGATTTGGACACTCCCATTAGGGGGCCTGGATAATTGGATAATTCATTTTACTTCAAAATTCTTGGTCTCGTTTGATAACCAGCTCTATAAGCTTTAATTTGGTATAGAGGTTTAGGTATCTACAGTACAGTGTAAGAGGGGAGCATTACTTCTCTTGGATGCGAAACACCTATATACAGTAACCTTAAACCATGAACTTATTGCTTCCTTCCATTTTTTGTGAAACAATTTATGACACAGCCACCTTCATAGTGGAGCTCCCAGCGGCCGCCGCCAAGCGGAGCCCCATAACTATAGAAACAGAACCACATGCACGTTTACAAATAGAAAACCATAGAACTATTTTTTCATGGTCAACATGTCTAGTAGTGTGGATCATGGCGGGTGCGCCCAACAAAGCCAACGCCACAGAACATGGCGGCCATAGTTTAATTGTACATGTATGGTATTGGACATCCATGTCATGGTCAATTGACAGCTGTCAAAACAAGGTATCTGCTGACCAGTATTATGTGACCATATCACGGGCTCAGGTTAAGAGCTCATCAAGATCACATGTTTTTTAAAAAGTTGACCGTTGACGAAGTACTGGTTTTTTTTTGGATCGTGAGCTCACGCTAGGTTAACTTGTTGATCAGGGCCGGGTTGTTCAGAAGGTATACTAATGTTTTTCACTGCTTATGTTTTACGTAGTTTGAGATTATTGAAACTCAAAACAGAAGGCCAGACATTATAAACAGAAAACCTCATTGCAAAGTTACAAAACTCACATCAAAATCCTGGGTTAGCTTACTCGGGCTTTGAGCAATCCGGCCCTGGAGCTCCACTTTTAGGCTTGGCTAAATCTAAATATTACAATGTTTACAACTGACTCAGTGGTGGCATGAATTTGTACATGCATTTCGTAAGATAATCGTGCATTGCTATTTGCCTTCATGCTGTACATCCATCAATAGTTCAGTTTTTTTCTTTTTTTTTTTTTTTTCATAAAATATGCTATGAATACTGTCTACCTTTTAAAAAATACTGGAATTCTACATAGCCTTAAGACACTTCCCAAAAGTGACTGTGAAAAGATACAGTTAAAGGTATGACAGCTGTACAGTATTAAAAACAGCATACAGGAATATAATGAGATCCATTTCCTACTGCAAAATTGCAACATTCACAATGAAAAAATCACCCTGGCATTAATGGTAAAAATAACACTTTGTGGATGAACACTTACAGCATGTAGGCTACTATCAACAATTTTATAATTCAACTTCAATAATTGATGTGTTTTTTTTTCTCCACGAAGACTGTGGACTACAGGGACTGTTAACTACTGGGTGACCCCATCAAATATATAATTTTGTAATTAAATTATGTCAAAAATTAATCAGTAAGCTATAAGTAAGGTATACCATCTACACATATTTTGCCTTTACTACATGTAGACAATTGAACACACACGGAGGTTTTGATGCATATGTGCATTTGGTCAGCCAAATCCAAGGTATGTTTAATTAAGACATCAGTAAAATTACAGCTGAATGGACAAAAAAATATATCCTACATGCACCAAAGTTGAACTCGTAAACCCCCTCAAAAAATTGAAAAATAGGGAGCTTGTATCCCCGAATGCAGTGGCACCAATGGAATCATCTCTGTGTAGAGCTTTCTCTGCATGCAGGGTCATTGATTGATGTAGAAAAAATAGTTCGTGTTCATGTGCAAAAGGGGAATATGGAGGTGCTATTAACAATTTACCACGTTTCGGAAGAGTGTATTGATTTAGTATTTTGGAAAATTATGTTCCATACTTGCTGCATCAGCAAGCCTAGTGTAATACTAATCATCCACTCGACATTTTAACAACAACAACAAAACCGAGGAAAACTACATAAACACAAGTATGCATATCACTACACCTGAATCAAACGAAGGATGCCAGAACTGTTACAGAAAATTCGTTTAAGATTGATTGTCATTCCAGTTAAAGCCAACAAATGCATTTAGAAGCCACAAAACGTCCAAAATCTCAAAGACTTGCGGTGTTTAAGTTTAAAAGTTATTCGCGCCAAAGTATAATTTGAATATTATTTTTGCCGACGGCTTTGCAGTCCTTTTTTCGGCCGTAGCTTTGAGTCTTTTACCAATAACCTTAAAAGAAATTCAGCCAAACATTTCACTAAACCCAATAAATTAAACAAACAAAACGAGGAAGTCTCCATAATTTGTAAACGCAGTATGCATGACAACATACGAGCGTCAAAAGCTGTCAAGGATAGCAAATCGATGGTTTTCCTTCTTCCAAAGGTAAACAGAAGAAATTATAGCAGTCTACAAAGCGGCTGCCCTTACTAACACAAAGAAAACTTCAAAACTCGCCTGACAGTATTTGCAAATACAGTTTTATTACTTTTAGACGTGAGGTTATCGGTATACAGCGAAAAACGACAGAAAACTAAGCTTGTTTGTTTACAATATGCAACTTTATATTCAACAACGACTCCAGTCTTATTGTTTGAAATTTATCAAATTTCTCCCAGTATGGTTCCAAATCAGATAATCAGGGAGACTTTAAAACTCCTGATGAAGATATAAGCTTAACTTCTAAGCTTATCTCGCCGAAGCAACTACATAATTTTTATGGAAAACGCGAAAGTTTCTATGTAACAAAGTCGCTTACCACAATTTCGCAGTTTACTTCAGTTTGAATCCTGTAACGAATCAACCACTTTTTTCCCGCTGTGTTTTTTCCTCTAAACACAAGAAACGCGTTTGATTTCTCTTGTTGATCACCTAATCATGTGACTTCCTGCACGGCTGCACATCTCGACGCGCGAAGTTCTGTAGTCTTCTGAGTAAACCTGTCGGGTATTCCAGCTCTTTTCTATAGCCGTCGTTCGCTCTGCCTCACGGCATTGTTCGGTATTATTTCATATCCTTTCTCTAGCCCTAACTCGATCTAATTCACAGCATTGTTCAGTACTATCTCGCCTCCTTTCTAGCCTTAGCCCGCTCTTTCGCGATCTTCTTCGCCACTTCTTTGGCTGTTAATCCTTGCTCTCTGCCGTTCTCTTTCACGTTCTGCTTCAGTTAAACCCTATCTTGAAAACGTTAGATCAACCCCTCCGATCGTTTGTTAACATAACAAATAGAAATAAGTTTTTTTTTCCCCTGACTTTTCTGAAAAATCTCGCCCAGAACAGATGGCATTCCTTAGCTTACCCGTGAGGGCTACCTCGAGACGCCCCTCCTCCTCCCCCAGAGTCTGTACGGACGGCGTTCGCTCGCTCGTACGCTGACGTCATAATCAAATTTTATCGGCTTGATGCGTTATCAATTTTATTTACCCATGGTGCTTCGCTGGCGCGCTTCGCGGGCTGAAGCTCCGCTATGAAAATTTATCAAGGAATCATGAATTTCTCAATTGTCATTTTTTTGTGTGTGTAATGTCGATTTTTTAGCGGGTTTGATCTGTATTTCAGTAGCTTGAGATGTAACTTCTGACGTGAAATTCATTAGGTACATAACGGAAACGTGGACTGTCTTTGAAATCTCTTAGGATTTGAAAACTAAAGTTTATGTATATATATCCAGTTTTAATTTGACCATCTTAGCGAGAAGCAAGAAGACTACTTTTACTCACCTGTCTTGTTTACCACTGGCAATCTTCCAGAGAAGACACTGGGTATCATCAGCATAGAAATAAAGAGACAGGGCAATATTTTAACAACGAGCCTTTTCATCTCAAAAGTGAGCGAGGGTAAAAATTGCGCCAATACTGAATTTACTTAGAAGAGAGAGTTTTGTAACCTCTTGAGAGAATGATGCAAGTTTACCGTATCGAAACTTATAGCAAAACCCATAGCAAAAACATGTTTCTTAGGAATTACGTTATTGCATTGATTGTCCAATCACCTGATAGGACAATATACACTTTTAAATTTTTCATCCTATTACTTAATTCCGAGAAAACTAAAATAGATTTCAAAAGAAGAGTTCACTAGAGCGAAAAATATTGTTTGAGAGGTTCTTCAAAACTCAAGATGAAGAACAGCCTTTTTAGAATTGTTCAGTTTTACAAATTAGTTTTACAGGTCTGAAAATATCGCTGTATTGCTAGGATCGCCTCTTAACATCAAATGGCTGTGAAACATGCAGGTCGAGCTTGTTTATTTACATGATTTGCAAGGATTTTTTTTCAAGCTACTGCATTTTTAGGGAACTTTAAGAGTGCTTGTCACGAAAACTTTCAGTTTGCTAGAATTAATGGGAATTTTCACATCTATACCCCACTGCCAACACAGTAAAGGACAAATTTTCGTCACACAATTAAGCAGATTCTCCCATAGCACGTTGTGATGACAATAACTGAGATATTTCAATCGCACAAGAAGGTAGGGGGATAAGGGAATGTTAGATTTCAACTTTGGAATCATTTTTTCGCTTAGGAATTTTGTAATTATATTGATTCTGTAATCGTCAGGTAGGATAATATATGCTCGTAAATGTTTCATCTTGAAACGTAAAATAGTTTTCTAAAGTGTAATTCAATACGGCGTAAAATATTGTCGGCGTGGTCCTTCAAATTCAAGATGAAGAACAGGTTTTTAGAATTTTTCAATTTTACCAGTTTAAACTTTTCAGCTTCATGTCAAATGAAATGGAAACAGTAGGTTTAACTTAGGTTATTTCAGTTAATGATTGACGAAAACACTTTGTGAGCTAACTATGTTAAGTTTCCGTCAAAAATGGGATTTCTGAGACCTTGCCATAGAGCCTTTTAAGAGACCTAGTTTTGACGATTTAACAGGTCACATCATCCACTTGTGCGAAAAGAAAAAAAATAATAGAATCACTGGCAATTCCCACGCCTGTGCCACTCTTTTAAGACAGAATAGGACACAGTTTCCTTGTATGAGACTTTTCTATGGCCAAAAATACATTTTTAAGTGTTTTAACGATTAAACAGATCACATCATTTTACTGTACGATGGTATTTACCGATATATTTCAATTGTACAAGCTACGTGTGGAGTACGTTTGATTTTAACTCAGTGAAGTTGGATTCAAGCGAAGATTCTTTGTTCAGTTTCCATTGCCTCTTCAGATTCAGATTCAGATCCAGAACCATTTTGTGCGGATATAAGATTCTTTACAACTAAAGTCACCCAACGAGCTAAGATATTAAAAGAAATACCTGAACCAACAAGATAAATGGTTATTTGTAGGACTTTGAGAAAAAGCTTTGCGTTTTTTATTGCCTCGTTAGAGGTTGATACAGTTTTTTTTGTACTTTAACGTACTTACGATTTAACGTGCAGATTTACCATAGTCGTTTTTCTTTCCAAGGTGCAAATTAATATAATTGTGTCTCTTTCCAACCTGATTTTAAAAAGTTATCCACAGCACCAGATGTCGTCAGTACAATCATAATTCCATGTAATTGCAAAACATTTTCATCAAGAACGCGTCTGTCTCAATTTAGGGCATGAGATTAAACCTGCGCTAACAAGCAATTTGCAAGCAATATAACTGTGGGAGAGAATGTGACAGATTCAGGCTGTTAAAATCGAAGATTTTTTTACGAAATTTTGCAGGCAAATATTTGTCTAAATGGATATGGAATATCGTTAATTGTTAGTCGGCAATTTATTTGTATATATGAACACTTTCCAAGTAATACCTGCAAAATTTTCAAATGATAATTAGAACAGCGCCTTAAACGACAAATACAATATTTATAATGTTTCGTTTTTATTGAGGTAAAAATGGATCAGAAGTGTTTTGGAACTTGTTTACATGTGTCTAGTAACTACGAGAATTGCAGTTAGATGGTAAAAAGGCAAGTAGAACACATTTCCAATAAGCAATAAGCCTTTTAAACGACAAGATTTTAAGGTAAAGTCGAATGAATTGCTATTGAGAAAGTCCATTTTCTGTCAGTCTTCGATTTGCAATTTTAAATTTGCTAGCAAGGGATTCGAATTTGTCTCTTCAATCAGATTACAAAACTTCAATGAATGTCATACACTGGACGTTCCAATAACTTCTAATTCTGCTTTCTAAGAAAATTAGGTCGTCTTTCCGACACAACGAATGACAGAAATTGTTTAATTGACAAGATGCTGTCAGATACCTGAAAAGGCAATCGTAATTTGCCGAAATAAGAGGTTTTCAGATTCAATGCAATATCGAGACTCAGCCATTGTTGCATTCACAATTTTGGGTTTTGATTAGTTCCGAATTCAACATTTTGGCTCTTTACTAGTTATACGTTAACCCAACCAAACCGTACTCTTGAGTTGAATCATTAGATCGGTAGCGATACATGTTTCATGGTTAACATAATGAGAGCTTTAAATAAAATTCAAAAGGAGCCAAGAAAAGTCTTGAAAAGTAAGACGAACTGATATTTCTTATGTTTTTAATGTTGGGAAACAAAAAATTATAGAGCGTATCTTAAAGACATTGTAACATCAAATTGTAACAAGTTAGATTCTGATCGACTAAATCAACAGTTGAGAAAGATAGGTAAAAATATTCTATGAAAGCAAATGAACAAACAAGTTTTATCTGCTCTTTTTTCTGCTAAACTTTTTTTACTTTTCTTCGGATTAAGCTTAAGTAGTTGATAGAAACTGAGAAAACCGTCATGTATATCCAAATGGGCAACTTCATCTAGACAAATTACGCTTACCAGGCGGGCATCAACCAAACACGTGCTGTGACAATATCCTATAATAAAGGCACCTCTCTACCACTTGTAGACGTGAAATCTCGAACACAATTGCTATATTACCAATATCTTCGAGAGGCCACTTCAGCTGCACATGTTTTGTTTAAATGACTTGCTTCGGGCTGTCAGTTATGGAAAGTCATATATTTTAAGGTTTGAAAACAAAGTTTATTTATATTCACTTTTAATTTCAACATCTTAGCGGTAAGCAAGAGGACTACTTTTTCTCACCTGTCTTGTTTACCACTGCCAATATTCTAGACAAGACACAGGACACCATCAGCAAGGAAATAAAGAGACCGGGCAAGATTTTAAGAGCGACTCTTTTCATCTCATTGTGAGCGAGGGTTAAAAAAATGCACCAACGCTGAATTTAGAGAACAGAGGTCTTTAACCTCGTGAGAGAATGGGACGAATTTACTGTATGCAAAATGTACTTTTACTAAGAAATGTTTCTCATCAATTTTACTACCTTGCTGATCCAATGGCTCGATAGGATAATATATACTCATAAATTTGTTCACTAAAGCGAACATATATTTTGAGAGGTTCTTCAAACTTTGCATTCATTCATTTTGCCGTAAATCCTCGAGTTAGCACCCAGGGCGCTTATTTCACATTTAAGAAAGACGGAAGGCACCTATTCAAAAGGGGCGTTTAATCGAGAGGGGAGGGGGAGACGCTTACTTAATTTTTCCTAAATCGTAGCCTGACATGATCAGTTTTATAATACATCAGCTGCGGGAAAACAACAACATAAGGTATTCATCGACATAAAAAGCTTATCCAAAGTTTAAATCGCGGCACCATTAGTACTTATATTTTTTTTTCTAAACTTAACGTGTTTATAAACTGAAACAAGAAATTGTAGGTTGCAACTTAGAAGAAAAGAAGCACGTGTCCTGTATTGTAAAGATTTAAATTGCTAATGACTGTGTAAAAAAAGGCTGGACGAGAGTGATTAAACACGACGAAAACTATACATTCTTTGTTGTCTAATTACTCGTCTACAAAGTTGGGGGAGGGGATGGGGGGTGCTTATTTTAAAGTTTGGCCGCTAGGAGGGGCGCTTACTCGAAGGAAACGTTTATTTGAGAGGGGAGGGGGTAGGGGGGTGGTGCTAATTCGAGGATTTACGATATTTAAAACTCGGTAACTTGAAGATGATTAGCAGGCTTTTCTGAAATTTCTATCCGTACCCATTTCTAAATTTCGCTTGATTATCAGAATTGTATTTGGGACATATAGGTTGAACTTGGCTAGTTGTTGGACTTCATCGACACGCACAAGCCAATGAATTGCTATTTTCACTTTCTCCGGTGGAGTAGCCACTTCAATTGCACATGTCTTGTTAAGATAATTTGCTTGGACTGTCAGTTCAAAAAGGTCCTATATTTGTTCATTCTTTCACTGTACGCAGGACTTGTGAGAGGCTCTCAAAAACCATCCATTTTTCTCCAGTCGAAACTACGGAAGATGAAAGACTTGACAGGAGTTAAAATACAAACAAATTTTGTTTCAGTAGAAATGGTTTTCCACTCACGTTGGAAAACATTAAAAAGCTTGCCCGTAGCGACGTCTCCAAAAGCTTAAACTTGGCATTTTTCATAACTTTGTTAAATATTTCATTTGCATCACCTGGCAGTGGATCTTATGTCAATATAGTTATAAACCTTTCTTGTTTTCCAAGGGACTTACAAATTTTCTCTTAATTTAAGTGATAAGACAAACCAATTCTATTAATGGGGAACTGCTTGGAACACTTAAGCTGATCTTGCTCTAAGACTTTCTCACGAGAATTTTGGTTTCTTCAGAAAAAAAATTCATGTTCTGAGGAATAATCATAACGCTTACTTCTGCGAATCGCTTAAGCGTTGACCAGAAACAGAGAAACAGAAGTAAAACCCATATAATTAACATAACTCACAACAAGAATATAATAATCAAATACACAGACTACGCAATATAATTTGGAATGTGTACAACCACCTCTCGTAAGAGGTTTGTGGTGTATTTAAATTCAATTAAGGGAGTGAATGTAAGACAAGGTATATTCTGTTTCAGAATTTTATTGATTTGAAGCTTAGTATTGTCGATTTGCTTTATTATTTACACGAGTTATTTTCTTTTTCATCATTATTCCACATATCTTTGTTCATCAGTTTCTTGCTATAACGATTTTGTACTACTTCCATATTTATCAGCTTTTCCAGGGAGAAGGGTACTCGGTGTCGGGAAGTTTGACATCCACGGATTTTTTTTTTTTAATTCCTGGAAACAGGATGGGCTTTTCTTTCACTGCGCTCCGTACGTTTGAGACCATTAGCTGCTATGTCGAACTGAAGAATAGCCTTTATCTGTGCTATGGTAATTACCTACGTAAGCATAGCACCTCGATTCGGAACGTTGTTTCAAGTTACTGCAAGGCTCTGGGCCTATGGCGGCACTGCGGAAATACGTTTTATTGACGTCACAGTAGCTGGTCAGTGGTCATAACCATCTGTCCCTTTCATCGCCGAGCCTGCGCTTTCGATCAATCACTTTTCCGAGTTCGACGAAAGGATCGGTATTTTGCGTCGTTTTAAGGTCCGAAAGATTCTTGATACTTCTGGGTTTTTTGGCAAGTTTGACGTCCTTAAATGGGTTTTTAATACTCAAGCATTGTTTGCAATGAAAACCGGTACAGGGAAGTCATTTTGTGTGGAGTAATGTGTAGTTTGCTGACTCGAGCTGACGAAGCGTCGATCGTGTTGCTTGACTCGCCGTCGCGTTCAGAATTGTCAAAAACCACGATGGGTATCCAGGCCAAGCAGAAGATTGGTTCTGTATGAAGCTGTTGCATGGAGTTTGTCCCTGGAGTTTCTGGGTGTTTTCCTGGATTCCAAAACAATGGAAGCCCGTCTCCCACTGGACAAGCTAACCAGGACCAAAGAGGCCTTGAATGAGTGGTCTCTTAAGAAATCTGCTACCCTGAAAGGACTTCAGTCCATGATTGGTACCCTTCAGTTTCTCTGCAGGGTTGTACTCCCAGGCCGAACTTTTCTGCAGCGCATTATTAGTTTAACCAAGGGTATTTTCAACTCTAGATGCCACATCAAACTTAATACAGAATTCCGCAAGGACGTTTCCATGTGGCCGGCCTTTCTTGAACACTGGAATGGGGTTAGTTTTTTCCTGGGGGACACTGTTCTCTCCTTTCCAGATCTCCAGTTATTTACCGATGCCTCTGGGTCTCTCGGTTATGGTGGGTACCTTAATGGGCAATGGTTCCAAAGCCACTTGTTCCCTCAGCACTGCCTTAACCCTGTTACTGGGATCAGCATTGACTGGCAGGAACCTTTTGCTATTTATATTGCCTGCTTTCTCTGGGGTCCCCACTGGTCAGGTAAACGTATTTGTTTCTGGTGTGACAACCTCCCTGTTGTTACTATCATTAATTTAAAACGTTCCAAGTCATCCAGGATCATGGATCTGGTCCGCTCCATTACTATTTTGACCCTAGTACATAACTTTACCTTCACTGCCAAACATATCTCAGGGCTGGACAACTCGATAGCTGATTCTCTGTACCGTTGTCAGATGGATCGCTTCCACTCTCTGGCTCCTAATGCCTCACCCACCCCCTGTGCCATCCCTCCATCAGCAATGGCCATTTAACAGCTTCCGTCTACCATTACTTTGGTGCCTCGCTGGCCTATAATACCCATCGAGCCTGTGGTGTCGGCCAGGATCTTTTTATTTCCTTTTGCCTCCTACAAGGTATCATTGGTCCCTCTTCCCCTCTTCTCTCGGCATCTGAAATCACCTTAATTTATTTCGCTGCCCACCTGGCCAAAACCATATCTTACAATACAATCAAACTTTACCTGTTTGCAGTTCAAGATCTCCATAGGCAACATAATTTTCCAGTAAAATTATCAAAAATGTATCGCCTGCAAAAGGTCCTCAATGGCATTAAACGGTCTCAAATGCCTCCCAAATTAACTCGCCGCCCCATAACCATTCAAATATTGGTTTCAATTTACAATTATTTCCAACCTCCCCAAAGTTGCAATGTAGACCGTATAATGCTGTGGGCTGCCTTCCCCTTAGCCTTTTTTGGTTTTCTACGTACAAGTGAATTCGCTTGTAATAGCAGTAGTTTTGACCCTACTGTCCATGTTTGTCTAAGGGATATTACCTTTATCCCTAACATTGAATCCCCCAACCACTTGCTTGTTTCCATTAAGCAATCCAAAACCTGACCCCTTTCCCAAAGGCTGTACCTTAACCATAGCAAGGTCCAACACCTCTCTCTGTTCTGTGATGGCTAGGAGAGACTACCTGCTACAATGTAAACCAGCTGCTACGGGCCCTTTGTCTACATTCACCTTTGTTTACCTTCCCGTGCCTCCCTGATTAAGGAGCTCCGTTCTGCTCTGCAATTTGATGGCCTACCTGCTGATCATTAGATCACACACAGTTTCCGTATTGGTACAGCTACCACTGCACCCGCAGCAGGGGTGTGATGTAGGCTCTGTAGCTGTCATCTAAGGTTGTCACCAGTTCTGTTATCTTCCCCCCGATTAGTCATTGTGCAATAGCCTTAGGTCAATGTCCAATGTAACGCAATCGTTTTACCATATGGGAAATCATACGACAAAGCTCCCAGTGATTTTCCACCATGCTCTCATGTGATTTCAGCGTGCTATACCCCCCCCCCCCAACTCCTTCAATCCCCAGTTAGTAAAATCCCATTGTTTTCTGACCCTGTCCCAGTTGTGAGCTAGTATTCAAGCTAGGTCGTTCTCTGCTTTCCCCTCCCTCCCTGTATTGGTAGCTTTGTCCTTTCCCATCTTTTTCCTCCATGTGGTTATAATTGCCTTTCGTGAAAAGGTGGCTTTCGCCTGCTAAGCCTTCTCGGTTTATTCACTGCCACGTTCTATTTGTTATATTGTGTGTAAACCATAGCTGCTTAGTCAATAAAGGTTTTTTGGTGGCAGGGAAGTGCAACCTAGGCTACACTTCGCCCCACAGTAAATGCTATGGCCACCCTTGGAAATAGGTCCGGATCTCTCCAGGATGGTGTCATCGTACCATCTAACCTATTGTCCTCCCAAAAGGGCACCCCCCTTCTGGTCCATCCTATGTTACCCCCAAGGAAATAGGTCCGGATCTCTCCAAGATAATGCCATCGTACCATCTGACCTATTGTCCTCCCAGAAGAGCACCTCTGTTCTGGTCCCCTTAGTAACATAGGTTCCCCTAGAGACGCCGCTACTCTAGGAGAGATAGGCTCTGTCTTCCCTGCCACCCATGTTTTGCCACCATAATCAGCGTTTTGTTTCTGCTTACTGCGTCTACCCAGCAAAGGCGGGGGAGGGATGCATTGTTGTTACCCATATAAATATCCTCGCTGGTACTGTTAGATCTGCCCCTCCCCCTGTATGGATGTGGCTTTAATAAATTATACTAAATTGCACAGGAGCAGGGTCTCATTAATAAGCAGAGTAAAGCAATCAGAGATTTCTTTGACATAAAAGATCTGCTAGTCATTTTGCCGACAGGCTATGGGTGAAGTTTTATTTTTAGCTGCTCTTGTTGATTGCGAGAAAAGTCGAAGCTAGAAATTCAACATGCCTTTTGGTGATAACTCCACTAGTCAGCATTTTAAACCACCATATTGGGTGTGTTGCACTGAAAAACTATACCGTGCTTTATGACAAACTTGATCGCATCATGGTGGCCTTTAAGTTGATAGACAAGATGCTCCTAACTACCACTGGTCACGGACTATTTTGTCTCCACTCCACAACAAATAACAACACAGCATCGCTGAACCAAATAAGTTTATTTTGGGAGGGCCTGGCGAGAACCAACCCGAACACAATCAGTTTACAATTTACATGACAAATCCTTGAAAAGCAACCAAGAATAAAGCTATCTCCGCACGTACAAGTCATTTGATAGAGCCAGTAGGGCTGCTGAGCAACAACACCTCAATTAATACACAAAATATATGGCCTACTTCTCCGAATAAGCAATCAGTCTTGGTACCAGTTAGGCTGGGGGATATCAGCTCCGTCATTACATTTGTCTATAAGATAAACAGGCCATCTTGGCCTACTTCCCCAAATAAGCTCTCATTACAAGCTTTGTGCCAGTTAGGCTGCCAGTTAGGCTGCCAGTTAGGCTGCCAGTTAGGCTGCCAGTTAGGCTGGGGAAAATCAACTCCGACGTACAATATAAATAAAATGCAATATAAACCTAAAGTGCAAAATACAAGAAGAAAACGAACAAGTCTTAAAAACTAGTAGAGCTGAGCAACCGCTAACAAGGCAAATGCGGTTTTTGTTTGGACGCCAGAAAAAACCTGCCAGAAAAAACCCCTGTGGGGAAAATATGTGCAGGAAATCTGGGTAAGAACCAAGGCTCAAGCTCCAAGCGAATAGAAGCCCATCCTACGAAGGCTTTACAAAAAGGAAATTTGAACAGCCGATCCTACCAGACTGGAAGCATGGTACCTAGAAAAGAAAGAACTAAACAAAGAAAGAATTAAATGAAACGAAAAGAAAGAACGTGGTTGGTTCTGAAGCCTAGATGACAACCACGTGTTATAACCGGTGTTATATACCCCTACATGATACCCCGGCCTGGAACCCAGGCCCTTGTTGTATCTAGTACCGACAAAATAGTTATTTCAGCCTTATTCGCTAGCCCACTCGTCCGAAATAACATTTTTAAACCACAGAATGAAACTTTTTACCGTTGGTGAGTATCCTGGTCCATTATACAAAAACATATGATTTTATCAAAGGCAATTCATCCTAATGAAAGGTGACCTAGAGAGGGTAACGGTTGAGAGAAATAATTTATCCAGATAGTCTTTAGTTTTATGGTAATAATTCTCAAGTAACTTGAACCACTGCTCTAGCATAACAAACAAAAAAAACATGACTTTAGTTCTATGGTAATAATTCTCAAGTTACTTGAACCACTGCTCTACCATAACAAACAACAAAAAAATGACTCTGAAGTGTGCAAAAAAGTAAATTCGTGAGCACTGATAATGAGTAGTAGCCTAAGAAAGTCACAGGATACATCATGTGGTCAACAAAAGACTTCAAAGTTTAATGAATCTACAAACGGCAAACACAATTTAGTCCCACATTCATTGATCTACTGAAATGATTAGGTTGGTTCAGTCTTCGTAAGTTTTGTTGGAAGCTCCTATTCGGAACGTGTACCCTGAGGTGAATTATCAAAATGTGGTAAGCCACTTTTTGTAATTGTAGAAGTCGCCGTTGCATTTTCGCCGTCGCATTTTGTAGCTTTCTTTGTGTTTTGCAACCCCTCAGACGACTCATTAACTGCTTCTACGGCTTTTAAGATTTTCATTTAACCTAGCGTTACCACTGAAAAAGTATAACATATAGATTTAGCCAAGCCTAAAAGCGAAGAGTCAAAGTTATTTATTTGGATGTTGTTAATTGTCAAAATAACGTATTATGTGAGGCAAAGTTTGTAGTTCCGGCCCGAAATTGCACCACATCTGCGTTGGATTACATTGTAATGCGAATATTAAAAAGCTTAAACCATTAAATTAAGAGGGCTATTGGGCTGAATTGTATGCCCTAAATAAATCGATGTGCAAGAAGACAGGCAGCGGTTTTCTGTTTTGGACACATTCCTCGTGTGTATGACTCCACACACAACAAACCAACTTGCATGAAATTTTCCTACAGGATTGCTGATCAGCAAAGCTTTATGATTTTGTGATAATGAGAGCGAAAAATTGAGCCTTAATTCAAGGGCAGATTTCAAGGGCAGATTTTAAGGGAAACAGAGAGCCCTCCTTCCGACGTAAGTCAATCACTTTTAGCTAGCAAGCACTCTCTAGATCTCTCTAGATGTCGCCCTTCACATAGCCCAGCGCCTGCTCTCACATCGCTCAGCGGATTCTCCTATATTGAGAGGGGTCGAGGAGCACTGGGAACAAGACATTTACCTGCCATTTTCTGGCAAGTTTGTAACCCTGAAAAACACGTCTGATTTAACCATTTTAAACAGAGTTTTCAGGTCTCAATTCAGGTCAGTTTTCCTTTTTTAGGTATCCGAAAAATTCGTGCTCAGTTAGAAACATGTCAGATCATAAGCAACGTGTACAGGTGTAGAAAGACCTGTCACTGAAAAATTCGAAGTTGAATTGAACGCCATGAAATGTGGACACGAGAAGGCAGCCAATAGGTACAGTTCTTTCTTTATTAAAAAGGTTACGAGGTGAGCCATCTGATTTTTTTTCCTCGTTTTCCCTTGTTGATAGCGGTAGGCTTTTACGTTATAGGGTTGGCTACAATTTTTCATTGTAAGTAAGCCTATTTACACTTGGCTTTTGATTCGGTCAGTCTCGGGGTAGACAATCTATAAAAATCGATATCGAAAAAACACTTAATAAATCGATATCTATAAATAAACTGAATTTAAGTGTTATCGATGCTATCGATCAATCGATAAAAATCGATACTCACAACCTGGCGAAATCGTTTCCTGCCACTCAATCAGACGTTACAGCGGTTATCTATCACACGCGACCTTCAGCGCAAAAACGTCTTGAGAAAACCTAAGTTTTGGTGGACGTCAATCATCTCCGCCTCCTAGCCGACTGGATGCAAAATTTACCTGAAAAAAACAGTCTGAAACCTTACTGCAGTCCACTAGTAAAAATTATCATTTTACTTTCGGTATGTACGGCTAGCTCACTAAATACATCGGCATTAAATATTCCTTGAAATCTATAAATGAAGACGTTTGTCGGGTTTTTTTTTTTCAACGGCCATCCCCATGCATGAATGACCCCGAGATCAAGCAAATCTGTACGCGAGCGAACAAATTATTTCTGCACGTTTTTTGCTGGGGTTACGGGATGAACAATACGTAAACCTATAAAACTTGTAACTTATTACCTTACAAAATTATAAGGTTTATAAGAAGTTTAGGTCTTGTTCAGTCCGGAGCCTCAAGACAAATACGTGCAGAAATAATTTGTTAGCGTGTAGATTTGCCTCATCTCGCGGTCATTCATGCATGCGAATGGCCGTTGAGAAACCCAACCCGCCCGTCTTCAGTTATAAATTTCAAGGAATATTTAATGCTAATGTATTTAGTGAGCTAGCCGTACGTACTGAAAGTAAAATGATCAGTTTACGAGTGGACCGCTGGAGGGTTTCAGACTTTTTTTCTCAGTTAAATTTAACATACAGTCGGCAAGGAGGCGGAGATGATTGACGTCCACCAAAACATGGGTTTTGTCAAGACGTTTTTGATAACCGCTGTAATTTTACTAGGCTTTTGTACACATGCTTTTATTTTCCCACTAAAATGCTCCACCTTAATGCTCCATTTTTCCCACTAAAATGCTCGGTCTCCTCCCAAAAAGTCACTAAAATGCATGCTCGGTTAATGCTCATACATAGGGTTTCTTAAATTTTAATAATTTTAAAGTTTTAATACAATTAACAGCTCAGGGTGCTTAAAAAAATTGAAAAAAAACATAAAAAAACGTATACGTAGTATAACGCAACGTTTTTAATAGTTTTAAAGTGCCACTAAACCCCATTTTTTTTTTTCCTTTAATAAAGTCTACTAGTTTCCCTGATTATTTCAGCGAAAAATTATCTCGACTGATAAAATCCCTGCGTTTTTACAGGCGTTTAAACATGTTATTTCTATGTTCATGACCGCGCAAAGTGGGATCTGGGTGGAGCTTCTAGTGACGTCACTTCGGGAACCGGACTAAAACACTCAAGAGACTTTTGACTGAGCTTCGAGGGCTGTCAAAACATTTTTTGGGTTATTTGTGGTTCATATTTAATCAAAACTGGACAAGAACTTTTAAGTGAAAGAACTGTATCATCTAGCATTACAATTCGGAGTCTAGCGATTTGGACGGCTGCGATGTACATATGTTTTTTTATATATATATTTCGAAGTGCGGGTCGCCAGTCGAGATCGCCGCGTTGTATAATTATATTTAGGCCGGTATCGACAATTTGCTGGTCCATTTGGGTTATAGAGGTACAAATAATGACTGAAGAGTTAGCTTACAGCTCTTAAAGAGTTATAAAGATGTCAATGAACACGAAGAGTTGGTAATGCATCAGTCAATTCCAGCAGTGCCCATCCCCCCCTCCGGGCTAACCCCCGGGCATCAGCATTGTTTTTTTTTTTAAATGGGCAAATTCCCCGGAGTGGGGACACATAAGCTGTCTAACTGCCCCGGGGTGGGGACGAAGAAAGAGGGCAAATGCCCCGCAGTTTTCCAATTAATCAGTGAATAAGACGGTGAACTGTTCAGTATTTTAACGCAACGGTAAGACTTCAAGGACAACAGCACGTTTTAGTTGATTCTGATTATATTTATTTCTTTATATTTGTTTTTAACAGTTTGCCAGAGGATAGCTGGGATTGCGGCGGACGTGCCCCCAGCCGCGAGCGACGATAGGCGCCTGTATTCAGTGAAGAATCAAGACATTTTAAATGATGATGCATTGCATTTTAAGCTCGCAAGATCTGTCTTGAGGATCGCATCATTTGAATTCGCCAACCTTAAGTATTTTAACTCCACTTTCATGAATTTAAAAAATCCTAGGCTAGTTTTGAATGCGAAATGCAAAATAGTCGTGTTCACGTCAGTGATTGTTCTGTGATAAACAAAATATAGTTCACCTTGTCGCTTATATTTATATGGTTTCAAGTAATGAAGAAATATTTAAAACATACCTTTAAAAACATCTGCAAGTTTCTCTAGTCCCGTCTTTCCCGATGAACTCATCCAATGGCACTTTCCAAAACACGCGTGTCGAATGCCCGGGGATCGCCCCGGGGTACGCAAATGCCCAGCCCCCAGGCCGCGATAAAATTGCGGATGCCCCTCCCCCGGGACTGACAACGTGAGCAAATGCCCCGCTGTTGCCCCGGGGGGGGGGGGGGGGGGCGGGCGGAGGGCACTGCTGGAATTGACTTATGCATAATTTGACCTAATGGAACGTGCAAATTTCGCAGTGTCAAAACATTTTTACATCCAAACATTAATTTCCCCCGAAATACAAGTTAAAATGCGATGCAGTCGTACTCCACTCCTGCCAACTTCTCCAGATCAATGATTGAAAATAGTTTTAACATAAGAGATAAGAAGAGATGTCGGCAAACAATATTCGAAGGTGAGGTAACTTTTCGCTTCGTTATTGTCGACCGACCGTAGTATATGCATACTCAATTACTTTGTACGAACACAAGCTACGCAAATTTGCATATTTCGCACTAGTGAAATCATGGAAAATCCTTCGACAAGATCTTAAAGAGAGGTTCAGTATACCATCAGTAAAATGAATACATTTCTAGTTCACTGTTATTTTGAACGAAATGTCCATTTTACGCACGCTAATAAATTGGGAATCCTCGACTTATTAGTTTGCCTGTCAGTTGATTGACAAGCGCATTCTTCTTTCAGCACGACAATCTTCGTCGGTAGCTATAGAGTCGAATCTTGATCGTTTGTTTCACTTTCCTTATATATTTATAAATGCTTGATCCATTCTCAGTTTGTAGATTAGATATATTTCGTTCCTAAAAGACGAAGCTCAAAGAACAAAACAATTCTGTATTCGGGATGGCAATTGAGAAACTTCAGAAGACTGTTGTATTGATCTTACAGAAATCGTTCAAAAAGTAAAGCTGAATTTATTTTCCTCATAGTATGTATTCATTAATACTCATTATTATATGGCTTTGGCTTGTGGCCGATATAACGCGCACTCTGATTGGCTAAGAGCGAGATCTGAGCGGTCACTATGCAGCCGTAATGCCCACGGGCCGATTACGGATTATGCAAATTAAGAAGAGCCCGGCTCTGAAAATTCAAGCGCATTGAAACGATGAAAGCCGATTAAAAACAGTAAGAGAAAGTAAGTAGCTAATAGTTTAGCGATTATTCCTTAATAAAACTAGTACAGAAGTCGTTTTGACTTACCAGCCGGTAACCTTGGCGAACACTAGTGAAAAACAATCAGAGTTTGCCGAGTCTTAAGTAAAGCTAAAATCGCTGAGTGAAAAACACCATCGGCAGATCTGTCATGCATCCTGAGCAGAACACCACGAAGAAACGTATAAGTTACTCATCTTAGTCACAACAATTACGGAAATATTGAACTCCGTCACAGTTCTCATCGAATAGATTCCCTCGCTTTAACACAAGCAAGTGTAAATCAGCTTCCAGGATCATCAGATGTAAACCATCGGGCGGTTTCTGTCGGTAACAGTGTTTCTGATAACTGTAGGAAGTTTTAGACGTTCACAAGACTTGAAAAGTTCATCCATAAATCCCGGAGTGAAGAAGGCGGAAATATATTGTCGAAAGCGAATGCGAAGATCGAGTTATTCTGAGCAGTTCATTCTGAAGCATTAGTTGGTTTGAACTATTTTGAAGCACTTTCTGTCTTTTCTATATGCGTTGACGTTTCGCCTCAAAAGTCGGAAAAACTCCCCATCAACTTGTAGCACCACGATACTAAAATACCTTTTTGAGGCTGTGACAATCACTTTTCCCGTAAAGAAACGTGTGTTTTTAACGGAATACGTAATACAGTGGTGAAGTTCACTGACTGTGTAGCTTTGCACTGGGTTTGAGACGATGAATGAATCGGTAAACGCGCGCATCGCCGGATGTAAATTGACAACTTCTGCTCGAATATTTTTCTCTTCCTTAATTCATGAGTCATATAATAAACAACTTAATAACCTCGACCGTTCGGTCGTTACGGGAAAATCTCAAACCTCGACCTACCGTATTGACCTCGCTATCGCTCAGTCAATACGGCAAGGCCTCAGTTTGAGATTTTCCCGTAACGACCTCACTCTCGGTTATTAAGTAGTTAATAATTTCGCTTTAGTGTATCTGTAGTCTCTCGTCGTAACTGTTGTTAATTGTTATTTGTAATATCGTTAGTTTATTAGTTGTCTTTAATCATTGTTGTCAATTCTAGTCTCTTTAGTTCTCTTGTTACCTTCAGTTGTATTTGGTTGTACCTAGTTGTATATTAATAACTCGTCCAAACATGACTCGCCTAGATTAGCTCAGCTATCTGCGGGCATGTTATAATTGTAATTTTAATTTGATAACAAATAAAAATGTATGTATGTATGTACACGGCCGGATTACAGGCGACCTCCGGCGTGCGTGTGTTTTTATTGAAATCCACAAATACACAGCTACTTCACCGGTTCAAAGCCTCAACAATCTTCTTTGCGTCGTTGTAGAACGTAGGTTTCGTTTACTATTCGTTTAGACTAGTCTCTACTTCGAGAACAAAAAACGCTGTGCGTTTAATTTACCGTGTAATTTCCTCACTTATAATTTCGTCCGGGACTCTGAGGATTGTTTACGCTCGAAATAGTCAGATGGCTTCCAGCTTATCCCAAATTCGTCTTATGCAGTACCTTGACAATTTCAAGCTTTCCACTAGAGATAGAGAAGAATACACAGGCCATGAAAATCTCTACGTTTTTACAGTAACGGCGAACCCGAGATCGACGAAATCCCCAATGGCTCACGGCTTTAGCTTCGCACAATCAGCCCACTTCTTTGGTCTTTTTCGCGTTTCTGGTAGAGTTTCATCGAGATAGAGGTACTGAATGAAGAGGAATACTCTATTCTACGCATCCTGTATTGCTACAGCCTCCAACATATCTTACTTGCATTCTGCAACGATTTCGACACACACTATCGCATGTTCGCATACATTCTTCTCAGAAACAAAATATTTAATTTATTATTCCCGAAGTGACGTCAGAAGCCAACTCGTCCCATTCTCTGCTATTCCTCGGTCGTGAACAGGAAAAGGGCAAATTTACAAACTTAAAAGATTCATAGAAAATTACCGAAAATAGCTACAACGATTATTTTTACACAGTGGTAATCAGGAGAAAAAACATATCAGCGAAACAAATTGGGGGGGGGGGGGGGTTAGTGGCACTTTAAGGTATCAGTAAGGGGAAATTTTACCATTTTGCATAATTTTACTCTTTTTAAGCGGTTGGATAAATCGTAAGGTTAGCTTTAAGAGATATATATATATATATATATATATATATATATATATAAACCCTTACCAAAACAGCTGTATTTTTAAACTGATTTTAAACTGTTTTGAACGTATTTTGACGATTTAAACAGTAGTTTGAAGTCACTATAGGGTATTTTTGTGCTATTTCGTACAAAATTCAAAATTTCGCGTCTTGTTTGTAATGTATTTCAAGTATAGTTAAAACCTACTTCATGACATTGGAATGATTTTCACTCTGTTTTTAACGTAGTTTGAGCTCAAAACAGGGTTTAAATAGGGGATTTAAAATCTACTTTAATACTATGGCCACAAAAATTTCGTTCAAACAGTTTAAAAATTCTAGTTAAACCCTGTTTTGAAAGTTATGTTGGCAATGGCTGTAGGTTTAAAAAGTATTTTACAAATTTTCAGAGTTAAAAGAGTCTTTAAATAGGATATTTAAAATGTAGTTGACATGTCAAGAACATAAAATATGTTTTACATAGGAAGTTTAAAACCTATTTGAGATAGCAATTCATATTATAAGCTTTAAAATACAACCAAAACAGTCTGTTTTAAACATATTTTAAGTTTTAATCAGGCGAGTATACTATTTAAATAGTAGTTTTAAATAATGACAATAATGTCTATCTTAAAAACAGATTTTAAATACATTATTTTTGCACTATTTATAAATCTAGCCCAATGGAAATTTATAATTCAATCAACATAATTTGCATCCCCTTTTTGAAAACTGCTTATAGTTTCTTTTCACTCAAGCTTTACATACAAAACCTTTAAACACAATGATTCTCAACTGTAGTGAGTTTAGTTTACATTGTATCTAGAAAACAGCAGGTAAGTTCTATACTATATGTACCATGCTGGGCTAGCGCACGCTCATGAGTGGAACTTTTTCGCCCACTGTTATCAACCTGAACTGTACAGCAGGAATACAACAAAAATAACCATGCAATGTTTCAAAAGGGCGGTGGGAGAAGACCAAGTAATTTTGAACTTGATTCAAGCCCTTCATCCACTGCATGATTACATGTATAACCATTTTGCATTTAAAACAGAGGTGAAAGCCAGCAGCAGCCTAAATTCTCTTTTCAAAAAACATTGTGACGGACAAAGCTCTTTGGAGCAAGACAGTCCCAGAAATCAGCTGCACTGCTTCTCAAAGGGGAAATAAAGATCTGGCTAAAAATGATCCACCAGTGCCTCAGTCCCCGAAAGAGGGCCCTTTTATGGCTGAAGGATAGAATTTAAATGTGGGATGTCGTCTGAAGTTTTTGATTTAGTTTTGCAAGCAGTATATTATATCTACTATGTAAATTTGATGTTCCTTCTTGGAATCAATTTCACGACTAAGCCACTTCACTTGGTTAATCTCATGAAGTTATGACAAAAACAGTGTGAATCTTTGCCTGTAAATTTATACTGTAAATCAGATCCAGGTCCTCTTGTTTCATTAAATCATTGTTTGGCCTTGTTTGCCAGGAACTTTGTCTTAACTTTTGTTTATTATGCTGTGATTACTCATGCAAAAGTGTTATCGGCTGTAACCTCTGGGAACTTTTTAACATCAGCTGACAGTTTGAATTTTCTAAAAGCTTCCTGCAAAACTGCTTTAAAGAAATAATTACCAAGCATAGGATTTGCATCATTTGGTGACATAATACCAGTACCATAAATTCCAGTTTTGGTATAGAAGAGATCACAGGTGAGCAGACATTACAGTCTGTTTGGTGACCAAATGGACACAGGCACATGCTCAGGTTCTGGCTTAGGAACCGGCTATTTCATAGCTCTCAGCGGTGGCTGTCATTCTGGCACTGACTCTGTGCCAAGTGGTCACGCATAAGGAATTTAAATTTGGGTGCCCCAAAAAACTAGGACCTACATGTAAATGTAAGAGTCTCTTCCAACATCAAATATAAAACTTAGAGTGCAGTGTGAATAGTGTTTAGGAATCTGTATTATAAACATTACTCTATTGGAATTAAATAGATAAACTCACATATCATAACAAAATATTTGGCATAGACATCACCTAAACAAATGCAAAATTAGGAAAACAAAAAACTTACACTTTGTGTGTACATGTAAGCTTTTAAGACTCTCTCAATATCAAAATTAATCAATAATTTAGCCAAGCCAAAAACATGAATCTGTGGACAAACTAACCTTTTTGCAAAAAAAGCACTCTCTTGCCACCCTGCATGTACATGTATTCCTGTCTTTCTTTTTTCTCGAAGTATCAAGCACTGTTTATAACCAAAATGGCAGGCAAAGACTGAACAACTCCAGGACTTCTCAGAGGAGTTTTTCGATAGGCGTTAAAGTAAATCCCAGTCTTCTCTAAAAGGACATGGTCACAGATGCCATGTTTGTTCACAAGTGAGGTTCAGGTTGAGAGCGTGTGCTAGGCCGCATGTACATGCACAATATATAAGTTCTATCAAAAGTGTCATCACTTTAAAAATTTACTAGAAGCAATCAAATCTCTGAAAGCAACAACTAATAACTCGAGGAAAATTGATCCAAGTAATTGGTTGACATTAATTATTATTGATTGGGGCCACTCCTAATGGCAAAACATGCCATCACTCACAAAGATCTCAAAACAAATCACAAGAAATGACAACCACTGAATATGAAAAAGAAAATTGCTTGTAGTAATCAGCCAGTTACTTATTGTGGTCACTCATCATGGTATACATGCTTCAAGATCTTGCAAAAGTGCTGTCACTCACAAAGTACACCAAAATCAAGATCTCACCACCAAATTCCTTTTTTTTTTTGTTCTTTCAAACAATTCTTTTTTTCTTGTTTCCCATATGAGCAGTTACAGTTTCCCAGATTTGACAGTCATTTAACAGTTTAGTCATTATTGTTAACAATGTAGGAAATCCATTTTTTTTTTTGTCTAAACAGTTGTTAATGATAAAAGTTGTTGTTCCAGTCTGTTATGAGCGGACTTATGTTGAATTTAGTGGTTGGTTTCAATGACAGATGTTGTGACCAGGCTAATATTATAAGAGTCTGTGCTCTGATCTGTTAACAAGAGGCATTCACTACTAACATCACAGCAAGCTGGCAAAAAGCACCGGTTCCTTTGGTTTTAAAACCAAACAAATATATGTATCAAATTCACAATAACTGTGAATAATAATTATTATTGGATGAGGTTGAGCAAAATATCATGATTTGTCAGTGGCAAGCAGATCAATTATTCACCGAAGCTGAAGGCTGAGGCAAATAATTGATCTGTGACCACCCAGTTTGGTTTCACATTTAAATCACTCTCTCGCAGCTCAGGGAAGCGATCTGCCATTTAAATTATTTCACCTGAGAGCTTGGTTTCAATTACGCATGAGACGAAAATTCAATATTATTTGCAGCAAACACAGTTACACGGCACTACGCATGAGCAGATCATTATTTGTAGGCAGTTATTTACAGGTCACTTGGTGGGCTCTCAGCCAATGAAAAGGAAGACAAAATGCATCAAATGATAAAAAGATTTATTTTTCAGTTGTCAACAATAACATTTCAGAACACCTAGAGGCCTTTGCGCATTTGCTTGGATGCCACCTTGCAAACTAGAGCACAAGCTTCAAGATCTCGCGAACAACAACTACCGAACCAGCACTTGGAACATTTCACTATTAATTATGTACATGAATCAACTGCATTATCCACTTACCCATTCATTCATGTCCTAGTGGGTTATTCTGTAACTGGTTAAATTTTCTCTGTTTCTTGAAAATGTTACAAGCAAAAGCGAATAAAGAACCCTCATTGGACCACATAAAAACGCCTTGGTGGTAAATCACACTGATTCCACAAATCTTTCCCAACTTAATTGTTTCATCTGCCTCAGTTTCTTGCAAAGAATGAAATACTTCAGCTACATGTAGTTTTCTGTGTTTTCATCCTTCTTTTATTACTTCGTCCTCTTGTCTTTCATTATTTTTTCTTCTTCTTGCCAGGTAATTTCTTCTTCCTGAACCTTTGTTGTGCTCAGCCATATTTTTTGGAAATATATCAACCTGCCACATAAATGTAGTGCATTCATCTAATCAAAAATTTGGTGAATTTGAACTACACTGAATGCTTGTCTATCCCCCACTGAAGATCAAAACTAACATGTGCATGGGGAGAAGTCCCTAACACTAGGCCCTTCAACCATTTTCCAGAGCCCCTTTGTGTGAATATCATTTTTGCCAAGAAATCTACATCCATAATATAGAAGAATGAAAATAATTAAAGTAAAATTAACGATAGAAACAATAGGGCGAATACAGGTTGAGTGACACCTAACGTCGCAACCAAAATGCAAGGATTCGACTGTTCATGGCAGGCTTGATTCAAGCTTGGATTTCATGTGTTATAGCATGCAATTAGTCAATACATGAACATGTGTACAACGCATTCTCGCACGACAACAAAGTGCGATTCCATTCATTCGAATGTCCCAATTTTGTTCTTCGAGAGTTCGGACCCAATCGTTCGATTAAGTTCGATTGATTTCGATAAAGTTCGTTTAATCGAACGTTCGATTTGGTACGTGATTAGTTACGTCTGGAGCAAAGCCATGCATCTAAGAGAACGCTTCTTTTATGAATAAACATTTGGCGCATCCAAACAAGAAGACGCCAAGCATTACCCGCGCATGTCTCAATGTAAAATACCTGAAAATACGCTTGAAAAAGTTACGAGGGCTGTAAACAAAAAAATGGAGTTTAAGCACATAAAATAAACAGATACCGTACCGTTAAAAATCCTGGGCTAAGAACTATATCCAATGTGGCGATCGATGCCATCCTCTTGCTTCGTTTTGGCGGTCGTAACTTTTGGCGCAAACGGATTTTCCGGTCGATTTTCCGCTGACCCACCGGTGCAATACTCTGATGCGAGCATTTTGGTCAGCTGTGATTGCATGAAAGATCATGTGAGTGACCACGTGACTTGTTTCCATTTCAAAATTGCTGTGTAAAACGGAGGTTTCGTTTCAGTCGTTCAAAACCAGTGCAACAGTTCATTTGTTTGTTTGTTTTTTACCTTTTACTGGACGAAAACTTAAGGGACCGAACCGAATCATATGACTCGTGGGTGCAGCGACCATGATTTGTCTTTCTGATAGACTTCAACTTGGTAATGTCTCAAGGAAATGGAGGTAAGCCGACCATCTTCTGTCTTGGTGTGTCTTTCATTCGAAAAGATGCATGCACATGTAAATACATGTAACATATCTGTAACCACATCAGCTGTTTTATCGAATAAGATGATTGCCTAAGAAACATAGATCTGAATTTTGAATTGTTCTTTGTCCAGTCTACATAATTAGGTACTGTTTTATATACATGTATGATCAGTTATATGACAGTTACATGTTTGCAACTGTGTATGCCATTTTTGTGCAGCCGTAAATTACTCATCCATTGTGATCATTTTACTATCTTGACATGGCATAAACTGATCGATCTCTTCGTAGGGAAATTAAAGTGCGAGCTGTGGAAGTTGAATCAAACAGTTTGTTTTTCTTCAAGTGGAAAGGCAACTTTATAGACTTAACATGATAACAAAACATACATGGAGGCTAAAATATTAAACCCTGCAATAACTAAACAATGCAGTAAATAATTTTGTTTTTATTTTCAGCTTTGAGAAACAGGAGATGGAGAGTGGTGCTACCCTGTCAGGGCCAAAGTCTCTGTAAGTCTGATAGGGGTCTTTCAACTGCCTTCCGGTTACAAAGTTATTGCTGCAATTCTGCAATCGTTGGTAAATTTTTAAAGGAGGAAATAACTAAATTTAGGGTTAGAAAGGAAGCTGTATGTAGCTACTACAGTGATGCCACATCGGTGAAAGTACAGTTGTTTCTTGTTGGAAATGAATGAACCTTACAACTTGATGGGATAATTTTTGTTAACTTGTAAATAATAATATTATCGATCATATATTACATACATGTACACTGCTGCTACAAAGTTTATTTCAAGGGGAACATGGTATGCATTAATTATATCTTTCATGATGGAATACTGTAGTTTTTGTAAAACTTTACCTCAAATTGCACATGACCTTGACTTGTGACAGCTTGGGCTCCCTATAACTTACTGCAAGTGGTTTTCGTTTTTTAAGCTTCATCTTGCCAGGGCAGGAAAAAAAAATGTAATCTAGCTGCCCAGTGGGCCATTTTATTTTAGTTTTCAGTTGGCTCCACTAAAATATTAATAATGCCCAATGGGCACGTAGGGTTCATGCCCTATCAACTACATCATTTACTAGTTGCTGTCTATATTCAGTGATAGACTATAACAAAATGAGTTTACTGGCACTATGAAACTAGGTGAAAGAAACTACCAACAGTGACACAATTGTTGTGTCAGATACAAAGTATGCTTGGATTTTAAATTAATCCATTCTTTCAACTCACTGTTTTGCTCATCTTGCAGTCTTAAGTTTTGAAATAGGCTTTGATTGGAAATTATCATTCACAAGATTATATGTACTGAGGCTAATTTCACTTACCCACCTGACCAGACCTCCAAACGTCCATTTTCGCTTGCCCAAGGGCAAAATTTACTTGCCCCAGGCAATGGGATGTGGGTTTTTCCCTGCCCTGCTTGCTAAGACTACGAGTATTCCCTCTTTGGCTTAGGGCCTCTTCATATGAGCCTGGTCAACCAGCCTGGCTCATTTTCTGAGATCTCACCTCGCCACTCTTTCCTTCGTAAAAATTTTGATGTGTCCATATATGTATGAGAAGCCAGGCTGGCCGGGTTACTGAGATCTCAGTTTTTGCGTCCAAGATCTCAGTGACCAGGATGAAAATTTTCCCCTATGAATGCTCCAGCCCGGGTAACCAGGACGAAACTTTTTAGGCAAAATAGCTTCGCTTTTGCAACACAGTACTTGGCCAGTTACCGGGCTCATATGAAGAGGCCCTTAGTCTATGTATCATGCATGACACAAAAGAAAATCAACTTTTTTTTTCGCTGTTTTCATTTGCATCACAGACAATAGACTAAGCGAAAGAGGCCGGGACTACTCGTAGTCTGAATATCTGTAGGCCCAATAAGATGGTGCAGCTTTAATTGCTATATGCACTTGTACATGTACATAAAACAAGTCCATGACTCCAAATCAAACCTACAACTTGCTTGCAACTGTAATATGGATGTTTCGCACCACGGATCAGGGTACTACTCGAACTGAAGACACACCAGGAAAATAAAGTCCACGGGATCTACCAGTTGTTTTGAACTAGTTTAATCAGCACAAGCTAGCTAGTCAACTGAATGCAAAGGCATACATGTGGGTTGACTATAGCAATTCTAAAAAATCGGTTCTAACCTAAAAAACGAAACAGCAAAAAACATTCTCCAACATATCGTCCATATACTCACAATTCTGTAAGGCGTAATCCCGTTTAAGACGCGCTATTTTCCTACTTTTGTACAAAGAGCACAAACACACTGTTTTCGATAAAAGGATTACTTTCTACTGATCTCTTGATATCCTACTCGTACCAATCCACGAACGAGAGCCATAATCCGATTGGCTACTAAAGCAAAAATGGCGGGAATCTCGCGTGTTCGGCTTTATCACTAAGAAAACAAACATAATGTCTAAAAATAAACAAAACTCTCAACGAAGTGCAAAACACTCGGCCCCAGTGCGGAAATTAGAGCCCTAATTGAGCAACGATCAATATAAGCACGAAGTTCAATTCGACTATATCTTATAAGCTAACAGTTCAGCGTTCTCCAGTAATATATAGTCTTTATTGTTCCTCTCCACTAAGCTCTTGCTTTGTAGCATTAACGCCCAGCTTGTGGATCGGGCGGTCGTACTCGCCATTCCGAGTCCTAATCCGTACCTTCCTGACCAATCCATCCTTGCCCGGGTAAGTGTTGGTGATCAACGCCATCTCCCACTGTGATCTCTTACGGTTTGGGTTGAGCTCCAGGACCAAATCGCCAATTTTGACATTCTCTCTCTTCTGAAACCACTTGTTCCGCGGCAGGAGTGTCGGCGCAAAGTACTTTATCCAACAAGTCCGAAATTCGCCAGCTCTGTTTTGGACACTCCTCAGTAAATGCCTGGGATTAACTCTGATTTCTTGCTCGGGTTGGGAGGAGGATTGTGTTGTCCGATCAGGATGTCGTTCGGCGTAATTGGTGGTTCTTCCCAGATGTCCTCGGAACTTGGGTAGAGGGGCCGGCTGTTGATCATTTAGGTAGTTTCAGCCAGGAACGTCCTCCACTGTTCTTCAGTAAACGCCTGGTGCTTGCACACACTGTTGAGGGCTTGTCTGACGGACTTGATTAGCGACTCGACAATTCCGTTTTGATGACTTGTGGGGTGTTCCACTGCCACTCGAAATTGTAGGCAAATTCCTCTGAAACGGTACTTTGTATCTTGGGAATGTCCCAGCCTTGCATCACCTCCCTCAAGTATTCCTGTGCTCCAACAAAGTTCGAGCCACAGTCCGACCAGCACACGTTTGGGTGGCCGCGTAGGCACGCGAATCGACGGAAGGCCATTAGGAAGGCTTCAGTTGTTTTGTGTGTTACAAGCTCCAGGTGAATTGCTCTGGTTGTTCTGCAGGTAAAGATAACGACTTGTGCTTCTTGGAGTGTTCTCCGGTTCAATCGGATCTGCAGTGGTCCGAACATATCCATGGCTGTGTTCGAAAATGGGGGAAATCCGGCTGCTACTCGCAAACTTGGTACTTGGCCCATTAACTGATCGAGGGGTTTTCTGCGCAGTTTCCGGCAGATGACGCACTTGCTTACAACGGCCTTGGCCATTTTCCTGAGCCCGATAATCCAAAATTTTCGCCTTGCCTCATGCATCAGGCTCTTGTAGCCGCAGTGTCCTCGTTTCCGGTGTAGGTGACGCAAGAGGAGGATCGCCAGTTGATGGTCTCTGGGCAACACGATAGGGTTTCTCATGTCTTTCGGGAGGATTCTGGCATTTTCAAGACGGCCATGAGCTCTGACTAGCCCTTCCTCGTCAGTTTTGGCGATTAACTTCTCGTCGAGACGTGGTATGTCTATTGGAAGCTGACTCCATTTTAAAAGCTGTAATTCTGAGTGCATGAGTTCTTGAACTGTCAGGGAGCCTTTTGGTACAGCTCTGCGTCATGTAGCTTCAACAAAACGATGCACGTAAGCCAGGACTCTGCGGATCTTTGTGAATGTCGAGCATCTTTGCAGCAGGTAGCTAAAGATAGGATTGTTCTCCTTTCCTTCAGGAATGGAGGTGGCGTGGAACTCTCTTGTTTTATCGTCTCTTTTGTCAACTTGCGTCTGCTTCGTAGTAGTCTTCATTTCTTTCAAAGTGTCTACTCGTTCCTGGTGAGGACTCTGCTCATCGTCTTGAAATTGAGGCCATTCGGTTTCCGGCAACCTTAGAAACGGCGGTCCTGCCATCCAGCTTTCGAGGTCACTGGCCGCAATTCCTCTAGTGAGGGCATCTGCTGGGTTGTACTTGGACTTGATATAGCGGAATTGTTCTGATCCCACTGTTTCTTGAATTTCTGCAACTCGAACTGATACAAATGGTCTGAATTCCCGAGGTGGGGTCTTGATCCACGATAGGACAGTTTGAGAGTCTATCCAGAAGGTCTTGTCGTAATCCTTGAAATTAACAAAGGCCAGTGCCTCTTGGCATGTTTTGTAAATCCTTGTGAGTGCTAGGCACCCCAAGAGTTCAAGTCGAGGGATCGTTTTCTGTTTCAGCGGTGCAACAAAGGGCTTGACAATCACGGGGACGCACTGATGGTTTCCATCGTGTAACTTCCAGCCGACGAAAATGGTAGCGCCATACCCCAGTTCTCCTCCATCCGCAAAGCCATGTACTTGAGGTGGACCGATTGCCTCTGTTGGTTTCAGTTTACGGTCAAATTTAAAGGTAAGAAGTCGATTTATGATTTCTTCACTCTCCTTCCACTTTTGCTGTGTTGCCTCTGGGATGATGTCGTCCCAGCCGTATCCAGCACTCCATAGCTCTTGCAGGTCAATTCGGAATTTAAGCGTCACTGGTGCGACGAGGCCAATAGGATCCCACACCTGGGCTAGAAGGGCGAGGCAGGTTCTCTTCGTGAAGTCTTTATTCTGTCTCACAACGGAATCCTTCTTTAGAGAAAATGTGTCTTCTTGCTTGTCTCACTTGTGACCAAGCAAATCTGTATAGCGCTCATCCTTGGTTTGGTCGACTTCTGGCCTGTTCGAGTGCCAAGCCTTAATCTGAAATTGACCCTTTCCAAGCACCTGGTCAATTGTAGTGGTGACATGCTTGGCTTCAACAGTGGTTGACCTGGATCCACCAATGTCATCAACGTAGGTTCGTTCCTGGAGCTCTTTTGCTGCTTCGGGAAACTCATCTTGTGACACTTTGGCCAGGATGTTGATGGCATTCGAAGCAATGTCCGGAGCTGGCTTGTCACCAAAGTTTAGTCGGAGCCACTGTTACACGGTGGGAAGATCATGCTGATTCTTTCTCCACAGGAATCTATGGAAAACCTGATCATCTGGGTGTACCAGCACCTGGTTAAACATCTTGCGGATATCTCCAGAGTACCCAACTTCATCCCAGTGCCATGCTGTCAAAACGTTGGGCAGGCTGTTGATGTAATTTGGTCCCTTCTCTAAATGATCATTCAAGGAGAGACCATCGTGACCTTTGGAAGAAGAATCAAACACAAGTCTGACTTTTGTACTCTTTTCTGGGGTAAATACTGCTTGTAGTGGCATATACCATTCTGGCTGACTGTGATTGACATGTTCATGTGGTACCTTGATTACAAAGCCTTGATCCACCAGTTTTTGAACTTCTTCACTTACGATGTAGAGCAATCTTTCTTCTTAAACGATCTCTCCGCACAGTACATTCTCTTCAAAGCAATGTCATAATTGCTTTGCTTCGGAGGCCCAGTTTCTTTCCATGGCATTCTTACTTGTACTCTTCCGTCCACCAGTGTTGTCGAGGCTGAGAGGGCTTTCACAAACTTGTTTTCGCGTAGAACATTTTCGCTGCAGGTACACAGTTGCGTCGGTCTGATTCCTAAGAAGTCTTGATGAACGAGTTTCTTGATATCTTCTACAGCATTCACAGTTGCGACGTCTACTGATTTGATTTCAGGCATGTCTTTTGAATCTGGATCTACTTGGCCCAAAACATACCAGCCAAAACAATTCCTCTTAGCAACAGGTTCCCCGGGATAGCCGCTGGCTGTGTGGATGTCAACAAAGGCGTCGACAAAGTCAGTACCAATGAGTAGGTCGACCGTACCACCGGAGAGGTGTAACTTATCTGCTATTGACTTGAGGTGAGGATAGCTTTCAATTGATTTTCGTGATACATTCTTGGCGTTGCTACAAGGCTTTCGAACTGCGTGTACTTGAAGATTCTTCAGAATATCATCATCGGCGGGTGATGCGATCTCAACATCTATCATCTCGGAAACTTCTGCTTTCTTTTGTCCTCCAGCTAAGTTCATAGTTAGGTGCGTCTGAGGACCGGATAACCCCAGTTGTTTCGCAGCCCTTTTGGATAGAAGACTCGTGTTTGAGCCAGTGTCTAACATCGCGAGTATGTCGTTAAGGTTTCCATCGCTGTCTCTAACCTTGACCTTTTGCACTGGACAAATACCGAGAGCGTTTTTAAGTTCCCTGGTCTCCTCGTTATCCCTTCCTTGAAGGCTGCGGCTCTCAACTACAGGTGGAGTACCTTGGCTTCTGAAGATCGGTGCGTCGGGACTCAAAGTGGGCTGCAAGGGTTCGTTGTTCTTCTCGTTGTGCAGGGAACGGTGATGGTTCTTCTTACATTTATCACAAGATGTACCGTCAGCCTTTTTGCAGTCGTTCGTGTCATGTGACACTCTTAGGCATTTCCGACATCTTCTATTCTGCCTCACGATCTCCCATCTTTGCTTGAGATTCGATCCTTGATATACAGGGCAGGAAGCAAGAAGATGCTTTGATTTACAGCCGAGGGGACATGATTCGTCATCGGTCATACTGGCATCATTGAAATGTTGATCCGTCTTCCTACGGTAAGGTGGATCTCGCCCCCTTTCAGCTTCTGTTTCTCTCTTGCCCCTAGATCGGAGCGCTGCCTCGTGGTGGAGCCAAGTAACTAAATTGGTGACATTTTCTTCTTTCTTTTCACGTTGCATCTCCCTGCCGAAGTCTGCATTATCTTTTGGTTCAAGTTTCGACAAGAGTCTGGACATGAAGAACGGCGCTTCAGAGGCTTCTTGAACATGACATCCATTGTCCTCCATATCACTCACAAATACTGATATTGAGGTGGCGTAACGAGCCAGACTCTTAGGATCGCTTCTTACAGCACCATAATTATTGATCTCAGCCAGGAGCTCATCCATCAGCTTCCTTTTGTCCGCGAATTCAATGTCGAGAATCTCCCACGCTCTATCTATGTCCTTGCATGATAATGCGCATATTTTTGCAAAGTTTCCAAATATCTTACTTTGATTTCATCTCCACATTTCAGATTCTCTGCTATTCTTTCGTCGTCTGAAGTGACACCGTCTTCGACAAATCTGTCAGCAATGGCCTCTACCTGCTTCTTAATCGCCCTGTACTTTGACTCAATCTCGTTAAATATGGCTGCTAACAAGTTCAGTTCAGGTTTCACAGAATAAAGTGCTTCAAATTCGTCGAATAATTCACTAAGTGCATGTATAGCGTTATCTCTTTCCCCAGAGAGGGTCTTGAAATCTATCTTGGGCGGCATCGTGATGCGATTAAATTCTTCTCGTTCTTACAGTGTTCTTCTCCTCAGCCTCGTTTTCATGCAAAATATTTGATGTGAGGTGTCTCACGATCCCCAATCTTGGAACTAAACAAGGCGGTATTCATAAACTCTTAAAGCAAGAACGAAAGTAAATCAGAAAGCCTCTACCTTTGTCTGAGAAGTCTTGCCTTTGACGAAGTGCAGGTTTTCAAAGACGGTCGGTCGCTCCTTTATGCTGTCAGTTGTCCTTGTTTCCCTGTCGTTTTGACGTGCTTCTCGATGACGGGTTGACCTTTGGTATGTATCTTCGTGTTGTGTAGAATTTTGACTGTTTCGCACCACGGATCAGGGTACTACTCGAACTGAAGACACACCAGGAAAATAAAGTCCACGGGATCTACCAGTTGTTTTGAACTAGTTTAATCAGCACAAGCTAGCTAGTCAACTGAATGCAAAGGCATACATGTGGGTTGACTATAGCAATTCTAAAAAATCGGTTCTAACCTAAAAAACGAAACAGCAAAAAACATTCTCCAACATATCGTCCATATACTCACAATTCTGTAAGGCGTAATCCCGTTTAAGACGCGCTATTTTCCTACTTTTGTACAAAGAGCACAAACACACTGTTTTCGATAAAAGGATTACTTTCTACTGATCTCTTGATATCCTACTCGTACCAATCCACGAACGAGAGCCATAATCCGATTGGCTACTAAAGCAAAAATGGCGGGAATCTCGCGTGTTCGGCTTTATCACTAAGAAAACAAACATAATGTCTAAAAATAAACAAAACTCTCAACGAAGTGCAAAACAATGGACCACATAAATGATGCAGGGTTTAGGTGCAGCCTCAGACATTGCTCAGTGATGAAAGATGAACAAAACCTTTGCACAACATGATCATCACCTACTAAATTTACAAATGTCACAAAATAAGTTGTACCCTCTAAATTGGCCAAAGGGTTCCCTTGATTAGAAGTGATTAATGCATGTACTGCATGTACATTTACAATGTATATAGTTTCCATGTACAGACCAGGGTTGTCATTATTTTTTTAGTCACCTGTAGCCTTATTCTCCACACCCATAGCAAATTTGTTACTTTGTGGGTGATTTCTCTAAACAACAGGGAATTTCACCTGCAGCATCAAGGGAAAATCAAGCATACTCGGCCATAACAGGCGTTACGGCTTACAACCCTTAATGACAGCCCTGCAGACATAGCATACCAGTACAAGTAAATAACCTGTATTTAGCCTTAAAATGAGTGATATAGAAGATGTTTTATACTAAGTAATGGACCCTTAGCCTCAAGTTTTCAATTGGTATTGATACATGCATGTTCCTTTGACTCCTTTACATTGTTTGCAATTCTTCTTAACAAAGAAAATATGCACCACTGATGATGACCGTACACTCAAAAATGTTTTGGTTTTTAAAACTTTAGTAACTTTTAGCCTTTTATACATGTACAGTAGACAAAAAAAATATTATCACAGGCTCAACTGTTATTACAGCTTTTCATATACAGATACAGTAAGTGTAGAGCTACATACATTGATTATACAAGTAAAGAAAGAAGTAGAGCCAAGCACCCCCATAGAGCTTGAGTTTGCCCTACACTGACGTCTAGCATGTCATGTGTTGTTCACAGCTAGAGCAAAGTTACATGTAAGCTTAAGTTTTTTTGGCACAATTGTTATGCTGTTTTGACACTATTTTTGAACTATTTTAATACTATTTTTATACTATTTTTACTGTATTTTCATACCGTTTTTACACTATTTTGTGCTATTTTTATGCTGTTTTATACTATATTACTGTATGCCATTTCTGGACTATTTTAAAGCTATTTTCATGTATTTATATTGTATTTGACATATTTTTTCATATATGATCCACTTTAATTTTTAAACTGTTGAAAGTACTATTGAAATATATTTTGAGACAGTGGATTTCAATAGTGTTTTAAACAGGTTTTAACACCTTTAAAATCAGTCGAAAAATATGTTAAAAATATAATTTTGCACCTATTTTAAACCTATTTTGTACAAAATACTTTTAAAATTGTCATTTAAACTAGTTCAAAGATAGTCTTGCAGATTAAAAGCTGTTTTTAAAACGGTTTGTGTCCTGTTTTTATTCCGAATGCTGTGTTCCTCGAGAGACTTTTAAAGTAGTTACAGACTATTTTAATTATATTTTTAAACTTATACAAAAGCAAACAATTGTCAAATACTTGTGAAATGTTCGTGGTTAGTCTGACGCGGCGTTTCGTCTCGGCCAAGAGACTCTTCAGAGACCTTTAGAATTCAAAGGCAAACTCGTCGAGCATCACGCCCAAAGTCCCGTTCGCGAATTCTTGATGTTGACAGTTTGGCCCTCTATCGCAGAAGGATTCCCAACCGTACGTTCACGAGTTAAATTTATACAAAAGCAAACAATTGTCAAATACTTGTGAAATGTTCGTGGCTAGTCTGACGCGGCGTTTCGTCTCGGCCAAGAGACTCTTCAGAGACCTTTAGAATTCAAAGGCAAACTCGTTGAGCATCACGCCCAAAGTCCCGTTCGCAAATTCTTGATGTTGACAGTCTGGCCCTCTATCGCAGAAGGATTCCCAACCGTACGTTCACGAGTTAAATTTATAAAAAAGCAAACAATTGTCAAATACTTGTGAAATGTTCGTGGCCACGACTGTCAACATCAAGAATGGAACAGGAAATTTCCGGAATTTCCAAATCTCCGAAAAAAAGGACAACCTCGAGAGGTTGACCAGAATTTCGAAACGACTTTCCGGAAACTTTCTGTTCTATTCGATTTTGAACCGGAATTTCCGGAAATTTTGGTCGAATGGAACGCGCCCTTGGTTCCTTCCTTCCATGGTCGAATATCCGGGATATCCAAGAAGAAGCCAATCAGCGACCACTTTCTTCAAGAAGTAAATGTTATCCAATCAGCAGCTTGCTTTTATATGTGTAATGGCGTCTATCACGCTGACCCCGCTGAATTTTCAAGACGATATCTCCCTGCGACATTTCTCTCCTTTTTGGAGTTCGAAACGGGAGAAAACAACCCTAAAGGACATTCGATCGCACAAAAGGAGGACATCAACGTCGTAAAGGTGATGAACGGCAGTTTTGCGTTTGGGAGTCACTTATTCTCAGAACACAGCAAGCTTATAAATCAACTTGAAATCGATTTTTTTCAACTTAGGAAATCACCACAGTATGGTAACTGTTGTCCTTAAAGGTTGATTTGTTTAATAACAATCGTTTGCCTGATTATTTGAGACTATGCTTTCGTTTGTCTTTGCGTGTTATGGCTTTGATGTTATCGTCCGTTAAAAAATATGCAAGCGTGTGTTGCCACACGCGCACTTAGGCAATTTCAGTTGCTTGCTTCTAAAGACAAATGTCGTTAATAAATTTTTTCAATCTTTTTAGTTTTATTTTGTCTTTGTTATTCAGTTCACTCTTCAGAGGCATCGTTGTGTAAAACCTTAAAAAATTTTCATAATCAGGTTAAAATATAATATACTACTGTACGAGTTTCATACTTTGATTGACATGCGTGGGAGTTTTGATTTTCAACATTGTCTTATGGCTTACCGGTATACTTCATATGCAACTTTTGGCCCCAGTTCACCTGTTTACATTCCCATATTATTTATGTGTTACCGGCAGCACTTTACTTCTCATTGAGAACTTCTTGTTTGTACTTCTAGTGCAAACATCTATCAATGTACACCTACCTCCATCTCTTGGTTTGGGACTATTGCAGTATCGGAACCGTGTACTCTGTGTTCCTGCGTCCTGCCAAGCCGACCTTTGAGTCCATTGCCCATCGACTGATTTTGGTTTCTTGCATTCCTCGGGGGGTGTAGGCTTCAGTGTTGGCAGATTTGGACTCGGTGTGGTCTTTTCGGGATTGTTAGGGTTAGATGGAGAAGGATCCAGGGATGGAAGAACTATCAAAGGAGGAATTAAAACTACTGGAACAAGTAGAAAGACAAGAATAGAAATAGCAATTTTGGGACGTCCGCCACCACCACCACCACTGTCGCCGCCGCCGTGGCCGCCGACACCGTCGCCGCCGCCGCCGCCGCCGCCGCCGCCACCGCCGCCGCCGCCGCCGCCGCCGCCACCGCCGCCGCCACCGCCGCCGCCACCGCCGCCGCCACCGCCACCGCCACCGCCGCCGCAACCGCCGCCGCCGCCGCCACCGCCACCGCCGCCACCACCGCCGCCGCCGCCGACACAGCCGCCGCCACTGCCACCACCACTGCCACCGCTACCGCCACCACCACTGCCACTCCCTCCGCCACCACCACCACCACTACTACCACTTCCACCTCCACCGCCACCACAACTACCACCCTTACCGCCACTGCCACAGTTCGTAACCCAAAAGGAAATGACAAAACCACTAATAATTATTTGCTGGATGACTATGATGCATATACACCACATGGGAGGCCAGTTTTGGCCAGCTGGAGGAGGCGGTGACTCTGTAGAAACCTCGGGTGGAAGCTTGGTCGTAGTCTGATCATACGTCGATGAATTCGTTCCGAGAGTGGTTGTAACCGCTGGTGTAGTAGTGTTAAATGTAGTCGAAGGTAATGTTGCTATTGTGACAGCAGTAGCACGAGTAGATGTCGGTGTAGAAGCTGGTGTCGTCATTGGAGACACACTCGTAGGAGAAAGCGTTCCCGGGGGACAGTCCATTTCGTCCGAGGAGTCTGAACAATCCAAATGACCGTCACATTGCTTTGAGGTATTAAAACATTCCCTGAGATAAAGGAGTTCAGTTGCACGTATTAGGGCTTGGGATGCTTGCATTATGGTTCCTAACATTTCCTTTCATCTGAGACGAACTTGGTCCTCTGCATAAATTACTTTAAGATTTACTACTACCGTGCATTTTAATCGTACGCTCTAACAAAGATATATGTCATAACTTTAGTCAAAATACTTTTTTTTTATTCCGTGACATTTTTAATCGTATTAAGCATAAATAGGGAATAAGAAGCAGCTTAAAAGCCTATGCGTGAACCACCAACAATTCAGCCAAAAGAGAGTTTTGTGAGAAATCAAGGAATTTGAGTCGTCCAATAATAAAATGTATTGCTTACTAAACAACCGTCTGTTAGATTAATTATCTGAAGGAAACCATGCAGTCAGGGGCAATCTTAAGGTATTGTTTCTCGCAAGTACGCCGAATGGGATTATAGCCTAGTACAGCTTTTAGGCCTTAAAATTGCGTCATAAGGGAAGCCATGAACTGGAAACTAGCTTAAGAATGAGATGCGTCGTCTAAACAAACTCTCACTCAGGTTAATTATGTCAAAACAATAATTTAGTGGGAAACTGGGAGTCCTTTATTATACAGCTATGGTCCGGATAGCATTGGTATTAATGATCACTACAACTGTAGAAATTTAGAACTTTAAAAAGCGCCGCATTCTTGTAAATTAGTATATATTGTTTGCAAATGTTACGTGCTTCACCTTATATTAGTGTATAGCTGCACCTGAAGATTTTTTTTGTTGCATCTAGATTTCTCAGTGATCACTTTCTTACCTGGACATGTGACACACAAAATAAGAGGATTGATTGCAAGGAGCAGTTTCATTCAGGTCGCATTTTTTCCCAGTATAACCCTGAGCGCAGTCACAGAAAGCCAGGCCATCCCTCTGTCTGCATTCTCCGTGAACACAGAATCCCGGTGAGCAGGGAGTAGAGTCGGTGCCTGTACACAGTGATTGATCCCAAACTTCATAGTACACAACGAAAACGAGGCCAAGCAGCAGGACCAACAAGATGAGAGCACATAACACCGAGATACACCATTTAGAACAGTCTATGTTAAGTCTTCGTTTGCTGGCCTGTTTCATAAAGAACACAGTGATTAGAATCTTATAACACCTTCTGTCAGCTGCAAAACGGTAAAGTTGTATTAAGCCAAATATCCGAAATTGATCTGCGGCGGCTTGAGTAAGTAACGGCTCCTTTTTTTTCCCTTCACAGAGTTCATGCTTCGCGATTTGAACACAGGATTAGGAAAAACTTTACTCTGGTCCATAACTTACGTTACGGAGCTCGTAATCGGTTAATAAGAAGTTTCCCATACTCATGGTAGACCCATGCATTGCTTTCTTCAAGGTCATCACGGCTAGTTTCATGGTCTGGGAGCGCGTATTTACGTACGACACGTACGCCGCACGGCGTCGCTCAAACATTTGCACGGCGGCCATGCTCCAGAAATAGTTTGATTTTGGCATTTGCATTTTGAAACTGGACTTTCCTGTTTTGCAGTTCAGAGCTGCAGTCTTGGCCAGGACTAGTTGAGACAACAAATACCATGCAAATTTCGCGAATGCTTTCACATAACAACATTGACAACATTGAAAGGGGGAAGGGGGTTTGAAGAAATGAGCTTCGGCACCTTAAATTTGGTTGGTGTCTCAATAGTTCTGTCCACGATTATGACAAAAAAAGTTATTTAGTGACCAATATCACATGCAGTCCTGGGTTCAGGTTTAGAGCTCATCGAGGTCTAAATTGAGTTGTCGGGTTTTAAGTCCCCACTTCAATATGCGTCCTCTTCTCTGTCATCGGAGCCAATTTTTATTTTATCATTACTATGTTCTCGCTGGGAAAAAAATGGAAATGTCAGTTTCGTCAGGAGAACTTTATTTCAAACTTTATTTGAACATGCAAAATCGTTATCGCAAGCCAATTGCCTTCCCAACTAAGACGGTGAGCTAATGAGACGTACCGAATGTTATGTTTGGCTTCGATTTTCACTTTCTCAGTTCCTTATCTTTTTGCAATTTGTTAATTTTTTCTTCCCATTCTTATTTTCCTATTTTTCCATGAGTATTCTCACAAAATGATCACGAACCAGCAAAAAATGTTTTAAGCCTTTTAGGGTTGGCTAAAACTGCACATTACATTTTAATAGGGGGAAGAGGGTGAGGCAGATATCCTCGTCAAAAGGAGGAACATTAACAAAATACTGAAGATCATACTCTTCTATTCTTCTCGGTGTGTAATTAAAAAAATTAATATAATCGTCATAATGAACGTAAATGACAAGCAGCATAGTCAACACATAACTGAAACACATTCAACGTCACTAAAATAATTAATGTAATCAATGTAATTGTCATAAATGTCACAACTCAAATAATTAAAATATTAAATTCATATAATTGGAAATTAACTTAATCAGCACACCTTATTTTTTGATATTGCTTTCCTTATTATTTGCATTTCGCCTCTTTTCCCTTTTTCAGCCTGTTTCATGAATTCCTCTTTGCTTGCCTCCTCGTTCATCTGATTACTCAAGCTCTTCTCGAAACAGTAACATACGACAAACGTATCCACGCCAATTTTGAACACATAGAAGAAAACATAGGCAATAACGTAAGCGATAACACTGCCTATCATCACCGGAACAATTATCTCAGATATGTGGTCGCAGCGGAACAATCGCAGAAAGTAATACCCAGCCACAAAGCTGAGAATGGCGACAACCAGCTTTGCAAGAAAAAGAAAGAAAGTGCCGATAGAGCTGATCACGATAAAGTGTGTTGGATTATGTCGTAAGATGCTGAATACGTTCTTTGTTGCACTGCAGAAAGAGTCGCCTTGTGCAGCAATCTGGATATAGACGTTACGGTTGATAAACTTTAAGAACTTCTCCAAGCACCAAATGCAGCATCGGAAACACTTGCTGATGAACTCAGCGACCAAAGAATGGTGTGCGTTCCGTTGTGCCTCTCTCGTGATGAGCTTGATAATGTACCTAAAGAGCCTTGCAATTGCTAGGATCAACGATCCAAACGCTAAAGATCCCAGATGGTAACGGATCATACGCCAGAATGATTTCAATAGTGGAAGCGATAGCATTGCTTCTTCATCGACCGCATAGTAATCGGCAAAGGCTCCAGCTAAGGTCATTTCTAACGCAGCAAGGAGAAACTGTACACCCCAGAAAAGCCCAATAACATAGTAAACCCATATGTATGTTGTGTAGGACGGCTGGGTGTAGACTGCGGTACCGAAAGCGGTAGCGACTGGTTTTGAAGCAGTGTAGATATACACTGAAATAATAAGCCACGTACTCACCAAACCAAGGATACAAACCAAAGATAACGGTGGCACCACAAGCATGGACGGTATAGTTGCCATGGCAACTCCTACTTCCTTGAAGAATGCTACCATCAGGGCGATGGACTTACGCAGGAATAAAATCATGCAAACAATAATAGAAGCAACACAAGTTGTAATAATTGCTATAGTCAGTAACCTGTTTTCACTGCCTTCGTAAGATGGAAGTCCAAGCTCGACGGAGATGTCAATAGTGTTGGTCCGTTCGATATAGTACACGTACCACATCCAACAGGTGAAAAAAATAGATGCGCATAGCATTACTAGGCCAATGACATAGGTTGTTATCTGAGCTAACAATCCCAAGCACAACATCATAAAAAAACTGAGTACAAACGCCAGAAGGCAAATTATCACCAGATGTTTCCAACTGTTGTGTACATCAGAGATCAGTTTCCTTGAAAATCCAAAAATTTCTGTGTCAATCCTCTTCAGAATATCACCCACAACCTTGAGTTTCTTAGTAGCGACACCAAGCAGCGGGATACATCGGTTAAGTATAGGCGTAGTTGGTAGAACAAAGGGCGGACAGGGTCCCAGTAGCGTGTCTTGTTCCGTATTCGCAGTGATTACCGTGTTGTAGGTGCAAACGCTGGCTCCTGTTTCTTCCTTGTACTTTTTGAATTGCTCGGTTGTGAGCATGAAGTGATCCGGACAGCGTTTAACACAGATCATGAGTGCTGATCTATCCTCATTGATCTGAAGATCATCCTTAGTCAAGGATGACTTAAAATCTTCCCGCACTTTAGGGCTCACTTTATCAAACAAGGGATTTACAATTAATTTTCCCAGTTTTGTCTTTGTCAGGTCAAAATACAAGAGGTACGGCCGGTCGCTCATGTCCTTGCCTGACAGGGTCACGTTAGGAATGTTGGGGTTTTCCTTTCTCCCGCACACGTTTCCATACGAGTCAAAACCGTGGTAAAAGCGAAGTGGGTCTCCCCGTTGAAGAGCTATAATTGCTATGGTAACCATTCCAGCCCAGAAAAGAAGGAATATCAGACAGCATGGGATGTCCCGACACGAACGCCTCTTATTCACAGTCAAACTACGTTCTCGCGCATTTATCTCCTCCATAATAATCAACGCTCTTTCCTGTTAAAAGAAAGAGAATGTCTCATTATTTTGTTTTACCTATCTATGGGGAGCTCGCCAATATACCACAATCAATAGTACTGTGACTCATCTTTACCCATGCAGCCTAAAGCTTAGGTAAAATAAAATCTAAGTATCTTGTCCTTGATGTGCAGAGAACACCCAGGAGGTTACCCAGTTTTTACCATAAAAGCTTTCTATGGAACGTCAAGCATGGCAAATGGTTGAAGCAACAATAAATAGGTTTTTCAACTAATACTTAGTGGACATTTTGACAGTCTATATAATATATGAGTTGAAATTTCTGTATGCATCTGGCGGATGAGCCAGAAATATATGGATCGAGTCTCATATATATATATATATATATATATAGGTTGTCACGCACAAATATATAGGTTTAAATAATCTTTTGCTCTCTGGGTAGGATTTCACCAAATCAAATCACACACTCACGTACTTCACGTAGTTGTGTCTTACATTGCTTTTATAGTTTCTGCAGACGATGGTCGATGGGTACTGTAAATCTTGGCGCCTTAGGGATTTTTGATAGAATTCCATCTATCACTGCTCAAGCTTTTCGAAAAGCAAAAAATGGGACGTGTGTGGAACGTAATCACCCTCTTATTGAAAGCTAGGAGAAAACTGCCTCGTCCGCCGTGTAGAACAGCGAATCTGCCGACAACTGAACAGCACCATTTTGAATTCAATACTCCCTGTGTTGCGAGAATTCTTAGGAAGATTACTACAATAAAATTTCGGCTGGTAACCAAAAATTTTCGTTGCTGTGAGCTAGAAAACCTCGGACAGTTAGGGTACCTGACAAAGCGCTGGGAGAACCCTGGGAAAGGGGCCAGCTTTACTGAATGAGGGTGCCTTGAGTTGTCGAACTGTTTTGAGGTGTCTGGGATGCCATCAGCAAGCACTTTGAACTTAATTTCGGAACATGAGTTTAGACGAAGTCGCAGGTAGTGTTGTGAGGAGAACACGTGACAGACGAGGTTGTTTTCGACATGCTTCAACGTGCAACTTCCGCGTCACGGAGTTTGGCAGCCTTCGATGAATATGTTCCTCGACGGAGAACTCAGCGTCGAGGGGGACATTGGGGGATTCTGAACACCGCAATACTGCAAAAAAATTCGGCAAATACAGCAATACCGCAAAAAAATTCCCTAAATACCGCAATACCTCAATACCGACTGGAAACGCGATGTTATACCAAAACCACTACCCTGTATGTTAACGTTTAGAGCAAACAAAACGGAAATAACAGTTAGGAATTTGTTAATGACCGTTAGGACAGGTAATTTTCCATTTAGATAGAATAAGTAACATCCATTGGCGTGGTTGTTTAATAATTAACAAAAACTAACAAACCCTTTTACGATTGCGACACAAGGAATTGCACTTTACCGTTACCATGAGTCGGGAATGTCCAATCAGAAACTGGAAAAGGCTCGGAAAACGTTGGAGGACTAGGAGGATAATTTGTAATACCGTCCAAAACACTAAAAAACCGCATCCCGCAGGTTCGGATAATACCGCAATGCCGCATTTCGAAATTAAAATTACAGAAATACCGCAAGAAAAATTGTCCAATACCGCAATATCGCAAATCCCAATGCCCCCTCAGCATCGCTTAGCTTTCGAGACTTTAAATATTGGACTAAACCGCAGAATACCTGGCCACTTAATATTCGTCTTCAAATGCTGCCTCAGCAGTCCCACGGTAATCTTAATTACCATACTTTAGAAGCTCGCATCCCGGGGGGTACTTCCAGAAAAATTGAGTGAGGGTGTGCGGCCCGCTTTCCAAAACCGTTACCCTATTTATGACCAAAATCTGCGATATTCCCTATCCTATTTATGACCTGACCAAAAACTCGAAACCTTATTTATGACCTAACCCTTAAATCAAAACCTTGTTTCAGACCTGCGTTATGATCGGTTCCCTAGTTCAGACCAATGTTAAGTTACCATAAACATAATTTGTGAAGGGCTTTTGTTGTTTTTATTTTCGATAATGATGAAAAGGTGGTTTTTTCTTAAAAACGTACCCATATGAAGGCTAGAGTGCAAAAACCATACCGTATTTATGACCAAAATCAGATAAAATCTATACCCTATTTATGGCCGAAACGGCTGAAACCCCATACCCTTTGGGGCCGCACATACCTATATAGCCCATATAAGGGAGTACCCCCCGGGGGGGGGGGGGGGCTCGCATTAACATAATTTACACATGAACATATATCTCGTTCTTTAATCCATGAACCGAAACAGGCTCGCTAACACTGACATGAATATACACTAGTAGTAGTAAGGGAGGAAATGAATGAATTCCGGCAAACTTGTGACTACTCTTGTACCCTGGCCGGCTCGGCAACCTCGCCGGCGAGCCACGCTAAAGTGCTCAAATTTCCCAGTATTCATTTACTTCCTCCCTTACTACTTAACGTTTCCCCGCATAAATTTTCTATTTGAACATTTGCGGATACTGTTTCTAAAACAACAAAAGCATGACTGCATCAGGCGACCTTACTGATTTCACTGAACCGGCTGAATCACCTAACCTTATTGGACCGAAACCGCAAGACGAGTGTCTTGAGCGGCGGGTTTGCGATAAAAAAGGTGATAGATATATCGCAATCGACTGCAAGTCATTAAAAAAAAAAAAATCACCAAGAGTGTGGTCTTTTCATGATTATCGTTGCGAAGAGTGAGGTAAAACAACGTTAACAAACACAACAAGAAGCTATTTCTCAGAAAGAAATGGTGTTTCGTTTCCGGAAAGGAATTCAAAGTCTGAGAAAGTCGAGAAAGGCCGGGTTTTGATATCTTGTGCATGAGAAGTCCTAGGGTGAGGAAAATATGTGCTAATGCACCGCTTTGCACCGCACTGATCTGTTCAGTTGTCAGAGCCTGGGGTTTTCGGCCAGGCGAGGTTTAATACTGAACCTGTTGTAAAAGAGAAAGGGCCAATTAATTTAAGTTGTCTACACATGTATCAGTTCTTACAGTCAACGCGCTTTGAAATGTATTTATTTGTGATACTTTACTTTGACTCTGCCCTAGGGAGCGCGGGGGGGGGGGGGGTGGGGGGAGGGTGCTCCCTTATATCGGCTATATAGGTATGTCCAGCGTCAGAGGGACATGTTTTTTTTTGGACATTTTTGTCAAAAGTAGAGTATCGATTTGGGTCATTTTGGTCTCAAACTGAGTATGGTTTTTGCACTCTAGTCTCGAATTAGGTATGGTTTTTAGAAGGAGCTACTTTTTTCACCATTATCGAGAAGACCAGTTACTAAAGCCATTCATAATACCTTTAACATCGTTCTAAACTAGAGAACTACGGCAGGTCTGAAACAGGGTATTAAGTTAAGGGTCAGGCCATAAAATCGCAGACTTTGGTCTTAAATAGGGTAAGTGCTCTGGGAAGCGGGCCGCACAGCCCCGCCATATTTTTCAGAAATTCAAAGTATTGTGTGTGAGGCTAAATACAGGTAAGAGGCAAAAGCATTTGACGCATAATTTTTCCATTTCTGTGCCTGGCAGTCCTTGATTTGAATGGATGCGGCAATCTACGTTTCGTTGTCAGTGACGCAGTATATTTTTCTTTTCAAAAAGGACGCCTCATGTGTGACGACAGTTATGCAATTATTCCTCCACTTTCGCTTGAATATTATGAAGGTAAAATGCAAATCCTATCGGTGTTTTCATGGACACCAACTCTTGAAATGCTGCGGTATGTCGAAATACAAATTTTCTTATTTTTAAAAGCGCGCTCTAAGAAGTAAAGCTACTGGAATTGTGGCGGAAAATTCGAGAAATTCAACTACATCTGGAAAATGTCGACACCTACGATACGAAGAAAACCTCGTAAAAAAGCCATATTGTGCCTATTTTGCAATATACCAACGTTAATTAAATTACAATATGATGGGTCAGGCCCGGGTCCGGCACTAGAGCCAATTTTGTTTGTTTAAGTAATAAATCTGTCAAGATTTGTCAACAAGTAGCGTAAAATAAGTGCGACCCCCAGTTTCAAAAACTTTTGCGAATTGCCAAAATTTCGCCAATCTTCAAAGAGGCCGAAGTGCTGCCTCGGAGGCTTCCAAATTTTGGGAAAGCAAACAATTTTGTTACTTTATCCATTTAACTGTCATATTTTTTAAAACATGCCTGGATAAAATTACGTCGAGAAAATAACTTTGACGGCTAGTCCAGTTTGGCGCGTGCGATGGCGGGACAAAATTATTTTTTACCCGGTCCATCTGACGCTTTTTACAACAGTATTTCAAAACAAATATGAGTGGCGTTTTTATTCAAAGTCTTACGACTCGTACCCTGGATCTGGTTACTGGCAGCAATTTGAAGAGATGGTTTCAGCGAGACAATCTTCTTCGATCGCCAGTGGCGCAAGCAACAACACAAACGCAAGTCGAGCAAAATCTGCTCGTCCAATCATGGGCCGAAAATCACGAGTTGCTGTAGAGAGGAGAGAAGAGCACGCAGCGTGGAGAAAAATCTGCGAAGAGTTAAGTTTTCGCATGAGATCTAACGAAATTACTTGATTGAGAAAAATAGATTTTGTGACGTATACTTCGATCAGTAACGTTTTGGTTCCAAAATGTTGGTCTAATGCGACCGCTGCCAAAATTTGGAACATGCGAAATTTTTGCCATTTTTTCCCCCTCGCCAAGTGAATTGGACATGCTTTAAACAAACAAAATTGGCTCTAGTAAATTCACATTCAAATCAAGCACGGAAACAGATATCTTCGTTTCTCTAGAGTACATCGTTTCACTAAGACTTAGGAACATTTAAGTCGCCAATTATTTCTACCTGCATGACATTTTAATTTCCTTTTCTTTCCGTGTCACGAAATAAAATTTAGTTTCGAGAAGTTATTTTTGCTGAACATATTTACCATGTAAATTGGGGGCGTTTACGCTGATAACATTCATACTCACTATGTCAATAAATCATTCTGAAACGGAAAACAGTACCATTTCTTTGTTGAACCAAACAAAACTAACTACTTCCATCGGCTCAAAATATCGCATTGGTGGACTAATCGCGTGGTGTGGCGGTGTCTCTACTTCGAAAATATATTTCTCTTCCACTATCACTATCAAGTCCAGTTCGCAGTTTTCTTATGTAAGATAATACCGAGAAACGAGAGTTTCACTGAAATGTTGCAAATGACACATTTTGTTGCGATGCACCGAGGTTTTTGCTGAAATTTTGCCGCCGTATTTACATTAACAATTACGAACTTTACTCTGATTGGATATTACAAATCCCTATGTAAACAGTTCACCCCTGAACTGAAGACAATACCGTTTCGCTTCTGAGGAAACGAAACAAAGAATACCATTGTTATAATGTCCCTGTTCCGTGAAAGTTCACTTTTGTGTGCTATTATAGCCCATTATTATTATAACACATATATCAATAAATAAAGAAAGCCACACATCATTTGGTGTAATGTGGCGGTACACAACATTGCGGGTGGCATGGGAAGCGACTTTGATTTGCGTGACCTTTAAAAGCCTCGCTTGTCACCAGCACTACCGCATTTGAAACGGACAAGAGTAACGGCAGGTCAACTTAATCAAAATATAACAATAGCAAGTACGCTGACCTTTCAAGCCTAACTTATAACCAGCTTGGGGGAAGTCGCTAGCCGAAGACTTAGCTGCCAGCCCCAAAAGAGGCGACCACAGGTTTATTGACAAACAAAACATCCTCCACGCTGGGAGGGAGGGTGGGAATTTGCTTTACTTTTGAACAAAGCTTACTGAGTACAGCACCCCAGCGAAGGGAAGTGCTTTTACGTTGAACAATGGTTCTTTTACAGCTAGACATGACTATAAGTGTAACCTATAGAAAGGTGCCATAATGCAGATCATATTGTGATAAGACTAGACAATCTTTCGCAACACTTGGCACAACAAAGCAAACAAGGATCTCACGCGACCTCTGCGGGTGCCAGTAACATAGTTAAATACAATAACTAACTGTTTCCGAGGTTTGCACGTCACGCTCCATTAACTGCGTTTTACCGCTTGTGCCGTAAAACCTTCTAAAATGTTAGAAATAGAAAAAGCCCCGAAAGAAGAATGCCTAAAATGTGGTAAAATGTTATACAAAACGACGATTTATAAGCATGTAAAAAACGGATGTTCAAAACCGAGGAAAATCGATTGAACATTGATTATGTACATGTATATACAACTATGGGTCGTGGGCGAAGCGGGCCGATTGATCGAAGTCAAAAGAAGCCAAAAATTCACAAGGGCAAAGAAAGAGGAGAATCAATGTGGTGGGGTTGGACGAATAATGATAAATGAGATTCATTATTCTTACCAGAGGATTTTGTTGAGTCTATGAAACAGATGAATCCACAGCAGCTCGCAGAATTTCTTCTCAACAAATAAGTTGAAGGCGCTGCAACTTCTTGCTTTCAAAAGACCTTCTACAAATCTGCTACAAAAAGAAAACGGTGAATTTTTTTGCCAGATTTTTTGCCAAATGGAACAGAAATGGCAGCTTTTTGTTTGGCTGAAAAACTCACGCGATCGTCTCGTGATGTGAAACAGGAAGTTACTGGGATGACAGTGCGTTCTAAAAATACAAACAAATCAACCGCAGGAGTATTTGTTAATGTACTCTGATGAAGCAGACTGAGACAGGCTTCTCTTTCCTTGAAACACTCAACTAATTCTCGTGTTATATCTCTTACCTGTTTAAGGGCCTATCCGCACTAGCGGACAAAACTGGAATTGCCTCGTCAAAATCGAAGGACAAATTTTGTCGTGACAAATTTTTGTCTTGTCTGCGGTGTCCGCATTCAAATTTTCAAAGCGGGCAAATTCTGTCAACACCTTAATATAGCACTGATTATATTTCACTTTATAATTTATTCTATTTTGTCGCGCGCGCCAAAACATCGAACATTTTGGCGGGATAATGGAACATATTCAAATTCTCACACTTGTGGCATGTTTCGTGCTTCTAAATCTTGCCCAGATCCCAGAAGAAACGCTGCTTATGGTGTGCTCGTTATTAAGGCATCAATTTCTTCGAAACCAAGCTGCCGTTTTAACGGTTGAACACTGTAGAAGACAGAGACGCCGGGCACGTCGACGCAACCCGTACTTTTGGAAACTTCCAAGACCAAACCAGTCTTGGTTCGAGATCCACTACAATGACCGAAGAATTCCCGAAGAGTATTTGAGAAAACAACTGCGAATGAATCGTCGTACCTTCGATATGTTGTTGAATGTCTTGCGACCTGCCGTAACACGCGAAAATACAAGATTGCGTGACTGCATCGCGCCAGAAAAAGTACTCGCACTTGGTTTGTATCGTCTGGCGCACGGGAACAGTTATAAAAGTATTGGGCCAAATTTCAATGTTGGAAGATCGACTGTTCTAGAAGCAGTCCAAGACGTTGTGGAGGCCCTTTTCAACCTGAGGAATGTGTACATAAAATTCCCCATTACAGAGGCGGAAACCCGGGTTTGCATAGAGACATTTGAAGATGTTTCTGATCTCCCAAACATTGTTGGTGCAATAGACGGATCTCACATAAGAATAGCTGCCCCTCCAGACAGTGCTGTTGACTATTTCAGTCGCTATCAACAACATGACTTTATTGTTCAAGCTATTGTCGATGGTAAAAAACGCTTTCTTGACTTCGCGTCGGGCTTTCCGGGAAGTATGTATGATGCCAGAGTTCTGCGGAATAGTACAATATTTGATCTCGCAGAGAACGATCAGATTCTTACTGGTCCAGCCGTGAGAATCGGGGCTAATGAGATCAAACCCTATCTAATTGGAGACAGTGCATACCCTCTAGCTTCTTGGCTCCAAGAACCATTTCCCGAAGCAACAAGAGATCCGGAGGAAATAGCTTTTAATAAAGCTTTGTCCGCTGCTAGAGTAGCAGTAGAGTGCGCTTTTGGCATGTTGAAAAATCGTTGACGAATACTAGGGAAACGGCTAGACAGCAGGATTTTATTTCCAAACAAAATTGCTATTGCTTGTGCTGTCCTTCACAACTTCTGCCTATTAAATCAAGACGACTGGAATGACGATGACAATGACGACCCTCGAGATCAAGGTCACGACAACAACGGGGACTCAGAATGTTTCTTTGTCCCACGCTCGTGTCATGTTGATTAAATCACCTTCACAAACGACGATGATGTTATAAGGGACGGAGATGACGTCCGAAGTGTGTTAAGAGAATACATTGCTAATGCATAACTGAATCAAAACATTTTAATCAAAATTCTTTTTCCCACTGTAATCACCCGAATAAAAGCATTGAATCCAATTTAGTACAATATTAAAGAACTACAAAAACTAGATATATCACCAAGGTTCAAGTTAAGATTCGTTGCCGAAATGTTACACTCATAAGTGATCCATATTTTGTTTCTGTTACGCTTGGGACGCACGTCACAATTAATTTCATTACAGTTAACAAAATCAAATTAAATCACGTTGTTTACAATCAGTCATTTCCTCAAAAATGATTTTATAGCACGGTAAATATAATGAAATGATACTTGTGATTATGAAGAATAACAAAAATATAACAAACTACGACCGTCCTTTTTCATAATACTTATCAGTTGTTTTTCCAATAAATTGTTTAACTCTAAAGTCGCCTATTTTTTATCTTTTATAGCTTCTACAAGAGAGCCCATGAAGGATGCCACCATTTCTAGTTGCTTGCTCTGATTTTGCTGCAAGCCTTGCATAATTTTCGTTAGCTTTTCGCCCTGCTTTTCAATCGATTCGATGCTCCTCTTGAGCGAAATTGCCTTTTCATCTTCTCCATCTTCGGGTACTTTTCTCTTCGTTGCGCTCTTCCGCTCTTTCCTGGCTCTGCTGGGACGGTTTGCGGCGTTGGATGATTCAGCACTACTTGTTCCACTTGTCCCACTGGTGCTTGGCTGTGGGCTTGGAGTCCCAGAACTTCTACCAGGTGCAACGGAGTCGTCGGTGCTTGGGGAAGGCGGAATCGGGATTGGAGAATCGGTGCGTGCCCCTGCTTCAACCACGTGCTTAAGGGTTACAACATCTCTTGTCCCAAGAACACGATCAATTTTGTCATAGAAGACATTTTTTTTAATTGGCCTCCACTCTGAGTTTTGTTCCAGGTTTTTGCATCGTTATATCTATCGATAAGGTATTTGATTTTCCTCTGGCATTTTTCTACTGTCTTTTTCGTTCCAAAATTGATCTCCATCTCTTCACATATCTCTTGCCACACTTTCCTCGCGTCTTTGCTTTCTAGACGGTCGTGCTTTTCGGCACACAGATCAACCAGGAAACTCTGTTCTTCGTTGGTCCATTTGTCGTAACTCGATTGCCCTTTTCCTTTGTTTTGCGAAGGCGCTTGTGGTTCTTGTTGCGGCGCTTGTACGACCACTTCTGCTTCGTCGGATTGACACTGGCGTGACAACTGGAAAATCACGCCATTGCTGTAGCTTGGCCCAGCTGCATGAAAATTGTGAAATTGATCGTCGTATGGTGGAACGTTCCAGCGTCCTACAGAGATTGTATGCTCATAGGGCAGACCGGCATGGTTTGCCATTGGATTTAAATTCCAATTGCCGTGATTCATCTTATCACGTTCACTGTGAAAGCCCAAACATCCAGTTTTCAGCGTTTCGCAATAAATAAATGTAATTATTGCCTCAGACGGTAAATTGAACTCAGTTCAATTACCAGGCAGGTCGTAAAAGCGTTTATGACAAATGATTGGCAAGTTTAACACAATTTTGTTTATGTTGTCGACTTTGTCGAAGTTTTACCCGGGACAAATTTTGTCGGCGGTGCGTTTGAAGATTTGTCCGCTTCGAACAAAATTTGTCAGGTCGCGACAAACCGTCCGCACTTCTAAAGCGTTGGTGATGACAGAAAATTTGTCTAAATAAACAACTTTTTTGCTAGTGCGGATAGGCCCTAAGAGATACAAGGGTAAAATATTCATTCACAATGAACGCAATCAAATGTGTAATCAATGTGGTGGGATTGGACAAATAATGATAAAAAAGATTCATTATTCTTACCAGAGGATTTTGTCGATGCTAAGAAACGGATGAATCCACAGCAGCTTGCATAATTTCTTCTCAAAAAATAAGTTGAAAGCGCTGCAACTTATTGCTTCAAAAAGATCTTTTACAAATCTGCCACAAAAAAAAAAAAAAAAAAAAAAAAAAAAAAAAAAAAACTAGTGAATTTCTTTTGCCAGATTTTTTTGCCAAATGGAACAGAAATGGCAGCTTTTTGATTGGCTGAAAAACTCACGCGATCGTCTCGTGATGTGAAACAGGAAGTTACTGGGATGACCATGCGTTTTAAAAATAAACTGACAAATTAACCGCGGAAGTATTTATTAAGATACTCTGATGAAACGGAGTGATAAGGCTTCTCTTTCCCTGAAACACTCAACTAATTCTCGTGTTATATCTCTTTATATAATTACCTCGTTGCTATTCAACCTAAGCCACCGGCTCAACCAGGTTAGCCAACTCCACTTTCACCACCAGTTCCAGTTCCGATTACCCAATTCGCTCCAAACCCCCCAAATCGGGCCATAAACCCTCGAGCTCGAGCTCGACCCAAAGCCTTCGAGCTCGACCCAAAGCCTTCGAGCCCAGACTCCAAACCAACTTTAAAACACTCCTCCAGCTGGAAAAAAGGCCAACAAGCACTTCGAGCTCACCATACCCGTACTCACTATACCCGAACTCACCATACCCGAAACCAAACTCAAAATCAACCTCAAAACCTCCGAGCTCAAAAGTCAAGCTCAAACACGCCAAGCTCAAAAACAAGCTCAAAAACAAGCTCAAAAACAAGCTCAAAAACAAGCTCAAAACACAAACCGTCGAGCTCAACACGCATCTCGAGCTCAAAATACGGATAAACATGGAAGCAGTAAAGAATCTTCATACCGTGGACTTGACTAGGAAACACAAGTTGCTTATTGTTATGTAACCTCAGTTGGAAAGTTTCACGCCCCCCCCTGGGCAACCACCTACGCAACCGTTCGAGCATGTGACATTTTGAGTTTTACTCGTGTAAAGATAGTCCTAGTTGACCAAATCCCATTTGGATCTCCGAGAAAAAAGTAGTTTTCATATGCCTCACCTTACAATCATACTAGTGATCACATGCCCAGAACCCCAAGACTTTATGACAGAATCGAGTAATGGAAAGTCGTTGATGAGAAAACGTTTATATAAGTCTTATATAGGAATGTGGAACATATGTCAAAATGTGGTTTTAACGGATTTTTGGGATAGTTGTGGTCCACTGCTTTTATAACTACACTGCCTGGCAGGCTTTAGGCACAGTAGGACAGGGACGGAGGAAGGGGGCGCCTGCAAGGACGCAATTCCTCTCAATTACATTCAGCATGATGGTGTGTACCCTTGGGGCGGATCGAAAATGTCGGTATTCTTTACCAGAGACAAACCTTTTGTCAATAAGACTTTTCGCAAAGCCAGTAACAAGCACTTAAAAAACATTCTTTGAGAGATTGAGAATTATCTCACCTAGCTTTACCTTGCACACCTGCGTTAAAAACTTATCGTAAATCCGCCGCTGTTTTCAACTGCAATATTTTTTTTCCCAAAGAAAGCTCGCCGCTAAATACTCTTACTGGTAAACCTGTTAACAGATTGACAGGTATTCATCCAATCAGTTTTTATCGTTTCCCCGGCGAAACAGGAATTTGAATCTGCTACTGGGCTGGCTGATCTGGATACAGGCGTGAAAGTCGCTAAAGGTTTCCACGTCCTGATAGAAGCTGCAATTGCTTCTGGAGGAAATGAAATTCTATTACGAGACAAGTTCGAAGCTGATTTTAAGCGTTCAGAAATATCCTTAATTTCGCCTTTCCCTTTGAATTTCGAGACAATTTGTTTTGCCTCTTCAGAAAACTAGAAACATTTGTTAGTAAATTGACATAAGATCCATTGCCAGATTCTGCAAATCAAATAGTTTATAAGGCCACCAACAAAGTCAATTTTGTACTTTTAGGACCGATTCATACGTCGCACTTTTGCCGTGTCGAATTCAATTCAATTAAGTGCGGCAGAAATACGACTCTCGATTCATACGTCGTACTTTTGTCGAATTTAATTCAGAATTAATACTGTCGGGTATGTCGGTCAGCGGAAAATGTTTAAACGTAGAGTATTCAATATGACGGACTGAGAGACTGAGGAACGAAGGACTTAAATTTTGCGAAAAATTGTCCGCCAATGGAAGGAGAAGGAGAAGTCTGACAATGCGGCAGTTCGTTTTGTAATATTTTCAGGTTGCATTGGGACGAGAATGGCCAGTTTGGCGGGCGCAAATTTATGCATGCGCTTAACATTAACATAATGTATGAATTAGTTTCGACACGGCAGAAATTCGACGTTTGAATCGATGTCGCATTTCTGTCGGATAATGCGACAAGACCGGTCGAAAGTGCGGCAGAAATGCGGCAGCCGATTCAGACGTTTTATTTATTATTTCAATCCTGGTTTAGCTTTTCAGTTGCCAGGTTTTCAGGCAAAATATTTATTTTTTGACTTTTATTAGGATGTTTTTATAGGGAGGGCCTGTTACAAGCCATGCATGCGTGGGAAAAGTAAAGAGATGTATTGGCCTTTCAAAGCAAGTTATTTTAACGAAACACGTGCAATTGAAGTAGCTTCTCGATGGGAGAATTAAGCTATAAATAGCAATTGTGTCCACGAGATGAAATCTACAAGTGGTAGAATAAGTCTTTATTAACTACTCCACACGGAAGAAATTAGATATTTACGACGTTTCAAAACCGACAACCCAAGCAGGTTATTTTAACAAAACGTGTCCAATTGAAGTGCCTTTTCGGAGAAAGCGATAGTAGCAATTTTGTCCGAGAGGTAAAGTCTGCAACTGGTAGAGAGATTTAATGATGTAGGGTATTGTCTGAACACGTTTGGCTGTTACCTGTTTGGTAAGCTTAATTGGCTTCTGGCGTAGATGAAGTCCAAGAACTTCAATGAACCAAGTACATCCTACCTGCCCCAAATTCTAGTCAACCAAGTTATTTAAAGAAAACATGTGCAACTGAAGTGGTTTCTGATATAAAGTGACAATTGCAGTTTTGTCCGAGATGTGAAGTCCACAAGTGGTAGAGACGTGATTTCTATGGTTTCTACCCATTTGGTAAGCTTAATTGGCTTGTGCGAGTAGATGAAGTTGTTTATTTGAATGCAAATGAGAATTTTATCAGTCTCTATCAACTAGTTACTTTACATTTTACCAAAAACCTTTGTCTCTTAGTATTTGGTATATCAAATGAATAAATTCTTCGCATGGCTAGAGATCTCGAACACACACGCACAGTTAAAAAGGCCAGATAAGCAAAAGCGAGTTACATCATTCCTCACGGCTTAACTTCAATGCAAAGTCTCCAATGTTTACGGACTGTCTTTTGGTATGACCCGAGACCCAAAAATAAAATTAATATTCTTGGAAAATTGTCGTAGATGTAACAGTATGGCAGCAGTGCGGAACAACATCACCAGCGCTTCCTAGATGTCCTCCCGCCTGAAACCTTTAGAGTGTAACAACTTTGTTCTTTGCGGTCTTCAAACCCCTCGAAGTCACACTTGTAGACGCAGTGAATCACATTTCTCAGGACTTTGTATCCATTGCGTTTTTGTGACTTGTTTCTCTGGAATTTTCGCGTTTTCTGGTTGATGAAGTATGATACTCTTGCAAACCGTGCAGCGGAATCCACCAGCAGAGTAGTACACTTCTTTGCTACTTCCTTGATCAGCACTATGTTGTTTTTTCCTGGGTAGAGTCGCTTTCTAGGTTCCCGTCTTTTTAAATCTATCCCCCCCCCCCTTAAAAAAATAAATAAATAAATGGGGGATCTGAGACCGTGGTCTCCCGTTGGCGCTAAAACGCGACGTATGTGTGGCTTTATAAGGGTTAACTCTCTAAACTGAATCACATTTTCCTAAACCAAACTTGACGTGTGAATATGCAAGATCAATGTTTCAAAACTAAAATTCAAAGAAATACATGTCAATGTTACCAAAATTTCCTTAAAAATTAGACCCTGGCTTGAATCTATCAGCTTCAAGGTTTTTTTTTTGTTGTTGTTGTTGTGGTTACCAGCGTCGAAGACGCGTAGCCGCTGATGTCATCGTTTGTGTAAGTCCGCCCATAACCCTAATCTTCCGATAGTTTTCGTTACCCGTTCGTGTAGCCCTAATCTTCTGATAGTTTTAGTAGCCAACCAGAGTGCGTCTTTTTAAAGTGCCTAATCCTCTGATACAGTTCGTGACTAATCAGAGCATCGACGGTCCCTTGTTGACCTCCCATTGATCCAAATGTCTTTCCATGTGCTTACTTGGACTCTGAAAAAAATGTCTGTTGAAAGGTGACTACTTTTTTGAATCTACTGCCTAAGCAGAGAACTCTTGAATTGTGATATTTCTACTGTCTCCACCTTACTGGTGTGGTTTTGAGATAATAGTGATTCAAAGGCTCTTTGTAAAAAGGTAGGGTACTGATATCCCTCCACTGCGGTACGTAGTAGTATCAAGCGCACTTGCTAATTGAGACAAACTTGAATGTTTATTATTAGAATTAATGAGGCCATTCGCCGAACTGATTCCTTGATTGTTGTTATAAATCAAAGAGCACAAACTCTTTGCAACAATTAATTGTTGTCCCGCATTTTGTCCAAATACCAACAGAACTCATTACTTTGGCTATATGGTGGTGCTATTCTTGGCTCGCGCGTGACGTCATCATGTTCTAAAACCCAAAACTAATTTATCCTCATCAAGCATAAGGGTTGCTAAATTTACATCTGTGTACAGTTTTTCAGCTCAGTAAGCTTGCTTCGTCTGGAAACCAGCGCATCTTGAATTCGGAGTTATGGTGGTGCGGGACATAGAGCTACGAACGCATTTGTCGAAAAATATATACTTATCTCGTGATTTTTAGCCTATTCATCAGTTAAAGTATCAGGGAAAATGCTTATATAAATGCTTGTTTTTTTCAGTACAGATAATCGGTCGCCTAGGTAGCTTGCAATTAATTATAAGTTCTAGATGTTTACACTATTTTCCAGCCGTACAGACTTAAAACTTGGAGATGTGCCTTCTTTATCAATCTCCTATAACATCACAATTTCTTGACTTTAGTCACTGAATGTTTTTCGAAAAATATTTGTTTTTGCGTCAGGATTGCGTGACAGTGCAAACAGAAACTATATCATGTAAAGACACATAACTCTGTTACTAGAAAATAACGAGCGAATATCGTTTAGTTCGAGATATTAACTTAATCATACTCTTACGAAGTGTCTCAGAGCATTTTACTTAGGTGTACTCGAACATGCCGATACATTTGTAAACAAATTCTCTAACCTTTCTGCTCTTGTTGCTCAGACGTTCTCGAGTTCGTGCTGGGATTTTACTTGGTTCACGATCTCGTCTAAAAATACGATGACATTTCTGAAAATGCTTTTTATCTAGTTGAAGAGTTGATAGCCCCGGTTGAGAGCTCCTTTGGTATGACATGATAAACTCACTCAAAATGTTCGCTCGTAAATTGATCTCTTGTAAGGCTTGCAGACCGACCCGTTCCGAAAACGCTTAACGTCCTTTAGTGGTACTATGGAGTCACCATGTGAGCGGCTGTCTTTGCACATTTCTATATCAGAGACTTTAAGGGAGATTTTAGTCCGTGAATAACTAGAACATTGTAGTGATCCTTAAGTTCACGAGAAGATAAAAAGATGTTCGGGTTTTTAAATCGGTTTGTAACGTCCTGGATACCTTTAGCGCTCGATTTCATGTTACCAGTGGCGGATCCAGACTTTGAGCTAAGGGGGGAGGGGGTGGGGCGGTTTTGTTTTGATTGCCCTGCCGGCCTTTCTTTCTTCTGTGATTCCTTCTTTTTTTACCCAAAATAACGGGGGTCCCGGCCCCCCCGGGCCCCATCCCCTAGATCCACCACTGGTTACGTGTCCCACTGATTCCACGTGGGTTGATAAATCATGGCGGAGACAACCTTTGATGAATTCAAAGGAAAAGATTGCGGATTCGTGGTGGATTGGCGTATTTTATTGGTGAGGCCTACAAAAAAGGGGATTGAAGGGGAATGCGGCCTTATCACATTGGCTATTAAAAAAGATGTTTCCTTTCCTTAAATGAAGTGAAGATTTGGGTTGGCCATCTTCATAAAAAGAAGGAAACCCGTGCTAAGGCAGTGCAGCAGGCAAAAGAAACAAGAGCAAGGAAGAAACAAAATGATCCAACAGAAACAAAATTCATTAAATAGTTTGAGTTCATTTTAAAAACTACGCAACTTTGAAAGTTCGCATTGATACACTGACACTGCAGTAGTAGCATATAAATTGACAGTTATTATCTACATCGACAGAGTGCTAATATGATTATTTCAATTATACTAATAAAAGTTTACATTGTCGGAAACGATCAGATAATGTGGCGTGCAAGTGACAACTTTGTCATGTCACGTTACTATCGCGTGCAAGTGTGCGTGAAAGAATGTAGATTACGAGTAGTTCCTCTCGCACCCAGGATTTCGCGCGGCTATTTTCTTCTCGCAGTTTTCTTTCGCGTCACGCACGACGGACTAAGCGAAAGAGGGACTCCTCGTAGTCTAGAAACAAATATGATGCATGTTCGTGGTCTGAGTGGACCTGTCGCAAAAGAGCTTCTTAGCCAATGAGTGTTTGTTTGTATATGGAACGCAAGAAAGATAAGAGTGTCGGCTTTTCTT
>NC_138155.1:13324400-13329400 GCF_964199315.1 Orbicella franksi | reverse complement strand
CCACATAACGTGTCTTAAGATCTTTCTGGTCTCTCTGCAGGTCTGCAGTTTGCAATCTGCTTTTTACGTCTGGTCCGTAGTCTACAGTCTTACGTCTGGTCCGTAGTCTACAGTCTGTATTTTACTTTCAGTCTGCATTTTCTAGCCAAACTGTAGTCTGCAGTCTGTAAGCGTAAGTCCGCGTTCTACGCTGACCGAACACCAAGGAGACAGGGGAGTAGTTGCAACTGAAACAAGGCTGCCTAAGTGACACTCCAATTTCACTGTAACCTGCTTGTAAAGAAGTGTCCTTCCGACTGGGTTCTGGGAAACAGAGATTTTCAGTCGAAGCTTCTCCGAAACTCGCAAAGACAAAGTAAACAAGTGGTTATAACTGAGCTTAAAACTCACCATCTTTATTAACTTATCACTACTCACGATGACTTCGATAGCGTTGATCCTAGCAGTATGCAGGACACCGGTCATATATGAACTCAGTTAAATGACTTTGCTCTCCATGAGTTCTCGTGGCTCACTGGATAGAGCGCCCGCTCGGTGTTCGGAAGGTCATGGGTTCGATTCCTGTCGGGGACTCAGAATGTTTCTTTGTCCCACGCTCGTGTCATGTTGATTAATTCATCTAAACAAGTGGCTATTCTAGTGCTGCTGTTCAGTACTTGAACAATTTTGTTTCACTTGCCTGGATAGCAATAGCCCGCGTGACCGGTGTGGAATATCACATTAATTTGTCATTAACATTCAGTGGGCTAGTGGTACGTTCTCGCAAGGAGCACAGTGTAAGTATACTTCGTTTTACATTAAGCCTTAGGAAGATTTTTTTTTTTTTTGGCTCGATTAGCCTTAAATCAAGCGTTTGGCTTTGCGGCGGTCTGGTTTTTGTTTTGAAATTATTTGCAATTTCCTAACTGCCTATTTCTGCATCGTATCGTGGATTTCCACTGCGTCGGGCTTTTCTACAAGGTTTATATAATTATTTCGCAATAATAAGGTAAGTAAGATCTCAAACTAGTGATGTTTGCAATTAATCCTCGTTGACAGCGTCTAGCTACTGCTTAGGTATTTGAGGACAAGTCTTAATTGAGCCTTTGAGTACAAATTTCCAGGCTTATGAGTGGGCGACAAAGAACAAGGGGGTCGTAACTGATAAGATGAGGTAAGGTGTAGTTTAAACATATGCATCGTCAGCGCTGTAAAATTCAGGAAACATTTCGAATAATTTTTTTCACGGTCTCGTAAGTAATTATTCTTGCAGTTTAAGGACGTGCGTACGGCGGAAGTATGACGAGACGGATAAAGTTTTAAAACTGACAGTCCGAGCAGGTTATTTTAACAAAACATGTGCAACTGAAGTTGTTTCTCGGAGAAAGTGATAATAGCAATTGTGTCCGAAATTTCAAGTCTTCAAGTTGTAGGGAGGTACCATTGTTAAACCCATTGTTATAGATATTGTCGCTGCACTTGTTTGGTTGTTACCAGTTTGTTAGCTTAATTGGCTTTAGCGTAGATGAAGTTGTTATCTGGATAGAAATGACAATTTCTCAATCTCTATTAACTACTTACCCCTAATTTGACTAAAAACTCTACCATTAAGTTTTTGGTATGTCTAGGAATGAAATTCTCCATCATGATATCTTAACAAGAAAAAATCCCTATTCTGAAAGACACTGTGCCATTTCTGCGAAAAAATAGTTTTGGTTTACATGGACATCGTAATGTTAGACGAGTGTCGTTGTGAATGTGAAGAACATCTTTACGTGTTTTTGGATTGCTCTTTTTTTTCATGAGTTCGACGAGCTGGCATAAGGAAGGAGCGATAATCCATCTGAACAGCAGTATAATCCTGTGATATACCAGCGGTTTAGACAATCAAAGATTCAATCGTTATGAGATTTGATAACCATGTGACGTCACAACATGGCGGCCATTTCAAAAATCGGGAATTTTCGTATTCACTTCGCTTTGCTCGTTATTTGTTCGATTATACTCGGGTAATTTACCCATAATTCTATTCGATAATTACCAGAAAAGAAGGAGCCTCACGTGTTTTGAAGACGGCGGTTGAAGACCAGCGTAAACGATGTAAAATGCTACTCGTAAAGTGAAACAGCGCTTGCAATTTTGCATCCAAACCAGGTATGTTTTTCATTTTGTCATTAGATTTAAGTTACTTGGAGATTTTTGCGAAAATCACAAAAAAATATGTCGTTAATCTTCACACCATATTCTTGGGATTTAACGTGTTTTTAGTGTTGTGCACGATCTGTGAAAAAAGTGCACGGGGGTATTTTGATTTGCGATATGTTATTCGTAACGGCGGCCATATTTACAACTGTAATTGTGTGTTCCTAGGTATTGAGATGGCGGATGCTGGTACCCATAGAATCAAAATAGCAAATTTATGTCGATTTTGTGGATATAGCTTAATCATTACATAGGGTAGGTTTATTGTGTTCGAGTTTTGCAGCGTAAAATTTTCGTTCCTTTCAGGCTTGACAGACACGCACCATTCAACTTTAAGAATTACTGGTGGAAAAATCAAGGGGCAGGTAAAAGTAACTTACATATATCATCTAAGCCCCTTCCGAAAAAATTATAGCTCTTAGTGAGTCGCTCGATTCACAGTACGACAGTCCAGGTGGTCGGGAAACCACCTGCGAATCTAACATTAGTTGTTTATTCTCTTTTGAAGGGTTACCATGAGTTCAAAATCAAGGAGCCAGAAGGAACTCCTTTTCATGTCCTTCCTGAAAATGGAAACAAAGACCCGTTTGCACTTCATTGTGTTTTGCCAGAAATTAGAGAAATACACGAGACACTTCTAGACGTGCCACAGTCTGGTATCAAAGAGCGCTAAGAAAAATTACACTTTAGAGAATTTGCTGGATGACAGATAGGCCGGGTGCAATACTTCTTAAACAGGGAACTAAAACACCTTTCGGACTGCGGGAAAATCGGCAATTACATTAAAGGGTAAGTTGCCTATATTTTAGAGTCCAAGAATCAATTTCAGCAACTCGTGGTCCTGAAATATTTTCCGGAAATGCCGGCCAAACTAGGTCAGTTTTCTGGCACACCAGTCGTAATATAATTAACAATTAGACCCGTAGCCTGCAAGGGCTACGGGTCAATAGCCCCTGAGGCGAAGCCAAATGGGCTATTGAACCGTAGCCCTTGAGGGCGAAGGGTCAAATTGTTTTAGTATCACTCAACTAGTCGGACAGAAAAGACAATAATAAAGTTAGCAAATGTAAGTTGAAGAAAGATTTATTTGGGAAAAGCGTCACGGTCGATTGCGCCAATTTCGCTACTCGAGGACTATTACTAATAGACCTCTAGTAGCGTAGCCAATTAAAATGCAGGATTTGCATTAGGCCACTAGTTGGGTGATACTAATGAAGCTTATTGTTGGATTTTGCAAGTGAACTATGGTACGAAAACATATTACTTGAATTATACTTTCTTTTATATGAATCGGTCATTAAAAGCGTTTTTCCGTATCACCGAATGCACAACAATAGACTACTGATCTACAACTAAAACAGTTTTTTTTTTTTCGGAAATGCCAAGACTTCCAAGTTTACTGTCACATCGCACGACATAAGGTGTTGCATGTACCCATACCACTGAACGGAGGTGTATCACGAATTAAAGTAAATATACCTGCTATATTTTTGTTGTTGTGCCAGAACCATATCAGGCGAGCCCACAACGACAAAGAGAACTCCGGTGCATCAAAGATGGAAACGAAATGTATAGCACGGCGGCGGGGCATTCATCCCTTGTGTGTGGGAAATACAATGCAAAGAAGACTGCATAGATGAGTTTAAAGGGACGATTGAATTAGCAATCGCAGAAATGGAATTAGGCGAGGGATGGGATATGGCCATCGAGGTAAGCTATTCTATCTTCAGTATATCTGGACAGAGAGTCGACAGCGGGAGGGTTGCGAACTGTTTCGATACTGTTATTTCCATTTCATAGTGATGAATCGTAGTAGGAGATGTTTCGGTCCTAACCACGCTTCGCTCATGCAAATTGAACGAAATTCAGTTACAGCTCTCCGCTTGGAATATAGAAGCAACTTGTTCAGTGTCAATCTGTAAACTCAAGATGTATTTACTGTCAGTGTTTCGTTTATATTTTACACAGACTGTTGAACAACCAGCTTCGCCAGCTACCAAGAAAATGAAGCCTGAGTGAAAATAGAAGCTATCATATTAGTATCAATAAACAACGCTCTTGTGAACAGAATAACTGTTATCTACCTTCGTGTGTTTTTACTCGGAACAAATATTATACGGTGTCTCTTTGAAAATGAAACTTTTCGCAGTAGCTTTTGGACAAAGACAGTTTTCTTCCATACATCTCTGTTTCTATTCCATAATCCAGTAACCTATTGTGAAGCAAACATAAAATTAATTAAATGAAATTACATTGTGATGTTGTGAAAAAAAGTAACTCCATTCATCGCAGCGCCCCGTCGACGGCCATATTGAATTATACACCGTTGCTACCAAATAATGTCACGTGAACGAAACCTTGTGCAGCGATTGGTTATTGATTTGTTTTGGTCGAGGTTATCAAATCTGATAACGATCCCGGACTGGCTACGGCCACTCAAGAGCCACAAGCCAAAACAAACAAGGTTATTTCAAGCTCTTATGCAAGAAAATGCGAGAAAATGACAAACTCCTAGTAGATGAGCCCAGAAACAGGTCCGAAAACTTTCCTAAAAACATCGACCTTCTTTATTTAATCGGTAAAATTTCGTGTTAAATCTCTCGCATAATCAAGTTTTTAACAACCTGAATTCGTCGCATTCTGTCCCACAAGTATATTGCTTGCAAATTGCTTGGTGGTATATGACAGACTTGCGGATCACAAATTGCGTTCTGCTGCAGTTTTAATCTCATTCCCCTCAATTGAGATCAATTGAGATGGAAGCGTTCTTGGTGAGTTTTTTTTTCCTTTCCACATGTAATCATTATTGCGCTCAGGAC
>NC_138155.1:13161900-13319400 GCF_964199315.1 Orbicella franksi | reverse complement strand
CCGTTTGAGGCCATTATTTTGGACGTCGAACTGAAGAATAGAGTTCAGCTGTGCTTGGGTAATTTCCTGTGTAAGCGATGCAGGGACGTTGTTTCCAATCACGGCAAAGGAAGTGCACCGGCCACCTGGGTATAAACACGTGCCCGCAGTCCACAATAAATTAGGTCTCTGTATGCCTCCATTAACCAATAGGGTAATCTGAGCTGGAACTGGTTGTGGAGGAGTGTTTTGAAAAGCAGCGAATGAACTCCCTGTAACAAGAAACAATTCACCGTTCCCCGGTATGCATGTCTGCACTGCATAGTTTCGAATCCTCCCTTCAAAATTGCTCCACAGTCCGGTGTTAAAAGGAGCACACTGGGGCACGGCATTTGTGTACTGATACGTGGAACGAACGCTGTTCGCGGCATTCGCCGGGTTACCTGAGGCAGTCATAGCTGGGTACAGGTGACCTCTGTGGCATGGCTGCCCTTGGTACATGTTAGTGGTTCCTTGGAAAGTGATTCCTTGTAAGGAAGGAAAATTTATAATTTTCAACGATATTAACAAAAAAAGAACGGACTGAAAAAATGATAAGTTTGAAGTGCAGGGGTGAGATAGGCAATTGTTAATCCCTGTATGTTTTAGTTTTGAAGGACTTGGAAAATGTAGCCTTAATTTTTTAAGTTCGTCGTTCTTGATTCGTGTTAATACTCTCGATTTTTATCCATCCTTGTTCCTACATGCTTTATTCTTTGTTTTTTTTTTTTTCAATCTTGTACACTACTATTTTCAGGTTTCTTGTACGTGGCTCAAAGAAATCAAAATGCCATTCGACTGAGTTCCTTTAAGGGCATAAGAAGATTAGCAAGAAATAATTTTGAAAGCGTTTGGAGGTACGATTATCACACAACAGGCCGTGTACCTGCTTGTGGAACTGCCCCCGACCTTTTGCAAGATTACAGTATTACTCCAAATTCGTTATAAGATACTACGGATACTCTTCTCACCCTCATCCCCACGGGTTGATCGAATAGATAGGGCTTTACCTAAGGGTAAGAGAGTTAATTCGCCATAATCATAAAGGCCTTCTTCCCTAAGTAATTTCTCACACCAGGCTTCAGAAATCCCTAGAGGCGTATAGAAATCCGTAACCGATCCTCTGAGCCAAAGTTTAGTCGGGTGGGCAGCCCAAACGCCTCCACACTTATTTTCATTCTTCGTGTATGACGTTTCTACGCAACTTGCGTTGCAATATATAACATGGGAGGACTACTATGTCAAATATAATTTAGAAGGTATTACTTTCGAAGTAAGGTCTACATGGAGATTAACTCTCTCACTCTTCATCCTCTTTTTTTTTTTTTTGTACATGTAAATATGTTACCGGGAGTTTGGATCCATCCATCTACATGTTGTGCTTGAAAAGCAATGTTTCCTCTATGCAAACGGTACCCTGAATACACTGGAATTCCTCGAGCTTCATCGTGCATCGACGCGTAGTAGTAGACTCCCGGCGGCTGTCTCTCTTGACAGATGTATCTCATATTCTGTAAATTAGCAGTGCGTAACCCAATTGGTGGCTGTCCGTGTAAAAAGAACTGTGTGAAGCATGGCTGGTTAGAATTTAAAAATATATTGGCAGGAAGCTGAGCCGCTCGTCGGATTCCTTCAACATCTTGATCGTGGTCTTCTTCAGTGCTGTTCTTGATGTCGGGTATACGAGCGTGGTTATCTAGTTTACAAATAAAATATAATATAAACATTCTTGGCTGACTCGCTGTTAAATGAATCACAGGCCTGTTTTTCGTTTTATTTATTTATTCATTTATTTACTTATTTATCATTATCATTATTATTATTATTATTTTGAATCTGAGTCAAGGCGTAACTGTAACCCCTCTATAAACTGAAAAGTGGGATCTCTACGAATTCTTTACGGCATCTGAGATATTTTTCCACTTTACAAATGCTCCTTCCCTGCTTTTTGTATTAGCCAAGGTATCTCATACTCTTTCTAATACCTGCTTTTCACAGATTAAAAATCTTCTTGCCCATTCAAAATACTCGGGGTTTAAAAGCTATCGAAGCGAAATTTAAGTATGGCTGCTGGTTGAAAACAAGTGAGAGCTAGAACAAAATGACATAAAAAGTAATTCATATATAGATGTAGCCAAGCTGACGATTTTCAATTTGATTGCCAGCAAAGTGGAAGTGAAATCAGAACATCTTTGTACATTACTAAACTACATAGGCCATCAAAGAATATTTGACTGTACAGGCCCTTTCATAAAATAACCACAGAATCATTTAAATATATAGAACAGCTAAACTGTTAGAATTTTGTAAGCAGCATTATCAGTACAGAGTAAATGATGTAGTGCATAAATTAGTATCTTTAGAACATAAAGGAAAAAGAGTCTACTCCCATATACAATGTACTTAAATGTTGGATGTTAAAGTTCAAAATACCATAGGTAATCAAATTTCTGTAGGTCCCAGGTTGGAATCTAGTTGTAGTTTATAACAAATTAGGTGGCTATTATGTTAGTTACAGTAATTTAATGGAATAATTTTGAATAATTAATTTGTTTATTTATTTATGTCCACTTATATTCTGTTTGCAGAATGCTAAAATGGATACAATTTATTGGTTCTATTTGACAAACAAATCTTACAAGAGGCATGCAGGTTGTGGTTTCACTAGATAGTGCAACGTTAACCAGACTTGTGGGAATATCGTTGCAGATTTGTACTATCCTTTTCAGCAAAAGCTTATGCTAAGTATGTGTTGGTTGAATAAAACAATAACAAGGCTTAATCATTTTGTAATCATTGCAGGCTTTGCTAAATTTACTTTCTAGTCTGTTCTTCGTTTTTGGACTATTTGTATTTTGGCCAATGTGCTATAATGTGTAGTCCCTAAAAAGGCCAATCACTGTTATAAGATTGTTCAATTGAAGTGCATGGTACCTATGCAGTTGGTGGAGAGCCTTACAGTCAAACTCACAAGACCATGAACACCTAAAATATGTCTGGAATGTTTATTGTGTTATAACCAATCGTGAGCGAGATCTGCAACCACAGAAACCACAGAAACAGATCAGTTTCTGTCGGTCATGGAACAAATTTGTTTTGTGACCGGTCTCAAAATAAATCCTCTATTTCGGTTATAGGAGAAATTAGATAATTGCTCTCACAGGCTATTTAAACACTAGCGAAGAGGTTTTGGGATAGTTTTAACATGAGAAAACTGTTTTTACAAACCAATGTGCTGGGCCGGCACGACTAGTGGCCGTTGAATCACTCAAGCGCAAACGATCCCAGTCAGCACTTTCATTATTTCGTTTCATTATAATAATTTTGACAACGACGAAGAGCGACGAGTGATATTGATGAAAATAGAAGTCTTCCATTATATTTTGTAATATGTGAATCAAGTGCAAATTTATTTGGGAAGGAACAGCGGAAAATTTGAGGTGTTTACTGTTTGCCACAACTAATTGCAAAATTAGCAAACATTTGTATTTATCATGGTCAATCTTTCCAAGGTGTTTAGATCACCGAACCATTGGGCCCAAGGGATTGTAATTGTTTGCTAAAATAAATTGAGTTGCTAGTTTAACCAAAGATGATACCAAGGTTAGCGAAACCACCAAAATTCAATCTAGGACTCAAATCTTACCCAATCTGACTTCAAGGATAATCTTCATTTGCACGTGACATGATCATTTTCTAAAATCCAAAACTAAAGAGCCACCAGTTAAAGTTTTTATCCTCATCAGGCATAAGAGGGGTATAAATTTACATCTTTTAACAACTTTTCACCTTAATAGCTTGCTTTGTCTGGAAACAAGCACATTTTGAATTTCAGAGTTATGGTGGTGCGTAACATAAAGCTACGAAAGCATTTGTCAAAAAAAATATTTACTTATCTCGTGGCTTTTAGCCTTTTAGAAGTTAAAGTATTGGGAAAAGTGCTTAATAGTTATATGTTTGTTTGTTCAGTTCAGATAATCAGCCGTCTAGATATCCAAAGTAACTTCCAGATGTTTACAATATTCGCCTGCTGCAATGTTGGTGTACATTGGAGGTACACCAACATGGCAGTGTCATACTGGGCTCTGTAAATTTGCACAAAATATTTCATCAAACATCTGAAGCTTGGGAAGATGCAGAGCCTGTAGAGCTAAAACTTGGAAAGGTGTCTTCTTTATTTATCTCCTATAACAACACAATGTCTTGAATTTATCCACTGAATGATCAATTCGAATTAATTTTTGTGTGACGGTGCAAACCAAGAATACCAGCTCTAGAACTCTATGTCTACTTTTTTCCTAATTTAATTAATTAAAAGTTACTTGCTTTCATGCTTATTTAAAGTTTTCATCAGCAATGTATATGCTTTCATGAAAGGTCAGCACAGGCATCATGTTTGTCTGTACCATGGTTGTATCTTGTGTCATTAATTGTTGAGTACTGTTTGAGAAGGATCAAGAACCATTCATTTGATGTATTTGATGTGATATGAAGAGTTCATGCAAGTCTTCTGAGTTGTCTTGCAGGTAGGATTGTCAAAGTTTGATTAGCAGGTCTGGAGAATGTAAATTTGGTATCTTTCTTACTTCGTATAACTGCAATAAACAAATGACACTGGAAGATCTTCCTGTCTTTGCTGAGGCGATGTCGTCCACTATTGCACTAGGCCTATTAGGAAAATTATTTCAGATATGATCCTTTTAACCTTGAACATGATGACACTTCAGTCTTGACTGAAAAGAAAAGAGTAACACTTTTGCAGTGTCTATAAATTGTTTGCATTCCATCTAGTGGCTTGAACTTTTCTCTCAGTTTATTATTGTCCTACCCAAATAATTATAGACATCTTGATCTTCAATTTAGGTCTTAAAACTGTTTGCATTCCAGCTAGTGGCTTTTCTTTTGTTGTCCTTAGTCTGTATTCAATGTGCTGGTTAAAAAAAAAAAAATAATAACTAAATAAACAAATTGGGATGTCAAGTCATCTTGGCAAACATGCATATCTGGGGTTATGCAATCCCAAGCTTCCTCTTTTTGAAAAAGTCAGTAGATCTGATCTTGTCCTTGCCTTTAGATCATGAAGGTTATGCAGTCTTGAGTGACAGTGATATAACTGTGTAATCTAGATCTAGAACAAGAATATAGTTTAGAATCACTCGGTCGTAAATGCTGTATCTTTAGGGTTACCATATGCCTTTTGAAGTGTCATGCATCTAAGCGATGTAGCTAATTTGACATGTAAACAACAAAAACATGTCACGGGATATTTTATTTTGATTTTTTTTTTTCCAAAAGTGAGTTTTGTACAATCACTTCGTATATGTTTTTAATCGTATTTCAAATGATTGTTCTGTAACTTTTATTTCCACTGAAATTGAATATGGCAAAATGCAGACATATTGTTTAAGCACTTTGGGTCTAGAACCTGAGTAACATATCAAATTAGCAAAAAAAATTGCATTGAGCTGTAGCTTTCTGAAGGTGATTTGGACACTCCCATTAGGGGGCCTGGATAATTGGATAATTCATTTTATTTCAAAATTCTTGGTGTCGTTTGATAACCAGCTCTGTAAGCTTTAATTTGATATAGGGGTTTAGGTATCTACAGTACAGTGTAAGAGGGGAGCATTACTTCTCTTGGATGCGAAACACTTATATACAGTAACCTTAAACCATGAACTTATTGCTTCCTTCCATTTTTTGTGAGACAATTTATGACACAGCCACCTTCATAGCGGAGCTCCCAGCGGCTGCCGCCAAGCGGAGCCCCATAACTATAGAAACAGAACCACATGCACGTTTACAAATAGAAAACCATAGAACTATTTTTTCATGGTCAACATGTCTAGTAGTGTGGATCATGGCGGGTGCGCCCAACAAAGCCAACGCCACAGAACATGGCGGCCATAGTTTAATCGTACATGTATGATATTGGACATCCATGTCATGGTCAATTGACAGCTGTCAAAACAAGGTATCTGCTGACCAGTATTATGTGACCATATCACGGGCTCAGGTTAAGAGCTCATCAAGATCACATGTTTTTTAAAAAGTTGACCGTTGACAAAGTACTGGTTTTCTATTGGATCGTGGGCTCAAGCTAGGTTAACTTGTTGATCAGGGCCGGGTTGTTCAGAAGGTATACTAATGTTTTTCACTGCTTATGTTTTACGTAGTTTGAGATTATTGAAACTCAAAACAGAAGGCCAGACATTATAAACAGAAAACCTCAATGCAAAGTTACAAAACTCACATCAAAATCCTGGGTTAGCTTACTCGGGCTTTGAGCAACCCGGCCCAGGAGCTCCACTTTTAGGCTTGGTTAAATCTAAATATTACAATGTTTACAACTGACTCAGTGGTGGCATGAATTTGTACATACATTTTGTAACATAATCGTGCATTGCTATTTGCCTTCATGCTGTACATCTATCAATGGTTCAGTTTTTTTTGTTTTTTTTGTTTTTTTTGTTTTTTCTAAAATATGCTATTAATACTGTCTACCTTTTAAAAAATACTGGAATTCTACATAGCCTTAAGACACTTCCCAAAAGTGACTGTGAAAAGATACAGTTAAAGGTATGACAGCTGTACAGTATTAAGAAGAGCATACAGGAATATAATGAGATCCATTCCCTACTGCAAAATTGCAACATTTACAATGAAAAAATCACCTTGGCATTAATGGTAAAAATAACACTTTGTGGATGAACACTTACAGCATGTAGGCTACTATTAACAATTTTATAATTCAACTTCAATAATTGATGTGTTTTTTTTTTTCTCCACGAAGACTGTGGACTACAGGGACTGTTAACTACTGGGTGACCCCATCAAATATATAATTTTGTAATTAAATTATGTCAAAAATTAATCAGTAAGCTATAAGTAAGGTATACCATCTACACATATTTTGCCTTCACCACATGTAGACAATTGAACACACTCGGAGGTTTTGATGCATATGTGCATTTGGTCAGCCAAATCCAAGATATGTTTAATTAAGACATCAGTAAAATTACAGCTGAATGGATAGAAAATATATCTTACATGCACCAAAGTTGAACACGTACAACCCCTCAAAAAATTGAAAAATGGGGAGCTTGTATCCCCGAATGCAGTGGCACCAATGGAATCATCTCTGTGTAGAGCTTTCTCTGCATGCAGGGTCATTGATTGATGTAGAAAAAATAGTTCATGTTCATGTGCAAAAGGGGAATATGGAGGTGCTATTAGCAATTTACCACGTTTCAGAAGAGTGTATGGATTTAGTATTTTGGAAAATTATGTTCCATACTTGCTGCATCAGCAAGCCTAGTGTAATACTAATCACCCACTTGACATTTCAAAAACAACAACAAAACCGAGGAAAACTACATAAACACAATATGCATATCACTACACCTGAATCAAACGAAGGATGCCAGAGCTGTTACAGAAAATTCGTTTAAGATTGATTATCATTCCAGTTAAAGCCAACAAAGCATTTAGAAGCCACAAAACGTCCAAAATCTAAAAGACTTGCGGTGTTTAAGTTTAACAATTATTCGCGCCAAAGCATAATTTGAATATTATTTTTGCCGACGGCTTTGCAGTCCTTTTTTCGGCCGTAGCTTTACCAGTCTTTTACCAATACCTTTAAAAGAAATTCAGCCAAACATTTCACTAAACCCAATAAATTAAACAAACAAAACGAGGAAGTCTCCATAATTTGTAAACGCAGTAAGCATGACAACATACGAGCGTCCTGAAAAGCTGTCAAGGATAGCAAATCGATGGTTTTGCTTCTTCCAAAGGTAAACAGAAGAAATTATAGCAGTCTACAAAGCGGCTGTCCTTACTAACACAAAGAAAACTTCAAAACTCGCCTGACAGTATTTGCAAATACAGTTTTATTACTTTTAGACGTGAGGTTATCGGTATACGGCGAAAAACGACAGAAAACTAAGCTTGTTTGTTTACAATATGCAACTTTATATTCAACAACAACTCTAGTCTTGTTTGAAATTTATCAAATTTCCCCCAGTATGGTTCCAAATCAGATAATCAGGGAGACTTTAAAACTCCTATTGAAGATATAAGCTTAACTTCTAAGCTTATCTCGCCGAAGCAACTACATAATTTTTATGGGAAACGCGAAAGTTTCTATGTAACAAAGTCGCTTACCACAATTTCGCAGTTCACTTCATTTTGAATCCTATAACGAATCAAACACTTTTTCCCGTTGTGTTTTTTCCTCTAAACACAAGAAACACGTTTGATTTCTCTTGTTGATCACCTAATCATGTGACTTCTTGCACGGCTGCACATCTCGACGCGCGAAATTCTGTAGTCTTCTGAGTAAACTTCTCGGGTATTCCAGCTCTTTTCTATAGCCGTCGTTCGCTCTGCCTCACGGCATTGTTCGGTATTATTTCATATCCTTTCTCTAGCCCTAACTCGATCTAATTCACAGCATTGTTCAGTACTATCTCGCCTCCTTTCTAGCCTTGGCCCGCTCTTTCGCGATCTTCTTCGCCACTTCTTTGGCTGTTAATCCTTGCTCTCTGCCGTTCTCTTTCGTGTTCTGCTTCAGTTAAACCCTATCTTGAAAACGTTAGATCAACCCCTCCGATCGTTTGTTAACATAAAAAATAGAGATAAGTTTTTCTTTCCCTCACTTTTCTGAAAAATCCCGCCCAGAACAGATGGCATTCCTTAGCTTCCCCGTGAGGCCTACCTCGAGACGCCCCTCCCCCGCCCCCAGAGTCTGTACGGACGGCGTTCGCTCGCTGGTACGCTGACGTCATAACCAAATTTTCTCGGCTTGATGGGTTACCAACTCTATTTACCCATGGTGCTTCGCTGGCGCGCTTCGCGCGCTGAAGCTCCGCTATGAAAATTAATCGAGGAATCATGAATTGGGAAGATAGTTTCTCAACTGTTATTTTTTTTGTGTGTAATGTCGATTTTTTTAGCGGGTTTGATCTGTATTTCAGTAGCTTGAGATGTATCTTCTGACGTGAAATTCATTAGGTACATAACCGAAACGTGCACTGTCTTTGAAATCCCTTAGGATTTGAAAACTAAAGTTTACGTATATCCAGTTTTAATTTGACCATCTTAGCGAGAAGCAAGAAGACTACTTTTACTCACCTGTCTTGTTTACCATTGGCAATCTTCCAGAGAAGACACTGGGCATCATCAGCATAGAAATTAAGAGACAGGGCAATATTTTAACGAGCCTTTTCATCTCAAAAGTGAGCGAGGGTAAAAATTGCGCCAATACTGAATTTACTTAGAAGAGAGAGTTTTGTAACCTCTTGAGAGAATGATGCAAGTTTACCGTATCGAAACTTATAGCAAAACCCTTAGCAAAACATGTTTCTTAGGAATTACGCTATTGCATTGATTGTCCAATCACCTGATAGGACAATATACACTTTTAAATTTTTCATCCTATTACTTAATTCCGAGAAAACTAAAATAGACTTCAAAAGAAGAGTTCGCTAGAGCGAAAAATATTGTTTGAGAGGTTCTTCAAAACTCAAGATGAAGAACAGCCTTTTTAGAATTGTTCAGTTTTACAAATTAGTTTTACAGGTCTGAAAATATCGCTGTATTGCTAGAATCGCCTCTTAACATCAAATGGCTCTGAGACATGCAGGTCGAGCTTGTTTGTTTACATGATTTGCAAGGATTTTTTTTTTCAAGCTACTGCATTTTTAGGGAACTTTAAGAGTGCTTGTCATGAAAACTTTCAGTTTGGTAGAATTAATGGGAATTTCACATCTATACCCCACTGCCAACACAGTAAAGGACAAATTTTCGTTACACAATTAAGCAGATTCTCCCATAGCACGTTGTAATGACATTAACTGAGATATTTCAATCGCGCAGGGAGGTAGGGGGATAAGGGAATGTTAGATTTCAATTTTGGAATCATTTTTTCGCTTAGGAATTTTGTAATTATATTGATTCTGTAATCGTCAGGTAGGATAATATATGCTCGTAAATGTTTCATCTTGAAACGTAAAATAGTTTTCTAAAGTGTAATTCAATACGGCGTAAAATATTGTCGGCGTGGTCCTTCAAAATTCAAGATGAAGAACAGGTTTTTAGAATTTTTCAATTTTACCACTTTAAACTTTTCATCTTCATGTCAAATGAAATGGAAACAGTAGGTTTAACTTGGGTTATTTCAGTTAATGATTGACGAAAACACTTGGTGAGCTAACTATGTTAAGTTTTCGTCAAAAATGGGATTTCTGAGACCTCTCCACAGAGGCTTTTAAGAGACCTAGTTTTGACGATTTAACAGGTCACATCATCAACTTGTGCGAAAAGAAAAAAAAAAAAAAATAGAATTACTGGCAATTCCCACGCCTGTGCCACTCTTTTAAGACAGAATAGGACACAGTTTCCTTGTATAAGACTTTTCCATGGCCAAAAATACATTTTTAAGTGTTTTAACGATTAAACAGATCACATCATTTTACTGTGCGATGGTATTTACCGATATATTTCAATTGCAGAAGCTACGTGTGGAGTACGTTTGATTTTAACTCAGTAAAGTTGGATTCAAGCGAAGACTCTTTGTCCAGTTTCCATTGCCTCTTCAGATTCAGATTCAGATCCAGGACCATTTTGTGCGGATATAAAATACTTTACAACTAAAGTCAGCCCAACGAGCTAAGACATTAAAAAAATACCTGAACCAACAAGATAAATGATTATTTGTAGGACTTTGAGAAAAAGCTTTGCGTTTTTTATTGCCTCGTTAGAGGTTGATACAGTTTCTTTTGTACTTTAACGTACCTAAGATTTAACGTGCAGATTTACCATAGTCGTTCTTCTTTCCAAGGTGCAAGTTAATATAATTCTGTCTCTTTCCAATCTAATTTTAAAAAGTTATCCACAGCACCAGATGTCGTCAGTACAATCATAATTCCATGTAATTGCAAAACATTTTCATCAAGAACGCGTCTATCTCAATTTAGGGCATGAGATTAAACCTGCGCTAACAAGCAATTTGCAAGCAATATAACTGTGGGAGAGAATGTGACAGATTCAGGCTATTAAAATCGAAGATTTTTTTACGAAATTTTGCAGACAAATATTTTTCTAAATGGATATGGGATATCGTTAATTGTTAGTCGGCAATTTATTTGTATATATGAACACTTTCCAAGTAATACCTGCAAAATTTTCAAATGATAATTAGAACAGCGCCTTAAACGACAAATACAATATTTATAATGTTTCGTTTTTATTGAGGTAAAAATGGATCAGGAGTGTTTTGAAACTTGTTTACATGTGTCCAGTAACTACGAGAATTGCAGTTAGATGGTAAAAAAGTGAGTAGAACACATTTCCAATAAGCAATAAGCCTTTTAAACGACAAGATTTTAAGGTAAAGTCGAACGAATTGCTATTGAGAAAGTCCATTTTCTGTCAGTCTTCGATTTGCAATTTTAAATTTGCTAGCAAGGGATTCGAATTTGTCTCTTCAATCAGATTACAAAACTTCAATGAATGTCATACACTGGATGTTCCAATAACTTCTAATTCTGCTTTCTGAGAAAATAAAGTCGTCTTTCCGACACAACGAATGACAGAAATTGTTTAACTGACAAGATGCTGTCAGATACCTGAAAAGGAAATCGTAATTTGCCGAAATAAGAAGTTTTCAGATTCAAGTTATATCGAGACTCAACCATTGTTGCATTCACAATTTTGGTTTTTGATTAGTTCCGAATTCAACATTTTGGCTCTTTACTAGTTATACGTTAACCCAACCAAATCGTACTCTTGAGTTGAATCATTAGATCGGTAGCGATACATTTTTCATGGTTAACATCATGAGAGCTTTAAATAAACTTCAAAAGGAGCCAAGAAAAGTCTTGAAAAGTAAGACGAAGTGATATTTCTTATGTTTTTAATGTTGGGAAACAAAAAAATTATAGAGCGTATCTTAAAGACATTGTAACATCAAATTGTAACAAGTTAGATTCTGATCGACTAAATTAACAGTTGAGAAAGATAGGTAAAAATACTCTATGAAAGCAAATGAACAAACAAGTTTTATCTACTCTTTTTTCTGCTAAACTTTTTTTACTTTTCTTCGGATTAAGCCTAAGTAGTTGATAGAAACAGAGAAAATCGTCATGTATATCCAAATGGGCAACTTCATCTACGCAAATTACGCTTATCAGGCGGGCATCAACCAAACACGTGCTGTGACAATACCCTATGATAAAGGCACCTCTCTACCACTTGTAGACGTGAAATCTCGAACACAATTGCTATATTACCAATATCCTCGAGAGGCCACTTCAGCTGCACATGTTTTGTTTAAATGACTTGCTTTGGGCTGTCAGTTATGAAAAGTCATATATTTTAAGGTTTGAAAACTAAGTTTATTTATATTCACTTTTAATTTCAACATCTTAGCGATAAGCAAGAGGACTACTTTTTCTCACCTGTCTTGTTTACCACCGCCAATATTCTAGACAAGACACAGGACATCATCAGCAAGGAAATAAAGAGACCGGGCAAGATTTTAAGAGCGACTCTTTTCATCTCACTGTGAGCGAGGGTTAAAAAAATGCGCCAAGACTGAATTTAGAGAACAGAGGTCTTTAAACTCGTGAGAGAATGGGACGAATTTACTGTATGCAAAATGTACTTTTACTAAGAAATGTTTCTCATCAATTTCACTACCTTGCTGATCCAATGGCTCGATAGGATAATATATACTCATAAATTTGTTCACTAAAGCGAACATATATTTTGAGAGGTTCTTCAAACTTTGCATTCATTCATTTTGCCGTAAATCCTCGAGTTAGCACCCAGGGTGCTTATTTCACATTTAAGAAAGACGGAAGGCACCTGTTCAAAGGGGGCGTTTAATCGAGAGGGGAGGGGGGGAGACGCTTACTTAATTTTTCCTAAATCGCAGCCTGACATGATCAGTTTTATAATACATCAGCTGCGGGAAAACAACAACGTAAGGTATTCATCGACATAAAAAGCTTATCGAAAGTTTAAATCGCGGCACCATTAGTACTTATATATTTTTTTCTAAACGTAACGCGTTTACAAACTGAAACAAGAAATTGTAGGTTGTAACTTAGAAGGAAAGAAGCACGTGTCCTGTATTGTAAAGATTTAAATTGCTAATGACTGTGTAAAAAAAGGCTGGACGAGAGTGATAAAACACGACGAGAACTATACATTCTTTGTTGTCTGATTACTCGGCCACAAAGTTGGGGGAGGGGATGGGGGGTGCTTATTTTAAAGTTTGGCCACTAGGAGGGGCGCTTATTCGAAGGAAACGTTTATTCGAGAGGGGGGGGGGGGTGGGGGTGGTGCTAATTCGAGGATTTACGATATTTAAAACTCGGTAACTTCAAGATGATTAGCAGGCCTTTCTGAAATTTCTATCCGTACCCATTTCTAAATTTCGCTTGATTATCAGAATTGTATTTGGCACATATAGGTTGAACTTGGCTAGTTGTTGGACTTCATCGACACGCACAAGCCAATGAATTGCTATTTTCACTTTTTCCGCGGAGTAGCCACTTCAACTGCACATGTCTTGTTAAGATAACTTGCTTGGACTGTCAGTTCAAAAAGGTCCTATATTTGTCAATTCTTTCACTGTACGCAGGACTTGGAAGAGGCTCTCAAAAACCATCCATTAATCTCCAGTCGAAACTACGGAGGATGAAAGACTTGACAGGGGTTAAAATACAAACAAATTTTGTTTCAGTAGAAATGGTTTTCCATTCACTTTAGAAAACATTAAAAAGCTTGCCCGTAGCAACGTCTCCAAAAGCTTAAACTTGGCATTTTTCATAACTTTGTTAAATATTTCATTTGCATCACCTGGCAGTGGATCTTATGTCAATATAGTTATACACCTTTCTTGTTTTCCACGAGACTTACAAATTTTCTCTTAATTTAAGTGATAAGACAAACCAATTCTATCAATGGGGAACTGCTTGGAACACTTAAGCTGATCCTGCTCTGAGACTTTCTCACGGGAATTTTAGTTTCTTCAGAAAAAAAATTCATGTTCTGAGGAATAATCATAACGCTTACTTCAGCGAATCGCTTAAGCGTTGACCAGAAACAGAGAAACACAAGTAAAACCCATATAATTAACATAACTCACAACAAGAATATAATAATCAAATACACAGACTACGCAATATAATTTGGAATGAGTACAACCACCTCTCGTAAGAGGTTTGTGGTGTATTTAAATTCAATTAAGGGAGTGAATGTAAGACAAAGTATATTCTGTTTCAGAATTTTATTGATTTGAAGCTTAGTATTGTCGATTTGCTTTATTATTTACACGAGTTATTTTCTTTTTCATCATTATTCCACATATCTTTGTTCATCAGTCTCTTGCTATAACGGTTTTGTACTACTTCCATATTTATCAGCTTTTCCAGGGAGAAGGGTACTCCGTGTCGGGAAGTTTGACATCCACGGATTTTTTTCTTTAATTCCTGGAAACAGGTTGGGCTTTTCTTTCACTGCGCTCCGTACGTTTGAGACCATTAGCTGCTATGTCGAACTGAAGAATAGCCTTTATCTGTGCTATGGTAATTACCTACGTAAGCATAGCACCTCGATTCGGAACGTTGTCTCAAATTACTGCAAGGCTCTGGGCCTATGGCGGCACCGCGGAAATACGTTTTATTGACGTCACAGTAGCTGGTCAGTGGTCATAACCATCTGTCCCTTTCTTCGCCGAGCTTGCGCTTTCGATCAATCACTTCTCCGAGTTCGACGAAAGGATCGGTATTTTGCGTCGTTTTAAGGTCGGAAAGATCCTTGATACTTCTGGGTTTTTTGGCAAGTTTGACGTCCTTGAATGGGTTTTTAATACTCAAGCATTGTTTGCAATGAAAAGCGGTACAGGGAAGTCATTTTGTGTGGAGTAATGTGTAGTTTGCTGACTCGAGCTGACGAAGCGTCGATCGTGTTGCTTGAGTCGCCGTCGCGTTCAGAATTGTTAAAAGCCACGATGGGTATCCAGGCAAAGCAGAAGATTGGTTCTGTATGAAGCCGTTGCACGGAGTTTGTCCCTGGAGTTTCTGGGTGTTTTCCTGGATTCCAAAACAATGGAAGCCCGTCTCCCACTGGACAAGCTAACCAGGACCAAAGAGGCCTTGAATGAGTGGTCTCTTAAGAAATCTGCTACCCTGAAAGGACTTCAGTCCATGATTGGTACCCTTCAGTTTCTCTGCAGGGTTGTACTCCCAGGCCGAACTTTTCTGCAGCGCATTATTAGTTTAACCAAGGGTATTTTCAACTCTAGATGCCACATCAAACTTAATACAGAATTCTGCAAGGACGTTTCCATGTGGCCGGCCTTTCTTGAACACTGGAATGGGGCTAGTTTCTTCTTGGGGGACACTGTTCTCTCCTTTCCAGATCTCCAGTTATTTACCGACGCCTCTAGGTATCTCGGTTATGGTGGGTACCTTAATGGGCAATGGTTCCAAAGCCACAGGTTCCCTCAGCACTGCCTTAACCCTGTTACTGGGATCAGCATTGACTTGCAGGAACCTTTTGCTATTTATATTGCCTGCTTTCTCTCGGGTCCCCACTGGTCAGGTAAACGTATTTGTTTCTGGTGTGACAACCTCCCTGTTGTTACTGTCATTAATTTAAAACGTTTCAAGTCATCCAGGATCATGGATCTGGTCCGCTCCATTACTATTTTGACCCTAGTACATAACGTTACCTTCACTGCCAAACATATCCCAGGGCTGGACAACTCTATAGCTGATTCTCTGTCCCGTTGTTAGATGGATCGCTTCCACTCTCTGGCTCCTAATGCCTCACCCACCCCCCTTGCCATCCCTCCATCAGCAATGGCCATTTAACAGGTTCCGTCTACCACTACTTTGGTGCCTCGCTGGCCTATAATACCCATCGAGCCTATGGTGTCGGCCAGGATCTTTTTATTTCCTTTTGCCTCCTACAAGGTATCATTGGTCCCTCTTCCCCTCTTCTCTCGGCATCTGAAATCACCTTAATTTATTTCGCTGCCCACCTGGCCAAAACCATATCTTACAATACAATCAAACTTTACCTGTTTGCAGTTCAAGATCTCCATAGGCAACATAATTTTCCAGTAAAATTATCAAAAATGTATCGCCTGCAAAAGGTCCTCAATGGCATTAAACGGTCTCAAATGCCTCCCAAATTAACTCGCCGCCCCATAACCATTCAAATATTGGTTTCAATTTACAATTATTTTTAACCTCCCCAAAGTTGCAATGTAGACCGTATAATGCTGTGGGCTGCCTTCACCTTAGCCTTTTTTGGTTTTCTACGTACAAGTGAATTTGCTTGTAATAGCAGTAGTTTTGACCCTACTGTCCATTTTTGTCTAAGGGATGTTACCTTTATCCCTAACATTGAATTCCCCAACCACTTGCTTGTTTCCATTAAACAATCCAAAACCTGACCCCTTTCCCAAAGGCTGTACCTTAACCATAGCAAGGTCCAACACCTCTCTCTGTTCTGTGATGGCTAGGAGAGACTACTTGCTACAATGTAAACAAGCTGCTACGGCCCTTTGTCTACATTCACCTTTGTTTACCTTCCCGTGCCTCCCTGATTAAGGAGCTCCGTTCTGCTCTGCAATTTGATGGCCTACCTGCTGATAATTATATCACACACAGTTTCCGTATTGGTGCAGCTACCACTGCAGCCGCAGCAGGTGTGTGATGTAGGCTCTGTAGCTGTCATCTGAGGTTGTCACCAGTTCTGTTATCTTCTCCCCGATTAGCCATTGTGCAATAGCCTTAGGTCAATGTCCAATGTAACGCAATCGTTTTACCACATGGGAAATCATACGACAAAGCTCCCAGGGATTTTCCGCCATGCTCTCATGTGATTTCAGCGTGCTATACCCCCCCCCCCCAACTCCTTCAATCCCCAGTTAGTAAAATCCCATTGTTTTCTGACCCTGTCCCAGTTGTGAGCTAGTATTCAAGCTAGGTCGTTCTCTACTTTCCCCTTCCTCCCTCCCTCCCTGTATTGGTAGCTTTGTCCTTTCTAATCTTTTTCCTCCACGTGGTTATAATTGCCTTTCGTGAAAAGGTGGCTTTCGCCTGCTAAGCCTTCTCGGTTTATTCACTGCCACGTTCTATTTGTTATATTGTGTGTAAACCATAGCTGCTTAGTCAATAAAGGTTTTTTCGTGGCAGGGAAGTGCAACCTAGGCTGCACTTTGCCCCATTGTAAATGCTATGGCCACCCTTGGAAATAGGTCCGGATCTCTGCAGGATGGTGTCATCTTACCATCTAACCTATTGTCCTCCCAAAAGGGCACCCCCCTTCTGGTCCAGCCTATGTTACCCCCAAGGAAATAGGTCCGGATCTCTCCAAGATAGTGCCATCGTACCATCTGACCTATTGTCCTCCCAGAAGGGCACCCCTGTTCTGGTCCCCTTAGTAACATAGGTTCTTCTAGAGACGCCGCTACTCTGGGAGAGATAGGCTCTGTCTTCCCTGCCACCCATGTTTTGCCAGCATAATCAGCTTTTTGTTTCTGCTTCCTGCATCTACCCAGCAAAGGCGGGGGAGGGTTGCATTGTTGTTACCCATGTAAATATCCTCGCTGGTACTGTTAGATCTGCCCCTTCCCCTGTATGGATGTGGCTTAAATAAATTATACTAAATTGCACAGGAGCAGGGTCTCATTAATAAGCAGAGTAAAGCAATCAGAGATTTCTTTGACATGAAAGATCTGCTAGTCATTTTGCCGACAGGCTAAGGGTGAAGTTTCATTTTTAGCTGCTCTTGTTGATTGCGAGAAGAGTCGAAGCTAGAAATTCAACATGCCTTTTGGTGATAACTCCACTAGCCAGCATTTTAAAACACCATATTGAGTGTGTTGCACTGAAAAACTATACCGTGCTTTATGACAAACTTGATCGCATCATGGTGGCCTTTAAGTTGATAGACAAGATGCTCCTAACTACCACAGGTCACGGACTATTCTGCCTCCACTCCACAACAAATAACAACACAGCATCGCTGAACCAAATAAGTTTATTTTGGGAGGGTCTGGCGAGAACCAACCCGAACACAAACAATTTACAATTTACATGAGAAATCCTTGAAAAGCAACCAAGAATAAAGCTATCTCCGCACGTACAAGTCATTTGATAGAGCCAGTAGGGCTGCTGAGCAACAACACCTCAATTAATACACAAAATATATGGCCTACTTCTCCGAATAAGCAATCAGTCTTGGTACCAGTTAGGCTGGGGGATATCAGCTCCGTCATTACATTTGTCTATAAGATAAACAGGCCATCTTGGCCTACTTCCCCAAATAAGCTCTCATTACAAGCTTTGTGCCAGTTAGGCTGCCAGTTAGGCTGCCAGTTAGGCTGGGGAAAATCAACTCCGACGTACAATATAAATAAAATGCAATATAAACCTAAAGTGCAAAATACAAGAAGAAAACGAACAAGTCTTAAAAACTAGTAGAGCTGAGCAACCGCTAACAAGGCAAATGCGGTTTGAACGGACGCCAGAAAAAACCTGCCAGGAAAAACCCCTGTGGGGAAAATATGTGCAGGGAATCTGGGTAAGAACCAAGGCTCAAGCTCCAAGCCAATAGAAGCCCATCCTACGAAGGCTTTACAAAAATGAAATTTGAACAGCCGATCCTACCAGACTGGATGCATGGTACCTAGAAAAGAAAGAACTAAACAAAGAAAAAATTAAATAAAACGAAACGAAAAAACGTGGTTGGTTCTGAAGCCTAGATGACAACCACGTGTTATAACCGGTCTTATATACCCCTACATCCCTACCCATGATACCCCGGCCTGGAACCCAGGCCCTTGTTGTATCTAGTACCGACAAAATAGTTATTTCAGCCTTATTCGCTAGCCCACTTGTCCGAAATAACATTTTTAAACCACAGAATGAAACTTTTTACCGTTGGTGAGTATCCTGGTCCATTATACCAAAACATATGATTTTATCAAAGGCAATTCATCCTAATGAAAGGTGACCTAGAGAGGGTAAAGGTTAAGAGAAATAATTTATCCATATAGTCTTTAGTTTTATGGTAATAATTCTCAAGTTACTTGAACCACTGCTCTAGCATGTACGCAAAAAACAAAAACAAAAATGACTCTGAAGTGTGCAAAAAAGTAAATTCGTGAGCACTGATAATGAGTAGTAGCCCAAGAAAGTCACAGGATACATCATGTGGTCAACAAAAGACTTCAAAGTTTAATGAATCTACAAACGGCAAACACAATTTAGTCCCTCATTCATTGATCTACTGAAATGATTAGGTTGGTTCAGTCTTCGTAAGTTTTGTTGGGAGCCCCTATTCGGAACGTGTACCCTGAGGTGAATTATCAAGATGTGGTAAGCCACTTTTTGTAATTGTAGAAGCCGCCGTTGCGTTTTCGCCGTCGCATTTTGTAGCTTTCTTTGTGTTTTGCAACCCCTCAGACGACTCATTAACTGCTTCTACGGCTTTTAAGATTTTCATTTAACCTAGCGTTACCACTGAAAAAGTATAACATATAGATTTAGCCAAGCCTAAAAGCGAAGAGTCAAAGTTATTTATTTGGATGTTGTTAATTATCAAAATAACCTATTATGTAAGGCAAAGTTTGGACGATTTTGTAGTTCCAGCCCGAAATTGCACCACATCTTCGTTGGATTAAATTGTAATGCGAATATTAAAAAGCTTAAACCATTAAATTAAGAGGGCTATTGGGCTGAATTGTATGCCCTAAATAAATCGATGTGCAAGAAGACAGGCAGCGGTTTTCTGTTTTGGACACATTCCTCGTGTGTATGACTCCACACACAACAAATCAACTTGCATGAAATTTTCCTACAGGATTGCTGATCAGCAAAGCTTTATGATTTTGTGATAATGAAGCGAAAATTTGAGCCTTAATTCAAGGACAGATTCCAAGGGCAGATTTTAAGGGAAACAGAGAGCCCTCCTTCGAAGTCAATCACTTTTAGCTAGCAAGCACTCTCTAAATCTCTCTAGATGTCGCCCTTCACATAGCCCTGCGCCTGCACTCACACCGCTCAGCGGATTCTCCCATATTGAGAGGGGTCGAGGAGCACTGGGAACAAGACATTTACCTGCCATTTTGTGGCAAGTTTGTAGCCCTGAAAAACACGCCTGATTTAACCATTTTGAACAGAGTTTTCAGGTCTCAATTCAGGTGAGTTTTCCTTTTTTATGTATTGGAAAAAATCGTGCTCAGTTAGAAACATGTCACATCATAAGCAACGTGTACAGGTGTAGAAAGACCTGTCCCTGAAAAATTCGAAGTTAACTTGAACGCCATGAAATGTTGACACGAGAAGGCAGCCAATAGGTACAGTACTTTCTTTAGTGAAAAGGTTATGAGGTGAGCCATCTGATTTTTTTCCCCTCATTTTTCCTTGTCGATAGCGGTAGGCTGTTATGTTATAGGGTTGACTACAGTTTTTCATTGTAAGTAAGCTTATTTACACTACGCTTTTGATTCGTTCGGTCAGTCCCAGGGTAGACAATCTATAAAAATCGATATCGAAAAACCACTTAATAAATCGATATCAATAAATAAACTGAATTTTAAATGCTTTCGATGTTATCGATCAATCGATAAAAATCGATACTCACAACCTGGCGAAATCGTTTCCTTCCACTCAATCAGACATTACAGCGGTTATCAATCACACGCGACCTTCAGCGTAAAAACGTCTTGAGAAAACCTAAGTTTTGGTGGACGTCAATCATCTCCGCCTCCTAGCCGACTGGATAAAAATTTACCTGAAAAAAAAAGTCTGAAACCTTGCTGTAGTCCACTAGTAAACATTATCATTTTACTTTCGGTGTGTACGGCTAGCTCACTAAATACATCGGCATTAAATATTCCTTGAAATCTATAAATGGAGACGTTTGTCGGTTTTTTTTTTCAACGGCCATCCCCATGCATGAATGACCCCGAGACCAAGCAAATCTGCACGCGAGCGAACAAATTATTTCTGCACGGTTTTTGCTGGGCTATCTCTAAAACGGTGAATGAGGAATCGAGGAACAGGGAACGGGGAACGAGGAACGGGGAACGGGGAACGGGGAACGGAGAACGGGGAACGGGGAACGGGGAACGGGGGAATCTCTAAAAGGGGGAATCTCTAAAAGAGGGAATCTCTAAAAGGGGGAATCTCTAAAAGGGGGAATCTCTAAAAGGGAGAATCTCTAAAAGGGGGAATCTCTAAAAGGGGGAATCTCTAAAAGGGGGAAACTCTAAAAGGTGGAATTTCTAAAACAGGGAATCTCTAAAACAGGGAATCTCTAAAACAGGGAATCTCTATAAGGGGGAATCCCTAGAAGGGGGAATCTCTAAAAGAGGGAATCTCTGAAAGAGGGAATCTCTAAAAGAGGGAATATCTAAAAGGGGGAATCTGTAAAAGGGGGAATCTGTAAAAGGGGGATCTCTAAAAGGAGGAATCTCTAAAAGGGGGAATCTCTAAAAGGTGGAATCTCTAAAAGAGGGAATCTCTAATAGAGGGAATCTTTAAAAGAGGGAATCTTTAAAAGGGGGAATCTTTAAAAGGAGGAATCTCTAAAAGGGGCAATCTCTAAAAGGAGCAATCTCTAAACGGGGGAATCTCTAAAAGGGGGAATCTCTAAAAGGGGGAATCTCTAGAAGGGGGAATCTCTAAAAGGGGGAATCTCTAAAACGGGGAATCTCCAAAAGGTGAATCTCTAAAAGGGGGAATCTGTGAGTTTTTTTTACACCCTTCACTCCTGATATTACTCTCATGATCCTTTTTTTTTTTCCTGTAGACAAAACGATAATTTAATTTATTCTAAACCACAAAGGCAAATAACAAATTTTCATAACAGTATATTCTTAGTGTTTTCTTAGTGTTTTCTCAGCTCCTACAAATTGATGGCGACTTAACAATATCTGCCTTTATCGTAATTTAAACCAGAAATTAGGATTTCGTCAAGCACTCCAAAACAACAGAACAAAACTAACATACCTGGCAACGATATGTGCCTATGCTCTAAGCCCTGAAGGCTATATGTATATTCTTAGTTCTGGAGTGACGTACAGATCTCGTTTGGATATCTAGCGATCGGCTTTCGCCAAAATCAGAGAGCTTACATATCACAGGCTCGTGTTTCCACGCGTAAGCTATCTTATTTCGATCCATCTCCGCCCGTTAGTGGCGATTGCTAACCAACACATTTGCCGGTTTCAAGTCCCTGTGCGCTATTCCATTTTCGTGCAAGTAGAGCAGTCCTCCTGCAATATCAGCGGCAATCTTATCCATAAATGTACCCTCTATTCCATTGCAGTCTTGACTGTCGATAAGGTACATTAACTGGTTTAACGAGTTCAGCTTTCCTTCATCGCCGAAAACTTCAATATCGAAATACACGTACTCTAGCATAATTGCCATGGGGTCCTGGCAAACAGCTTTGAATTGGACGATATTTTCGTGGCGTATTTTTGACAACAACGTGGCCTCTTTAACAAAAGCTTCAGCAAAGTCCGCAGAGGACGAGAGCAGTTTCTTCACTACGGCGTCCACTTATTGCGTTCTGGGAATATTTAGTTCTTAATACGGCACTAAATGAACCTTATTCGATAACATCTTGTGTGGCGAGGTCATCCCACTTAATGTGGAAGACCTTGGAACTTAGCGACCTTTTTCTTTCGAAAAGTAAATGGCAGAGGAACTTTAAATTCCTCTCCACCTGACGGCATGGCGCAAAGAGCGGTCTGGATTAGCAAGGAATCAGTGATTATAGTGAGCAAATTCCCGCCAAAATCTCTGACTAGGTCAAAGGAATTTCTCTAGGAAGTATTGTGAAAAATAGCACGAGACTCTAAATTCTCCTTACCACCGACGCGACACCTTGAATCAAAACTCCCGCGAGCAGTTGGCGATTCATGTATTCATATGATTTCCCAAGTTGCCCGCCATTCAAATTTTTTGGAACTAGAAAATTATTGTAATGGAGTTTGAAATGTCCTCAATGGAAGTTAATCTATATGTCTGTAAACTAACGCTGCAATAAACTTCCGTTCATATCGGCAAAATTTTCAAAACGTTAAACAACCCACCAGATATGTTTTAGCACAGTGAACGATGACAACAGATCTTGTCGCGACATCTTGGCAAAAGTGGTCACAAAGAACAAGTCCGGATAAAATGTAGGTTAAAATTTGTTCGTCAGCGAATAACAATCCCGTATTGTGGTTTTTCTTTCATCAACCAACGTGTGGAACAAAGTGACATATACATATAAACCTGAGATATATATTCCGACAGATATAACCTGACAGAGATATTCCCTGAGGAAATTCAGTTTTTAAACTTGACCTTTGCACGTTCCTGTGACATTTCCTGTAAAATGGCTAGATTGCGCAATGTCAGAGGCAGGAATAACTACTAATAATAACTTTACCTGGTGTTTTATCCTGCGAACAGGCGTTCTAGCGAGAGCGTGTAGAACGGACGAAAAGAAATATTTGGCAAGCGAAGGGAAGCCGAGCCGAGCGATACAATTTTGTTTCGCAAATTTCCCACTTGAGAGCATGTTCGAAGTCCATAAGCATTAAAAATTCTCATTTTAAAGATTCCCACTTTTAAAGATTCTCCGTTTTCATGATTCCCGCTTTTAATGATTCCCGCTTTTAAGGATTCCCGCTTTTAAAGATCCCCGCTTTTAAAGATTCCCCATTTTAAAGATTCCCGCTTTTAAAGATTCCCCCTATTAGAGATTTCCCCGTTTAGAGATTCCCTCTTTTAGAGATTCCCTCTTTTAGAGATTCCCCCTTTTAGAGATTCCCTCTTTTAGAGATTCCCCATTTTAGAGACTCCCCCTTTTAGAGATTCCCCGTTTTAGAGATTCCCGCTTTTAGAGATTCCCCCGTTTAGAGATTCCTCCGTTTAGAGAGTCCCCCTGTTAGACATTCCCCCTTTTAAAGATTTCCCCTTTTAGAGATACCTCCTCTTAGAGATTCCCCCTTTTAGAGATTCCCCCTTTTAGAGATTCCTCCGTTTAGAGATTCCCCCTTTTAGAGATTCCCCCTTTTAGAGATTCTCCCTTTTAGAGATTCTCCCTTTTAGAGATTTCCCCTTTTAGAGATTCCCCCTTTTAGAGATTCCCCGTTCCCTGTTCCCCGTTCCTCGATTCTCCATTCTTCGTTTCAGAGATAGCCGTTTTTGCTGGGGCTACGGACTGAACAATACTTGAACCTATAAATTTGTAACTTATTACCTTACAAAATTATAAGGTTTATAAGACGTTTAAGTCTTGTTCAGTCCGTAGCCTCAAGACAAATACGTGCAGAAATAATTTGTTAGCGTGTAGATTTGCCTCATCTCGCGGTCATTCATGTATGCGAATGGCTGTTGAGAAACCCAACCCGTCCGTCTTCAGTTATAAATTTCAAGGAATATTTAATGCTAATGTATTTAGTGAGTTAGCCGTACGTACCGAAAGTAAAATTATAAGTTTTACGAGTGGACCGCTGCAAGGCTTCAGACTTTTTTCTCAGTTAAATTTAACATACAGTCGGCAAGGAGGCGAAGATGACTGACGTCCACCAAAACATAGGTTTTGTCGAGACGTTTTTGATAACCGCTGTAATTTTACTAGGCTTTTGTACATTATGCTTTTATTTTCCCACCAAAATGCTCCACCTTAATGCTCCATTTTTCCCACTAAAATGTTCGGTCTCCTCCCAGAAAGTCACTAAAATGTATGCTTGGTTAATTCTCATACATAGGGTTTCTTAAATTTTAATAATTTTAAAGTTTTAATACAATTAACAGCTCAGGGCGCTTAAAAAAATAAAAAAAATTTAAAAAAAAAATTAAAAAACGTATACGTAGTATAACGCAACGTTTTTAATAGTTTTAAAGTGCCACTAAACCCAATTTTTTTTTCCTTTAATAAAGTCTACTAGTTTCCATGATTATTTCAGCGAAAAAAAGTATCTCGATTGTTAAAATCCCTGCGTTTCTACAGGCGTTTAAACATGTTATTTCTATGTTCACGACCGCGCAAAGTGGGATCTGGGTCGAGCTTCTGGTGACGTCACTTCGGGAACCGGGCTAAAACACTCAAGAGACTTTTGACTGAGCTTCGAGGGCTGTCAAAACATTTTCGGGTTATTTGTGATTCATATTTTATCAAAACTGGACAAGAACTTTTAAGTGGAAGAACTGTATCATCTAGCATTACAATTCGGAGTCTAGCTACGATTTGGACGGCTGCGATGTACATATATTTTTTTATATATTTCGAAGTGCGGGTCGCCAGTCGAGATCGCCGCGTTGTATAATTATATTTAGGTCGGAATCGACAATTTGCTGGTCCGTTTGGGTTATAAAGGTACAAATGATGACTGAAGAGTTAGCTTACAGCTCTTGAGTTTTTTAATTAATGAGTGAATAAAACGGTCAACTGTTCAGTATTTTAACGCAACGGTAAGACTTCAAGGACAACAGTAAGTTTTAGTTGATTCTGATTATATTCATTTCTTTATATTTGTTTTTAACAGTTTGCTAGAGGATATCTGGGATTACGGCGGACGTGCCCCCAGCCGCGAGCGATGATGGACGCCTGTATTCGCAGGCTACTTTTTCTGTAAAGAATCAAGACGTTTTAAATGATGATGCATTGCATTTTAAGCTCGCAAGATCTGTCTTGAAGATCGCATCATTTGAATTCGCCAACCTTAAGCATTTTAACTCCACTTTCATGAATTTAAAAATTGCTAGGCTAGTTTTGAACGCGAAATGCGAAATACTCGTGTTCACGTCAGTGATTGCATTGTGATGAACAAAATATAGTTCACCTTGTCGCTTATATTTATATACTTTCAAGTAATGAAGAAATATCTAAAAATGAGAAAACATACCTTTAAAAACATCTGCAAGTTTCTCTAGTCCCTGACGGACAAGCCATTGTTCGACAAACGCCTCGTCTTTCCCGATGAAGTCATCAAATGGCACTTTCCAAAACACGTGTGTCGAATGCCCGGGAGTCGCCCCGGGGTACGCAAATGCCCAGCCCCCGGGCCGCGATAAAATTGCGGATGCCCCACCCCCGGGACTGATAACGCGAGCAAATGCCCCTATCAGTTAAATGAATACATTTCTACTTCACTGTTATTCTGAATGAAATGTCCATTTTACGCACGCTAATAACCTGGGAGTCCTCGACCCATTAGCTTGTGTGTCGGTTGATTGAAAAGCGCATTCTTCTCTCAGCACGACAATCTCCGTCGAGTCGAATCTTAATCGTTTGTTTCACTTTCCTCATATATTTATAGATGCTTGATCCATTCTAAGTTTGTAAATTAGATATATTTCGTTCCTAAAAGACGAAGCTCAAAGAACAAAATAATTCTGTATTCGGGATAGCAATTGAGAAACACGGCCGGATTACAGGCGACCTCCGGCGTGCGTGTGTTTTTATTGAAATCACAAATACATAGCTAGTTCACCGGTTCGAAGCCTCAACAATCTTCTTTGCGTCGTTGTAGAAGGTAGGTTTCGTTTACTATTCGTTTAGACAAGTCTCTACTTCGAGAACAAAAAACGCTATGCGTTTAATTTACCGTGTAATTTCCTCACCTATAATTTCGTCTGGGACTCAGAGGATTTTTTACGCTCAAAATAGTCAGATGGCTTCCAGCTTATCCCAAATTCGTCTTATGCAGTACCTTGACAGTTTCAAGCTTTCCACTAGAGATAGAGAAGAATATACAGGCCATGGAAATCTCTACGTTTTTACAGTAGCGGCGAACCCGAGATCGAAGAAATCCCCAATGGCTCACGGCTTTAGCTTCGCACAGATCAGCCACTTCTTTGGTCTTTTTCTCGTTTCTGGTAGAGTTTCATCGAGATAGAGGTACTGAATGAATAGGGATACTCTATTCTACGCATCCTGTATTGCTACAGCCTCCAACAACATATCTTACTTGCATTCTGCAACGATTTTGACACACACTATCGCATGTTTGCATACATTCTTAGGGGTGGTGAATGGTACCCAGAAAATCGTGGATCTCGGAAATTCTTGATCCGATCTCGGAATCTCGGAAGCTTTTGTTACGAGTCACGAAGTCTCGTTTTTCATGTGCTTCTTTCGGTCTCGGAGTCTCGCATTTTTTTCGCAAGGTCACGGAGTCTCGGATTTGCTTTTTTAGCAGAGGTTCTCCGGCAAAAGTTATCGCGTTAAGCGAGCAGCGTCAGTGTTGCTGCATATCGTTTACACAAACGGCAGCAAATACGGAACTTTTATTTCTCTTATTATATTCACTCAGCCCCCGCGCATGCTCATTTGATCAGGTTTCCGCTGACAATAACCATGCGCACGCTTTGATGCTGAAATCGCACGAAAACATGGTCGGTGGACTGTATTTTTAGTCGGTTAAGTCAAAGAATTCAAGTAACTCGATTTAGATTTTATAAGTAGTTAGTCTAAGGACGTGCGATAGTAGTCTGGAATATACCGGCTGTCTTAGACGGTGTATTCTAAGCTATTGTAGAATATCGTTTCGCAAAACAAACACAACATTTTACTGTAATGGTCTTTGCAATGAAGGAGCACTACGTCAACTGGAGAACTTCTGGAGGTCGTAGAAAATAGAAATGTAGATTTGACCTCTAAATAAGACGTCTTCAAGAAAACGACTAACTGCATGCTTACTTTAATTTGCTTTACTTACGTTATGTAGTGTTCTTACCATGTGTTTGGTAATCCAGCGTTTTTGTTCTCCTCGGCCTTTGTGGTAAGAATACAAAAGCAAAAACCGGCACAACGTAGAATGATTTTTTGAAGGTGTATTATATTTCGGCTGGCCAAATATAGTACACCTTCAAAAAATCATTCTACGTTGTGTCGGTTTTTGCTTTTGTATTCTTCATTTTATATGTAAAGCCGATTAGATCACTATTGATCCAACGTATACCAGCAGGATCATTGTTCCGGTTGCTTGCTTAAACATTTTGTGGTAAGTTACTTCGCATTCCTGAGTCGTGCGCCGCGTCGCCTTCTGGAGCAAGCTAAACACTTTACTTTCACAGCAGTTGGCCTACACCTCTTGAAAACCTCTACTTTGATTCGTTCTTGTTAATCTGCACCTCTTTTTTTCTTTGAGCTTCTTTGGGCTAGAAGTATTGTTTGTATTGTTAACCTATTGTTAATTTTTTTTATTTTTTCGTTTGGCCAATTATAAAAAACCTTGTAAACGGTGCAGGTCGCCCCTTTTACAGTGCCTTTGTCTACCCAGGAGTGTAAATGGGTACCTACCAACTGTCGGGGAACTTTAAAAAGTGCTCAGTAGGGATTAACCCTTTGAATACCAAACTTTCGCCAAAAATACCGTTTTTTACCGTTTAGTCAGGTTTTTGGCTGCCATGACGCTAAATAAGCCTATGTTTTGCCAAGATAGGTTTTTTTTTCAAAAGGAGAGATTTTTCGAGGATTACGTGCAAAATTGAGCAATATTTCAATTCCGGGCATGCGCATAAGCCAAAATTTGGTGCCATTACCCGTTGTCAATTTTGTTTGTTGCCCCTTTCCTTTGTTTTTTTCTCGGCCCTTTTAGTCTGGCTACCTTTTGCGTTGCATGTTCTCTCTGGCTGCCGTGGAAAGTTGGATGTTAATTACGAGCGAAGCCTAGAAATAGACCTTGATCAATCATAGGCATAGTGGACCATTTTACCACTCTTTTTGCACCAAACCTGATAACGCTGTTTTTCGATTTGCGACGTCGGAATGTCGTCGATATCTAAACCTGACAACTGTGCGGATAGGCCTAGCCTAGTTCTACTATGTGCTTATAAAGAATATCTAATGACATTGAAATTGATGACATCACAAGTGGTACAAAGAAAATGACCATCAGTTACGCGTATATGCGTAATTAGGGTTAACATGCGTCGAACTCCTCGTTCTTGCATGTTAAGCCACTTGACACGTGAAGACTTTACTTTTATACCACATTTTACTGACGATATCTGTGTGGAAGCCTCAGTCAGTGGTCGCCCTCTGGAAGTACTGGCACTATTTTTGTCTCTGACTGCCGTTTCTATGGAGGGTTCTTTCCTAGGAATTTGGCTCAATCCCATCACACACTGATGGTAAATAGCTTCATCGATTTCCAGAAGAAAATCATCATCAACATAACTGATAGAGCCCTCAGCTCTTAGCTTACTTATAACTTGATCCAACTTAACCATGCCAGTGAACTCATAGTGAAACAGCAAACAGTCCTCTGAATCTGGAGAATGCTGACCCCCCACTGGAGAGTATATGTGCATTTTTGCTGCATCACAGGCTTGGTATGGTCTCCAATCTTGCACCACTGAAATGGTCAAACTTGTTCCAGCCTAGGTTTTTATCCATTTCGCGGTCGAAATTATCGTTTTACTAGGTTACTCACACAGGTGACCTGTGCAAGGAAATAATTTGCCGGCGAATTTGTTCACGCCATGACAGCCGGTCACTATGATCCTTCATTATTCTTTCATTGCGCGGTTAAAATACAAGCCAATACAGTTTTAGAGTAAAAGCCTTACAAACACACAGCAGATGCATATGTAGACCTCCTTAAATCGATACTTACGAATAGTAAGAGCTCTTCAAGATACATCTTTTATAGGTAATGTCTGGAGACACGAGAATAATAATGAATAATCATGTATGAATGATTACAAAGTTAACAATTTACTTACATTTGCGTTTTCGCCGTTTCGTCCTCCACCCTCTCCTCGTCCATAACGCGTTATATCAACCAGTACGGAAGGTCAAACAATATTTAGCAGCTGAAGTTAGATCCCGTAGTAAGCTCGAGAGACTAACGGATGATCGTCGATGAGAAGCTATGAGATGTTTGAAGCTAACTGACCGGAAGTTGATGACAGCGCGTGACCTCGAAAGTAGCGGAAAGTCGGATCGTGATAGGTCGTAAAAAGGTCGAAATGTTAATGCATAACCAAATAGTTAGTGTTTATCTGTGACTGCTATTTTGGTAGTTCAAATAAACTACAAGTTATTGATTGTGTAATAGTTTTGACCACTTCCCTAAACGAGATCCAGTTTCAAGCGACCAAGAGCGCACGAATCTCATGTCTCGGGCACGGAGTTTTGCATTATTAAGGTCTCGGGCTCGGTTTTCTCTGTACTGAGTCTCGGGCTCGGATTTTCCGAAATCGTTTGAGTCTCGGTCTCGAATTTTTAAACAACAGTCTCGGCGTCTCGGCAAGTCTCGGATTTTACCATTCGCCACCCCTATTCTTCTCAGAAACAAAATATTATTATTCCCTAAGTGACGTCAGAAGCCAACTCGTCCCATTCTCCGCTATTCCTCGGTCGTGAACAGGAAAAGGGCAAATTTACAAACTTTAAAGATTCACAGAAAATTGACGAAAATAGCTACAACGATAATTTTTTCACAGTGGTAATCAGGAGAAAAAGAAAATTTATATTAGCGAAACAAATTTGGGGGGAGGGGGTTAGAGGCACTTTAAGGTATCAGTAAGGGGACAATTTACCATTTTGCATAATTTTACTTTTTTAAGCGGTTGGATAAGTCTTAAGGTTAGCAACTCCACGAAAAAATATTATATCTGCCGCTAGTTATTACGCGAGAAAGATTTTTTGCATATTAATTACTTAATTGAGAGTTGACAAGTTCTGTCAAATGAATTAATTATAGCCAATTTATACCAAAATATAAATTCCCTGTCACCACCGTATACCGCAAAAAGACCTTCACGGGCTTGCTTACCAATTTTTTAAGCTTTACACCCCTTTACTACAAAATGGGGTTGGTTAAAACGCTCATTGACAGGACCTTTAAGATCAACAACACGTGGTTGGGTTTTCACAATGATATTCAGAATTTGTTTACTAGTTTGCGTAAAAATCTCTTTCCCGATCATGTACTAGACGTGTTACTCCACCGTTATGTCACGAGAGCAGTAGTAGGAACGACACACGGCCTTCAACAGGTGTCGAGAAACAGAAGTTGCCCAAGCACTACTTCAAGATCCCCTACATCGGGCATTTTTTGGGTGTTGCACAACAAAGGGTGCACAAGCTAATCAATCGATTCTGCAAACCCATCGACATCAAATTTGTTTATTCTACCTTTAAAATTAAGAACTTGTTCAACGTGAAAGATCCTCTCCCTGACAGGCTCCGTACGCGCATCGTGTACAAATTTTCTTGTGCAAGCTGTAATGTTTGTTACGTTGGCGAAACAAGCCGACATTTCTCCACGCGCGTGCACGAGCACTTGTCATCGGACAGATCTTATCACGTTTATAAGCATTTGCAGGCTTCAGAGTCGTGCCCTACCCCTTGTAACTTAGACTGCTTCAAGATCATAGACTCTGCACCTACCAAGTACCAAGTTAAGCTTAAGGAGTCTATGTACATCAAGTGGGAAAAGCCTGACCTTAATCAACAGGTCAAACCCATCAATTTGACGCTTTCCCTATAGCTGCACGCGCACGCGCATCTTTTTATTTCCGTTAACTTCGAAATTTATCTAGCGTATTGTTTTCCAACGCAATGTAACGTATGATTTGTAACAGGGACGTTTTAAATCACTGTAAACTTTCATAACCGTCACACTGACGATGACGGATGTACCGTCGAAACATGCTTGTGAAAATTAAAAAAGTCGTATTATTTTTCAAAATATAAATTATAGTTAATGTCTAACCATACACCCCAGGAGAGAGAATAAATCAGGTCACTTCTGGTCACGGATTACTTCCCACATATGAGTTACTCATGTCGGATGATCCCGCTCAGCCAATCAGCATCTACCATGCACGTGAAATCTTGCACTGTATAATCACATGCTCAGCCGTGCACAACACAGTTCTTGCACTCTCTCATTCGCAGAACCAAAATTTCCCTCCCACTCTTCCCTGTTTTATCACTCTCTCTATGAAATGAGACAAGTAAATATGTGTTCCTTGAAATACAATTAGCTCTGGTACCTGTATTAGAATACAAAGGTATTGCAGTGAGAACTAAGGTTTAAATAGTAACTCCAAATAACGACTTTATAAAGTTTGACAATGAAATTATACCATAATAATAAACCAGGTAGCAGGTTGCTTGGGGGGATTATCATCCCCTCTTGAGGATTACCACCTCGTACTGAGTACCCTGGGGGATTATCACCCCCAGGGTGATCCTTACACCCCTAGGAAAAAGTGACCTAGAATTCTTCATTGGAGTGCTTCATCCCCTACCCCTTTTCCCCACAAATGTTCTGGTTGTGTTGTTTGTTTATATATAATCATAGTAAGGGTTATGGGTTAGGAACATTAACGAGGCAAGAAGTCACATGACATCAAGATCATGCTGAGTTGACACGCGATTCGCGCGCCATAATCAGTGCCGGATGTCTTCGAAGAAGAAAAAGCGATCTTGCCCGTTTTCATCGGCTGAATGAAGGCCAAAGAAGGTGAAAAACACTGTCGACAAAGAGTGGGCCGCTAAATAAGCGGAAAACGACAAAGGGTCGTTTTACAATCAAGACAAATTGCAGGATGAACTCGACAACGATCGCGATCAGGAAGCCAGCGGGCAAGCCGAAATGAGCGCAAGCCGCGCTGAAATACTGTTGCAAGAAACTGTCGAAGCAGAGGAGATTGACGAAGAGAAGTGGACGAAGTTGAAAGGCAGATCGATTGTACAAAATTAGAATCAGCAGTGCAACATTTTTTTTTTGTTACCCAGCTATTGTCATTTCTTCCAGCATCCTCGCCTTTGCATCAACATTTGTCGACGAAGTCCCGTTTACGACGTTCGCTCCAGCGTTTCCCTTTGTGCACTTGCATTTTCTCGGGGACCCTCTACGGGTCTTCGGCATTTTAACTGACATGGTCATAATTTTGAAGATTAGTCAACCGATACGTAAAATTTCGAACGCTAATATAGTAAATCAAAAGATAATTTCACGTTTACTAACTTTGGGATTCTAACTTCACACATGAAAAAGCGGTTTATTCAATGGTCAATGATTTACCGCGCGCCGTCGGGGAAATTTGTACCTGTTCCATGTTAACTGTCACAGTCCTTTTGTTAGACAGAAAGCTGATTCCTCTGCGATGTCTCCCTTGGTGTGATAATCTCATAACACTTGGATGCAGCCGAATTTTATTTTTTCTCTGTTTCTCGAAAGTAAAAAATAGGCGAGTTGTACGTACATTTCGAATTCCAGGTCGGCAGCCACTGGACCAAATTGGCTGAAATTCGGAGAGAATTTTGTCAGAACGATCGCCGACAAAATCGTGTCTGCAAATTCTATTATTCTTTTCATAAAAAGTTATGCCTTTCTTTTGCGGGCAGTCCTATTTTTTCCCCTTTTCTAACTTTATCCTCTTGTAAAACAATAACAAACGCATGCGCCAAAAATCTGATACACGCTTTTTGAGGTCAATGTGTGAAGAAACGGACACCATGTTAATCGTTTTATCCGACCTAAATTTAGCGGGCGTATACCTTGATTTATGGGTTCGTGAAGCTTTGTAAACATATTCACATTTTCGAAACACGGTAAATGTTTACCGTTTTGAACAGGTCGGGTCATAATCTGCAGTTACTAAGCTTCCAGTAAATATACGGTTTACATGGGTTTTTGATAAAACCACCAACGCCAGAGCGGACCGCGCGCGGATGGTCAAATGGGTTACACTGATACCTTAATACACCAAAAGATAATTCTCTGTATGATCATTTAATTTGATTTGACTGCCGCTGACCTCTTCTCAATCTCCACGCAGCTGTATTAGGGTGGCATTTTGAATTTTTTTCAATTTCAAATTAAGTCCTCATTTTCTCGTAAAAATAATTTTTTTTATTTTCTGGACGTGGAAAACAATTAATTTTCCGGGGAAAATGCCACTATAAAATGCTCGAATAATGCTTAGTGCTTTTGCCTCACTAAAATGCTCGAAAAAATGCTAGCGTAATGTACAAAAGCATAAATTTTACCCCCGATTTCTTGGGCTAGCTGATTTGTCAAACCAATTTATTGTTTCCCTAGGAGGGTCGAAACGTCGTTTTTTTAATTTTTTTTTTAACGTTAACTTTTATAGTGACCTTTACAGTATATTATTATACCAGTTTAAGCCAAGAAATGCATTTAGAAGCCAGAAAACGTCCAAAATCTCAAAGACTTGTGGTGTTCAATTTCGGGCTAATAGCTTAATTTGAATATTATTTTTGTCGACGGCTTTGCAGTCCAGTTTTTCCTTCTAATTTTGTTTTTCTATGAGCCAATTAACTTGAGCAACGCCAAAACTGACTGATGGTGTTCTTGACCGCTTTCCTCACTTCCCTCATTTTCCAACAGTACAGAAATGGGTTTAATGATGAATTGAAGTAAACCAGGGATAGCGTCACAGCCCAAGTGAGGGCAAGAGATGGTGAAGCTGATCCCGATATAGCAAACATAGTAACCACTATGATATGAGGCAGATAACACGCCACCAATGTCAGCTGCACCCACAATACACTGGACACAGTCTTTCTGTATCGTGCTAAATTAAGCACAGCCTTTCCTTGGTTCGGTTGTCCTTGTTGAATATGATCTTGCACTGAAACTTGATGTTGACGAAGTGAACTATAGATTTTCGCGTAACAGAAGACTGAGGTTAGCATACACATTGCCACTGCTATGCCGGTGAATGCTGCAGTGATGCGTAGACCGTAGAAGAATGTCATTGAAATGGCAGCGTTTGAAAGCGAAAAACTAACCACAAGGATCCATACTCTCTTCAAAGTTACCACTTGTCTGTATCGTAGTCCCAGCAACAGAGCGAGAAGTCTGTCAACGCTTATTGCAGTCAGTGTGAACAAAGACAGGCCACCTAAAAATGCACCTATAGTAATTGAAAGGATTCCTACAAGGTGACAGCGTTTGAATTGTTCCGAAGGCATCAAATAGATTACGTGAAGAGGCTGCGTAACCAGGCCCACGCAAAGATCAGTGCTCGCCAGACAACCTAACAATAGTTTCGATGGCGGGTAGAGAGACGAGGGCTTCTGAAGAGCAACAATAATCAGCATATTTCCAAGAAATGCAATGACGGAAAGAAGAACATTTAACGCAGACACAAGAATCTTTTGATGTGTGTCAACAATATCCGCCTTGCAAAATAAGTCTCCTATCGTCACGAGGGTTTGATCTTTAGTTGAGTTCCCCATTTCTTTCTAGATCATGCTGATTCTGTCAAAAGCAGTGACAGGAGTCAATCGAAAATGCAAGTCTTGTCCCAGCTGTCCTAGACCTCTTCCATGAAAAACGCCTCCAAATTGCGTGAACGTTTACCTAGTTCAATCTTTTTAGAGCTTTTTCCTGCTTATGCAAAACAAGAACAAAAAATAAAGCTTTAGCCCGATTGAAAGGTTTACTAAAGACAAAAGATATTGTCACTCTTTTGGTTAAGGTTATAGTGGAGCTCCGGAGGCCCGAAGGGCCGCCAAGCGGAGCCCCATACTCATATAGGAGAGAAAAGGCAACCCATGAACGGATCTTCTCATGGTTATCATGGCTAGCGGCATTGCTCGTGGGCGCGTACGAACGACGACGGCGACGGACGGAGTCGCGCAATATGGCGGCCATACTCCAAATAATGGTTGACAGAAACATGCAGCCTTGGTTTACCGTGTACTTCTTTGTTATTGGACATCCATGTTATGATTAATTGACACCTGTCAAAACGAGGTACCCGGTGACCAGAATCACGTGACCATATCGCGGACTCAAGTTTACGGCACATCGAGGTTATGTGTTGTTTTAAGGTTGACCGCTAACCAAGTGCTGGTTTTCGATTGGATCACGGGCTCAAGTTAACTTATTGAAAACTGGACAGGATTGTTCGGAAGTCGGTTAACGCTAACATAGGATTTAAAACTAGTCGAATTATCTTTTTCTCTTATACATATGTTTTTTGTTGCTTAGTTTTGTGTACATGGTGATAATAAAAACCTAAAACAAAAGGCCAAACAATATACAGAAAACCTCACCGCAAAGTTACAAAACTCAGATCAAACTTCTACCTTTTCCTGGGCTTGCTTAATCGGGCTCTGAACAAACCGGCCCAGGAGCTACGCTTTCAGGCTGACCTAAATCTATATATTATAATCACCCACGCACGATCTAGATTTCTTTTCTAGATCAAGAAAATGTATTTACTGTTGGTAAAATATTTTAACACTAAGTTCTGTGTATTTTGGAGAACTCTCACGTTTCACATTTAGTTTGAGTAAGTTCTGAGACCAATAGGTGCACTGAATTAGATCACTGAAAAAGATCTAGACAATTGCGAAATTTAAAGGTTAACTATAAATTCATTGTTTCTAGGCTTGGCCCTCGTGGTCGCCGTCTTTATTGCTTAAGTTCTATATAAATCCTTTGTGTCACTCGTTCAATCGCTGATATCAAGGGTGTTTCAAAATGCAAAAACAAAACTATATTTAAAATACCTGAAACGGCCAAAGAAATTGGAATCTGAGGTGTTCATCGAGGACTTGTGCTGTCCTTCAGTTTTACGTACTGGTGAAGAAGGCAGCCTTCAACATCTGCCTTGATTATTGTAAATTTTCGTGCTACAACGCATGATTCAATACATCTCTGAGTCGATTTGCATGAGGCAATGTAAACATGGCTCCTGAGGTGTCAGTTAATGAAAGAAATATAGAACAGCTGCCTTGTGATTACATATCAAACCTTTGAATTATACCAAACTTTAATTAGTGAGATGTTGGACTTCCCGTTGAGTAATGCTTATTTTTTTTTTCCCAGAAATATCAAGAATTCGTTCCAGGAATTTCTCCGACTAGGACTTAATTCTTTCAAGAATTTTATAACAACTCTAAAGAATATGTCTATTTGCAGCAGAATTTTCCGGCCATCGAGGACTTGTGCTGTAGTTAAATTTTCTGTACGAGTGAAAAATACAACACTCGACATCTGCCTTGATTATTGTAAACTTTCTTTGACAAACGCATGATTCAATCTTTCCCCAAGTCGATTTGCATGAAGCAATGTAAACATGACGACTGGCGTACCGTTGTATTTTGATTGCTCTTAAAAGAAATAGAGATCAACTACTTTCTGATTAAATATTAGAGCTTTGAATTATTCCAAACTAAACTTCAATCCCGTTGGCACGTTGTGAGTTGTTTGACTTCCCACTGAGTAAAAAAATGCTTAATTTTATTTTGCCAAGATTATCAAATATTCTTCTCTAGGAATTTTTCCGACATGAAGAACGTTTGGGTTATGTTTATTAACAGCAGACGCTTGAGTAATCAGGATCTTGATTGATCAACCAACTTGTCCAAAATGCATCTAATCATAAATCAGATAAAACGTTGGCTGTATAGTCTGTTTTTAATAAATAATAAATAAATAAGTATTTATATAGCGCCTATCCATGCCTGCTCTAGGCGCTGTACAATTCGCCAAAATGAGCTGTACTAATCTTAATAATTAAAAATGTGCATTTAAGAAAGTAATAGAAAGTAAAAATCGCTAAGAATAATAAGTTTTCTTAAAAAGATGAGTTTTGAGTTTAGATTTAAAAGAACTTAGATTGTCACATGAGCGGATAGAAAAAGGTAGACTGTTCCAGAGTTCAGGAGCGGAAACAGCAAAAGCTCGAGAACCATACGTCTTCAGGTGAAAATTCGTGGGGTTAAGAAGTAATAAGTGTGATGATCGGAGGATTCTGGAAGGTTGGTAGTACGCTACTAGATCTTGAATGTAGACAGGAGATTGTTGATGAAGAGCCTTAAAGGTAAGTAACATAATCTTGAATTTAATGCGTTCAGAAACAGGAAGCCAGTGTAATTCTTTCAGTATTGGAGTGATGTGGTCGTACTTTCGGGAACAGGTGATAAGTCGGGCAGCGGCGTTCTGAACAGACTGGAGCTTTTTTAAAGCACACTTCGGTACATTGTACAAAAGAGAGTTGCAGTGGTCGAGTTTGGATGACACAAAAGCATGGACCAGGATCTCGGTGGTTTTCGTAGATAAGAATTTCCTTATCCGGGAGATGTTGCGCATGTTGCTTTTTGTTACGTTTCCATCCGTAAGCAAGTGGAGGCGAAAGCAATGTATCACTCAAAACGAAATCAATTAAACAAAATGTAAATGGGGTGTTTTGTTTTTCAGCTACTTTACTTCGATTCTCCGAGCAGCTACATTTTGCAGGAACGTTTCCACCAGTGAAGTGGAAAACATTATAATGAAGTAAATAGAAGTATAGGGGAAAATAGTAACAAAATAAAAGTCTCGAATTTGAAAATAATAAAATAGGATTAAAGAAAAAAGCAAAAAAAATATTAACTAAATTTTGTTTTTGCTTTAGTTCCATTTTATACATTTACTTCAAAAAAAGAAACAACAAAAAACACGCAAGAAAAACCCGTTTTCGACTGTTACGTTCCCTGTCAGCTGAGTTCAGTATGTGTATTACAATGACTACAAGGTACCTCTTTTCAGTAGGCCATATTCGTGACTATAGCTAGGACTGACCCTAAAAAAAGACAATCGGTAAACAAATGGAACCTTTTTGTTTTCAATGACATTCTCCTCGAAAATAGTTCCCATTAATTGCAAGGAAGTTCTACTGCCAATATCGAGATAAAGAAAATGGTCAATTGGGCAAACTTCTCTTAATATATCGTAACCTCTGTATATCTTAAAGTATCTCCTTTTAGCATCTCCTAGGATTTAGAAGAGCTTTAATAAAGACGAGGTTCATTTTCTAGAAAGTGCTGTTCATGAGTCGATAGCTTGGACATTTACGTTTATACCTTTCACCTTTCACGAAAGGCTATATATTGTCGAACTCAATATCAGTTTCCATTATTGATACCACATTTGTAATTTGTGTAAAAGTCAATTCTAATTTTCTAAAAGAAGGCTCGTTTTAACTCTTCATTTCCGTTCCTCTGTAACAGTTCTTATAATAAAGTAGGCAAAGTTCCAAACATAGGCAATATAAGCCCTTTTAAACCATTTTGGCAAAAGGCACATAAGACAATTTTTTTTGGCGCTTTGGGTCTGGAAAAGTGAGAAAAAAATTAAATAAGCGAAAAACAAAGCTAAAACAACATCAGTTGTGATACTTACAAGTTCTTTCAAATTGTACTCCCTAAAGGCTGATGCAATTTTTGGTGAATTTCCAAATACCACTCACAGTGTAAATCATAAATTGCACTCGCATACACGTGATTACTTATACCTACAAGAGGACCAAAAATTCAAACTAGAAACTTTCGAACGGAATTTGGGGCCCTTATATGTGTCAACAGCGATCAAGATCAAAGGGGTTATATATCGTCTCCAGAAGTCTTATTTTGTCGTTAAAGACTTTCGGATTGGCTTGAATAAAGTGTGTAATTACAGGTTCCAAATCCGGCCTTGTTAGGTATGTTAGAAAGTCATTGTTTCGTATTCTAGTAACTATTACAGGATGTCTTCTATTTAGTGAAGGACGTTTGGTAATGAACGGAGCTACGTAAGGAAAATGGAAGAAAGGGGAAAGAAAGGAGGAACTAAGTACGGAAAATGGAGAAAGGAGATCATACAGTAATCACCAGATTTCCGTTCTATTTAACTAGTTCAGTTTTGGTTCGTTTAAGTTCAAACTCACGGGGCACTCGAAACCACTGTTTAGCAAAAGCTCTTTAAACTGCAGTCAAGGTTGAATATGCAATTGACAGCAAGCATCCCTTCTTCTTCTTCTTCTTCTTCTTCTTCTTTTTTCAACTATTGCTTCATGTGTCCGTTAAAATGCCTCCTGTTCTAGGTCTTCATTAACCGGTAGTTATTAATCTACACGATCAATCATATACTCTCAAAAACACGGATTAGAAGTTCCTTGAGAAAAAGGTGAGTGCAAACAACACCACACTGCTGAGTTGTGGTTACGCTTTTTTTCTTCTAAATCCACTGACAAATCTTCGCGCTGTATTTATCGTCAAAATCAACGTTAACGCTTTTACCTGTTCTGTGATCATCTTGCTGAACATACTGGTGATGGTTGGGGTGAAATCAAACGACAGCTTCGCACCAAATCTAACCTAGCACTCGCCTGTTTAGCCACAACTGACCACGTGGTAGACCCAGTTGTAGAAGGAAGTCCGCCGGATCGAAAAACAAATTGCTGCCAACTAATTTTCGTTAGAGGCCAAAGAGAAAATGCTTAAAAATAAGAGAGCATCTTATACAACAAGTACTGTACTACTTAGCCTCCACTCATGTCCAATACTGTCGAGTAGATTCCATCGGAAAAGAGAACTTTCTATTCGTTGTCGATCGAAAAATCGCATCTCATTAGTAACAACAGACCCGGCGGTCCAACGTCGTCGATTCGTTCACAGGCTATTATAACGAAAGCACTGTGAAAGAGGAGATAAACACATGAATATTCCTCGTTCTACAAACACCAAAGGTAGTATAAACGAAACATTGCATAGTCATTTACGCCGCTATAAGAAAAGCACGGTGAAAGAGTACATGATCACATGGATATTCCTCGTTCTAAAAACACCGGTGAAAGAGGACATAAACACATGAATATTCCTCGTTCTAAAAACACCAAAGGTAGTATAAACGAAACATTGCATAGTCATTTACGTCGCTATAAGAAAAGCACGGTGAAAGAGTACATAAACACATGAATATTCCCCGTTCTAAAAACACTGGGGAAAGAGGATATAAATACATGAATATTCCTCGTTCTAAAAACACCAAAGGTAGTATAAACGAAACATTCCATGGTCATTTAAGCACGGTGAAAGAGGACATAAACAGATGCGTTTTGCATGGTCATTTACGCCGCTAACATATCCGTAGTATATCGCAAAAATACTCTTATCGAGGAATCAATGATTGACAATCGACAAAACGCCGCTATAACAAAAGCACAGTGGAAAAGGACAAAAAGATATGAATATTCCTCGTTCTACAAACACCAAAGTTAGTATAAAGCCAAACATAACAAGTTTTCTATCGCAATAACTCTACCGTGAACCGACCGATGACAACGTATGACAATCGGAATAAAATTCTGGTACGTTTCGAATTTTTTGTCTACATCAGCGCGAAAAATTTCGCTAATAGAAAGCATGCACAACACTCTGCATGAACGTGAACAATGACTTTGTATTTTGTCACAGTGCAAGCGCGCGCTTATGGCGAAGCTGCACACATTCCTGGCGCACACGAGAAAAATCGCGGTCTGTGGTGCGTGATTGAGATGCATTTTAAGGTGTCAGTATATCACAATTGACCACCTCACGTTAATATGTTTCGTGGCGGGGCTTTAAAAATAAACTGCAATAAAGTGAACATTTTCTGAAAGCTAAATAAATGAAGAATTTGATTACGTTTTTTTCTTTTTTTGAAAACATAAAAGTTTTCTAAATTTTGCGCAGCGAAGCGATATTTACCCTTTCTTTTTTTTTCAAGTTCGTTTATAGCCACGATTATCGCCGCAACGTGTTTAACATCGCAAATGATTCGTTACACATTGCCTTTCAAAAGGGTGTCTTCGATTTCTCAAAGATCGCTTCGTTTTCTTTTTATACCACCCTAAAGTTTGATGTTCCAAAGCTTGTGATATCCTTTAAGAAACAAAGCCATAAGTTTTTAACGAGGTCGAAATTCAAAAGTCTGAGACACCCTGTTGTAGGGCAGCTATTTGGGAACATCTACTCGACAGTATTGGACAACCCTCGTGACAGTACAATGCAACAATGCATAAATCTCAATTACTCAGGACTAGACACAGCTACGTCTTGGGGACCCATTTTCTGATTGTGGTTATCCGGCATGTTGACAAAAAAATAGAATTAAATTCCCTATTTTCAATTAAGTGCAAGCTTTAGTAATAATGCATGCATGGTCAACCATTTATCTAGGGCTGATGTTGCATTTCGTTTTCAAATTTACATGGAGAAGTTTGTAGTGTGAAAATATTAAAAATAATACGAAATGTTTTCAAATTTATCGGATTTGTGTGCACAGGGTCTAAAACACGTATTCTATCGTTCATTTGGGGGAGGGGGGGCACTCCCTTATCGAAAGGACAGGGATGCTAATTGGAAGTGTTAAAAGAAACCCTTAATTATGTGAGCCGCCGATTAATGGTTTAATAAGTTACAGTAGAAATAGTATTTATAAGAAAATTATTAATTTCAATTGGTTCTGCTCGTAGCATTTGTACGGTAATTATAACTGGAGGGCAATCAGGTGGGTGTCTGATTACAAATATCAAATTACAAATTCTGTAACTGGATACCTGTATTTGGACTCCTATGTCATTAATGTGTCAATCATGTTCACTTAAATGGGATCTCTCCTGCTGTATTCCTACTGTTAATTGGCTCAAAATTTCATATCAGTGCAATTACTATTACTAATAGTAATAGTGTAATAGTGCATTCAACAACAAAACGAGGAAAACAAATTCACTTAATTTCTCATTTTATTCTTTAATTAAATTTACGAATAAGGGACCGTTCATTTTTTATGAGGTAGGGGGGGCTGGTGGGATTTGGGGGGGGCATGCGAAAAAAAATGGCTTTCGAGGGGGGGCCATCCCAAAAAAATAAGGGGAAAAGGGGGGGTCACGTGAAATATTTTAGTAAAACTTTAAAATGGCATCATGTTTGAATATCAAAAAAATTGCTGTAGAATAAACATAGAAGGCAGGATACAAATTTATTACAAACTTTCCTTCTGCTTTAAAAAAACGTTTGGCGACAAAAAGCATTTGTAGCTACTGAAAAGAAATATTTAACACTGTTATTTTCGAATGCAACTTTCACTGGCACTCATCTTCATCTCCGCTGTCGTCGAGTTCTTCGTCGCCGCTTGTGCTGCTATGGGAGTCTCTTTCACCAATGCTGCAAGAAGCAGCAATGCTTTCCGTCAGAGTGTACTCTTCAGGGTACATGAAGGTGTAAACATTATCTCTGACTTCCCGCTCAAGGTTGGTGGTGATTCTGCTTGTTGCAACATTGGTGAAATAATTCCCTTCCAAGAGCTGTGCGATGTATGGCCCATCTCTTCTAAATATCGACGTGGCAACATCCTCAACTTTAAGACACTCTTCCGGGACGGCCGTTCTAGGAGGGTACACAAGGCATTGTGGAAGATCATTTCCTAACGGGTTTCCAACAGATTCCATAAACTCGTTGGACGTTGTTTTCAGTCCGCTTCCTCTTTCTTTCATTTGACTTTCTGCGGTTTTCTTTTTTCCTTCTCCTTTTGTTGATGTGCTGTTTGAGTATGCCTTTGAATATGCTGTTATAATTGCTCTTCTTATTTTCTAGTGCTTCCATGTCCTGCGTGACCTTCGTCAACTTAGCTTCTGTACATTTGATCTGTTTTACATTAAAACTGTGGGCAAATTCTCCGCCCTGCTTTAAAGCAAGCCCATTGGACTGAAAGAGTGTGGAATCGTGTTCCTTTACATCTTTCAATATGACATTCAACTTTTCCACCATTGCTCTGTGCTCTTTGATGGAGAAGTTCAGTTTTCTTCCATCACTGGGCTTCAACTGGTACCCTTGCATGGAAAACTCACTCGCCCTTTCTGAACAGCCATCCGCACTTAGAAAGATTGCTTCTTTTGCTTGTAAGATGTCAAACTGCCTGGATCGTTCAGCTGTAAACCTTTTCTTAAACGACTCGTCGCTTTCGCCATTATTGCGCATTTTGGAATGAGCCTCTTTCATGATGCTCATGTAGTAATGCGCTCTTTCCCCGATTGGATTAACAATATAAAGAAGAAAGAGCATGGAAGTGGCAGGCTGGTTTTATCTGACCCAGAGAGCGTTGCTCTATTTGCAGATAAGTTTATTGTCAAATCGAAGTTTGTGGTGGATTATCTTCAGCATCTTGAAGTGCTGGAATTTAAAAGGAAAAAGAGAGTAGAAGAAAAGGCAAAGTTAAGTAGGGAGGAGGATTATCCTTGGACTGAGTTGTGCGAAGATCTAACCAAGCTTAAAAAGCTACGTGTTCCAGAACTAAACAAGTACTCAAACCACCAAGGGCTGAAGCAGCATTTGAAAAGCAGCAAGAGTGAGAAAGTAAAGGCAATTGTAAGACATTCATGCTTGCAGCAGAAGAGTCCTCTCAGAGCTGGCCAACCAACGCTGAGAAATGCCAGGACATCGACACAAAATGACCACAGGGCAAGTGCTGACAGCAGTGAAAGGGATGAAAGTGACAATGATGAGTATGACAGTGATGCCATTGACTCTGGGGGAGACGATGATTCAAGTGACGTCATTCTTGCATTCATCAATTCAGATGAGGAAGATGCCAATGAGAGGCCAAATGCCACATGCTCAGGGCGAGCCACAACTAGGAGATCCGAAATTGACTTCTCTTTCTTTTGATTTGTTTTTTAAACAACAGCTCTCTGTCGTATAGAGATTGTAAATATTGTCTTCATAGTGAGCACAATAACGTGAAGTAGGGGGATAATAGAGAAATATTAAAAAAGTTGAAACCTAAATATTGTTTGTTCAATTTTTTTTTTTTGGGGGGGGGGAGTCATCCCAAAAAATGACCGCTATAAGGGGGGGCCATGTGAAAAAATTGGTAAGCTGAGGGGGGGTCATGCGATTTTTAAATGCCGCTTCCCAAATCCCACCAGCTCCCCCTCCCTCATAAAAAATGAACGGTCCCTAAGTCAAGTTGTCAGTCTTGAGTCTTAACTTACAACATATTTCCTAACTATTACAAAAATCTAAGTAGAATATGAAATATATATAACCACCATTACTATGCAGGTCATGCAACTAGTCCCAATTTACAGAGAGTACTTTATAAGAAGGCTAAGTCCACGGTACCAATTTGTTATCATACAGAGAAACATTCAAATTATTCCCCAACTGTTATCAGTTAAGTAAAAAGTGAAATAGCTATGATTATCTTAAAAACTTTCTTTTTATTGGTCAATAATACTTATCTAGGACAAGCCTATTTGATGGAACCTTCTTTATAATCTTTCTGCCATATCAACCAGTGTATAACAGAAATCTGGTTACTTCAGGTGTGTTATGGCCACTGTTGAAACATACAAAACTTGTTGCAAACATAAACTTGTTCAATCTGCATCAACAGCAGAGTTTCTTATTTTTTTGGAACTGAACGATTAATAACAATAAAAACTACAGTAACCTGGGTGTCTGGTGGCAATACTGCATTTTTTTTGGATGATTTAACTTCGGACAAAATTGTGTTTCTATTGTGCAGCTCTCTAAAAATTCCATTGTCTTTTACCAAAAAAATATACACAGCTTTCCCACAAGGCGCTGGTGGATGATGTCAAAATAAAACCACTCGCCCTTCTTCGCCTCCAAGTTAGCGACCACGAAGTCCACTTGTCTTGCCCTTTTCTTCATCTTCTCCTGGTCGTGAGTCCAGTACTGTGAGAGCATCACCCACTCCGAGGCTAGTTTGGGTTCAAGACCGTTTCCTATCAGAAACAGCATTAACTTAAAGCTTCCTCGATCGCTAATGGGTTTTCCCCAAAAGTCTCTCCTGAACGACGCCGGCCACTCTCTTATGGAAAAAGTGCATCGCCGTCAATTACTTTCAAAAGTTCGGTTCGCCCCTCAACAACCTCATTGAAACTTAAGAATATCGTGAAATATTTTTTAAAGTCTCGCTAATGAGATGCAATTTTCCGATCGACAACTCAACCTGTCGGATCGTCAATAACATTCTCCATTTGTCGAGTCGAACGATTCGTAAGATCCCATTTTCCGATGGAATCTACTCGACAGTATTGGACAACCCTCCTACTTAGTATGTCTCCGTGTTACGTTCCGGTAAATATTTCTACCAAAATTGTTAAATCCTTTAAGGCTGCCGCACACTAGCCGATTTTTTTTTTATCCTAGAACTGCAGATTTTTTGTCGGGGTCAAATCGGGTCAAAATTTGTCGGGCCATCTGCTTGCCGCACACTCGCTGAGTTTCTGCCGCGACTAACTGCGTTAAGATATGTGGCCGAGTCATCCAAAATCAAGATGGCGCCTATTCCACTAACGTGACTCTCATGACACTTCCTAATTGGTTGAGGCGGGCGCGAGCTCCGACAAATTGCCTTGGTCCACCGCACACTAGCCGACAAGGCCCGACAAGACGTTTTGAGATCTAGCACTGTCAGATATTGCCCGACAAACCCCGATCTTGTCGCAGACGCAGGCTTGTTTGTATTCACCGCACACTAGCCGACAAGTGAAGATTTTTGATCGGCCGACAAAAAACCGGCTAGTGTGCGGCAGCCTTTAAAGAAATCATCCCTACTTATGATGGGTATGCGTTTTTGTGTTTAGTTTCGTTATAAACGGTTTTGAATTCCCTTTTTATCCGCTGATTTACGCTGCAAGAATTAGTTATTTTCGAGTAGCTGTTATTAAGTTGTTGTCTCGAAAACTGTTTCACAAGCTGAGGAACTTGAAAGGAAAGTATTTGGACCAAAGCAGATTGGAGCCATAGCTGACGTCGAGCAAGAAGAAAATATTGGAGCTAGCCGAGAAGAACAACAAGGAAACGAGGCACTGAAGAATGGATATGAAACTGCAGAGTGAACACAGCTTCAATATGAATACGAAGAAACAACTCTTTATAATTAAGGACAGTCGTATCCATTTTCTAACGCATAGCCCGTTCAATTCCTTGAAAATCCTGGAAAAAATGTTACGGCGATGTCCCATTAAGAGAAAGGATAAATAAAACAGATTTCAATAGGTGCCCAGAAAGAGTGCACAGCTGTAGTGTTTTTAAACTGTCTGCATTCAAAGATAAACATTCAACAATCTTTGTAAACCATGTTTTTTTATTATTATTACCCTTGATACAGTTCTTTCGCTTTTGCTAAGAGCGCTACCAAAAAAAGTCTTTCAAAGCTAGAATTAAAAATGAATTACCAAGTATGCTGGACAACAAAAATGCCTTTATTCAGATACACGAGATCATTCATGGACTGAAATCTTTTAAGTAATTAAAGTCAATGTCTTCTCTCATTATTCTCCCCTGATTTTATTTTAGTAGACTTAATAAGCAGAAACGATAATAATATTTTATCTTGAGTCATTTGGAAACATTAAGACATCGACAGCTCCGTAAGGTGTCGCACTAGTTTGCTGGAGAGATAGGTAGACGACAATAGAAGCGAATCGTTTGGGATAAATGGCCACAAATGTGACGAGTTTAATTGAAAATAAGGTTACAAACAAAGATTAAAATCTCTTCAGGAAAGGTGGGGTTAAAACTTTCGCCACAAGCCACAACAAGCAGTCCAATACCTGACCTTCTATATTAACCCAACTAACATTGTAACAATCATGTCACTAACTAACTGAACGGGCTAAGACAATTGGGCATAGACTCGCGATATGCTAAAGAGTAACTTAATATAACCCAAAGAATCGAGTAAGTACTGTGCTGAACAGATACACTAGGAGGAAGTCAGTCGATGAAAAAGCAGTCCTATACCTGACCCTCCATATTGACCAGACTGCTGTTAAACAAGGGTAAAACCGGGGCTTAGTTCCGAGGGCTACCAAGTAGGGACAAATCTACGTATATTAAAAGGTAGTCAATTTGCATGCAAGGTGTCGGACCTGTGATAAACTTTAAACGCATCGGATTTCCAACGGCTAAGCGTCCGAATTTGGGCGTCAGAAAAACCTTTGTCGGCCGCGTGACAAGTGGCGCCAATTCGAAAGCTATGACCCTTATATCTGCTCGTATCTAGACTGCAAAATATCAAGCAGCGATATAATTCTGCACTGAACTGACTAACTGTGATTGGGCTCATGTCGGTATGGCAAAAAAGTGGCCCGGGCTGGTGGCCTCTGTTTTTGCAAAAATTGAGCATAGCCTGAACGGGGCAAAATGGTAAGGAAAGCTCCCGTTCAATCAAGATATCGGTTTGTGGCATTGTGCTTAAACTTTGTGATAGTTATTTTGATCATGCGAATGTTACCTTTCTGAGTGAGAAAGCGGAGTTGATTGTCTTGAACTACCGCGCTTCCAGAAATCGCGCTCTTGGCCGCTAGCTCACCGATCCTAAAGAAGCCGTAAAAGGCGAGTAAGAACAGAAAGTATAGAGTACGTTGAAAGGCTGATGATGGAGTATGACCTAGTGAACCGACCAGCTCGTGCAACACGGGCCGCGAAATTGGTAAACGGATATAACTTGTTGATTAAAAATGCCTGCGTAGGATCGCATAAACCTTTCAATTTGTGCGCGTAACTGATAGCGGGCAGATAAGATTTAATGGTCGAGGAGGCTAATTTCCGTGCGTGGAGATAAGAGATAAAGAGGGCCAACGAAGGCATTGATATGGGTTAATCGGGATTTAGCCCAAGCTCTCTGGTAAAGTTTGTGTGTGCCCGACGACAGTGCGAAATTTAACAAACCCTTCAGCACAGGGACCAATTCTCTGGCAGAAGGTAGGTGGGAACTGGAGTTGGCAGTTCGTCCGCGCCGGGCGAGAGTTGCTTGAACTGCTCGTCCTGAAAACGTGAAATGTAATCCGCACCAGTATTATGCACGCCTGGAATGTGACGCGCTCGAAACAAAATATTATATGTAAGTGATGTTAAAACCAGATCGCGAACTAAAATCATGACTACTGGATGTTTAGAGGTCTGGTGATTAATGATATTGACAATAGCAGCATTATCCGTGTAAAAGGCCACGCATTTGTTGGCCATAAGTGGCCCCCAAATGTGCAACGAAAGGACTATCGGAAACAGTTCTGAAAAGGCAATATTAAGGAGGTCCACGAAGCAGGCCACGCGCCGCAAAACCAATGTTTACCAAAGATGGCACCATAGCCTTTAGAACCGGCTGCATCAGTAAACAGCTCGAGGGAAGACGACGTTTCCCATTTATCATCCAAGAAAAACGTTATGCCATTAACCTTATCCAAAAATGTGAGCCAAGTGGCCATGTCGGACTTGGCCTCTTTACTTAGACGAATGCGGTGGTACGGGCGCTTGGCCCCTTTGGTAAGATCAATCATGCGGCGAAGAAAGGCGCGGCCTGGAACAATAACTGAACAGGTAAAATTTAAAAGGCCTAATAGAGACTGCAATTCCCTAAGAGTAACTTTACGCCGTTTATAAAAGGTACGTAGCAACATACGACATTTCTGAAGCTTATCGACCGGCAGCCTGGCTTCCTGCATTACCGAGTCAAGCGTGATTCCCGCAAACTGTAAAGTATCTGGGCCGACAGTTTTTTCCTGTGCTATGGGCACACCGATGTACTCGCACAAGCTAAGAAAATTAGTTCAGTCGTCATGGCATTTTTCTTGGCTATCAACAATAAACAGGAAATCGTCTTAAGTGTGTAGGACCCCCGAAGCTCCCAAACGGTTCATGGCAGGTCATTCTAGTGCCGTACTAAAAGCTTCAAAAATAGCGCATGAAAAGGAGCAGCCCATGGGGAGACAGCGATCGAAGTGGTACAAGTTTTACCATTTCATGCCCAACGAAGCAAAGTCATTGGGATGAATTGGTATGATTCGAAAAGCGGACTTGACATCTGTTTTCGCCATAAAACAACCAGGCCCCTTCCGTTTGATGACGGATATGGCATCGTTGATTGACGCATAGTGAACTGACGAACAATCTTCAGGAATGAAATCATTAACAGATGAGCCGGGGGGATAGGATAGATGATGTATAAGACGAAATTCCGAGGGATCCTTCTTGGGAACTATGTCTAGCGGGGAAATTTTGAAAAGGCGGTTCGGAATACGGGCCCACGATGCGACCGGCCTCGTGTTCCTTGTTTAATTTGGAAACAACGATTTGTGGCTGCTCGAGAGCGCTTTTCAGATTGGGGGATTCAAAAGAGTGCCGCTCACCCACAAAATTGATACGAAAAACGGAAGAAAAGCCAGAAACTTAATACTCTCTAAGGGAAGCAGGGTAGCCGTGTAGAAGATATTCAAGCCTGTCCACCTTTACGGACGTGACCGGCCGGCTGAGCAAGACTAGATCCATGGGAAGAGCGGCACGTTGTTAATTAACGACGGAGCACTGGCTGGCTGGGTGCTTGGCACCGCATTTGAAACAATTATGCTCGAATTTGCAACCACCACAGTATTTGCCTCCGTGAAATAACCAACAGGTCCCTTTTGCTGGTTTTCAGTGTCACGCAATTCAAAATAGATCAAAATAAAAAAAAAAACAAAACCGGTCAATAGATAAAATCCAGAATCCGAGAAATCAAAGAAGGTAAATATGCAAAACCTCTCGCCAAAATTCTGGTCACAGCGATTTTTCTTATGCGAGATATGCGGAGAAATTTTTTCCCCAGGTTTACTGAGATTTGTATGGAGACGCCATGCTGGTGACCATCCGTATGGGCACCAACATGGCGGCCGGAACCAACAGAAACATTTGTCACTGAGTTTTGCTACAAAAGCGTGAATTTATCCCTCGAGAAACTCTAAAACATTAAAATGATACTTTTTCTAAGACATGAACTGTTCAGATAGCCAAGTTCCCCGAAATAAGTCACTTTTTTAACCATCATGACAGCTCTCTTGGCTGTCATGTAAATGCCGCGTCACGCAAAAGCTTAGAAATTCAAACGTAGTGTATCACAAAACGAGGAACCCATTCGGAGCGAAAATTTGTATGAATATTAGTATTCAGCAGCTCTTATACATCATTAAAGTAAAATCTCAGGAAGATCAATAGTTTTGTAGTTTGAATTTCACTAACGTCATGTGAAAACCAGCTATTTGGGAAAGGACTGTCAAGGCCTAGTGTGTGGAGATGCCATATCCGGCTTAGGTTGCGCGGGTCTGGCACGAAAATTTATAACCGCCTTAATGCATAGTTCCCAATGAATGGGTCCCAAGGATACTGGTCAGGGGCTGACTGTCATATGTAACGACACGCTTTTCTAAAGCGTTTTTACTAAAATCCGAATAGTATTGTAATTTCTTTGAATTTTAGATTTTAGTTAGGTATAAATTGTACTTTAACGGTTGTAATTTTTAACCTATAACTTAGTTGTTTTAGAATTTTAGTTTTTAAGCTGTAAGTTTTACTTTTAGCGTGTAACGTTCATTTTTTATGTATTTTAATTGTAATGCGCATTTGAACATATACGTATGGAGTTTGCACACAACAAATTCATAATTATTATTATTATTATTATTATTATTGTTATGTAACGAAACTGTTCGTCGTAGAAATACCAGTCGCCGGGTTTAGTAGAAATGTCGCGAACAATCTCACTATATTTCATTAGCCTAGGGGTCTCGTTCGGAAATTTCTCAGAAAAAATCGCAACAAAGATATTAAAGGCTGAGAGCCATTGCAGAAAGGTGTGAATTTTTTTAGAGGGTTGGCATGGCACAAGGGTCAGACGAGGTTGAGTTGGCGAGTTAGACGAAGGCGTTAAACAGACAGAAAATCTATCCTGATTAGGGGATGATGTGAGAAGGGACCCAAACTCGATGAATTATTTAGCCCAAATTTTAGCCCTAAGCTTAAGGCTTGCCCTACTACCTAGAGCCACCGCGATACTGGCGAACGGTTCCCTATTAGATGGCAACGAAAGCGGCTGTGCCGTGAACGTAGTGGCCGTACATTCGGTGAGCACGGAAACTTCATCCTGTACCGACGCCTCTCCCAGCTCTTTCTCTGTAGCGACCGGCGTGGGTGCTTTGTTGACCTGCCCCAGTGCCTGTTGGACAGCTTGGGTGACAGCGAGAGATATCGTTGCGGACAGAGCTTGCACGTCCACCGTAATTAGGTTCTGTGGAGGCGTTGTAGTAACTGATTCTGCTGTTTCTTCCATGCGCTCTAAAGCCCTCGGCCTTTTAGATTTCGAGCGGGTGGTGGGTGCGGAACGCTTCTTGGGCGGCATAACTTATCGATAAGAACATGTCAGTTAACTTCCTGAGACTATCAATGACTAAATTAAGATTGCTTCGAGGGGCGGTACCGGAAAAACGCGATGGTAATGTTAGCAAAACTATCTAGACAAGATAAAGAATGTGAAAAGCCAAGTTTCAGGGGAGAGTATAAATATAGTGCCAGCACAGGATACCGAGTGAATAGGGCACACCCTAATTAACGGCACCTGGCGGCGAAAAAATGAAAAATAGTGCTCAAGCCACATAAAAATGAAATCATAAAATACCGGTTTCTACCAGAACCAAACAACTAAAACAGTGTACAGCCAGTGTCGTGCGCAGATAAACTGCAACACTAAACAATAAAATCAAAGGCTGACACGCAGCCAGTGCCGTGCGCAAATAAGCCGCAACGACTAAACAGTAAAATCAGGGCTGACACGCAGCCAGTGCCGTGCGCTGATAAGCGGCATCGACTAAACAGTAAAATCAAAGGCCGACACGCAGACAGTGCCGTGCGCAGATAAGCCGCAACGACTAAAATAAAACAGGCTGAAACAAACAGGATTGGGCTTTGTCCAAAAATTAACATCACTGCATAACATTTGATCGAAATGAAAAGTAACAAAAGAAAATTAGTGGTTGCCGTCATTAGTAAAAACTCGAAGAGATTCGAGTACCGCTCCTCGAAGACTGCGATATAACTTATATTGCCTCCTACTATTCAAGTGAATGCCATCCGCAGAAAAGAAGCTATTGCGGGCCCTCCAAAAACCTCTATGGCCCCAATATGTGGCGTAAGGGATAAGCTCCAAAAACACCCGAAGATATCGTGTTAAAATATCGACTCGTTGGTTGAAAACCACACCTGAGCGTCAATGGATAGTCTGGCATACGCATACACCCTTTACACCGTACAAATCATAGAGCAAGTGCACGAAATCCTCAATGGCAGAGCCCACTTGCAAAAGAGAACAAGATGTTACATCATTAGTGCCAAGTTGCACAATAACTATATCTGGGCGAAACGAGTGAAGGATGTGTAGGTCGAACTTGACCGTTTTAGCGATTGTGCGCCCCCCAACTCCATGCCAAATTATGAGAGCGGAGGCCGTCAAATGGAACCTTAGATCCAAATGCCTGGAATCACCCTCAATAAAATCATGTAAGCGACGAATAAACGAATGGCCCAGAATTAAAACACGAGGTGTACCCATAATAGACTACCCATCGGAACAGCTCCGCAATTAAGCTCAAAAGGAATCAAAGTAAATGAACTCTAGGAATACTGCAAGACAAAATAACTAAAGGGCACTTACCCGAAAGAACAAATACGCCTGAACGCTAAAAAGCAGAAGAGCTCTTCTTGCGATGTTGGCAATAGTAGAAAGGGGCCGCGTGTACGAGATAACCAACCTTTTGTACTTAACTTTGACACGCGCCCATTTTTTATTGGACAGGAGACTTCCATTGTGACCAGATTAGAGCACAACCCGCAAACTGATAAGAAATAGGAAATGCTTCGCGATAAAATAACATTATGCTTTCGGTTATCGGCATAATGTTTGTTTTAACTATATCTTTAATATCTTAAATTAATTGTTATCATTGTTTTTTAATTAACCTAGTTATATGCATAAGCGATTAATAGCCCGCCTAGATTAGCACTTGCTTATCCGCGGGCCAATAACATGTAATTTTAAAATGAAGGAAAATAAAGATTATTGTTTTTTTGCTGTTGTTGTTTCTTTATTATCATTGGCCAGGCCGTGTAGCCTGGGATCGTGTTTCCTCATCTACAGACATTATATTTATTTGTTCATCTGAGCACCATATCTATTATAAAACTTGCAGATATTTCAACAAAAGTAAACAGGTGCTTCTTTTCCTTTCATTCCTATCCTTTAGGACAAGCTCATTAATTAAACTATCTTATCCATTCCCGTTTTGTAGGATCCCATTCAGCATCGGCCTGTGAAATTCGTTTCTCTTGACTACTATATAATTTTATATGACTTTTCTCTGTGTCCCTTTTAAAAGGACGGTGCCTACTTTTGTTGGTTTTCGCACGTTCTGCGCATCACGCAAGAGATTATTAATGCCCGCGCTATCTGAGCTAGTTTTCTTCATAAAAGATCTAGTAGACCTGTCGATGGTTTAAGTCGTGTTAGAAAACGTAACAAAGCAAAGAACCAAACAATTTGCAGATTTTTATTTATTACCAAAAGAACCCAGTTAAATGGAGCGCATGCGTAGTAAGTCAAAAAATGAGACTAAATGCGGAATAGCTTTTTTCGGAAATACGTCTGTTTCTCAAGAACCACTAATCATATTTCACGAAATTTGGCAAGAAAATACTTTAGGAAAAGAGCAGAAAATTCTCAAAATTCCAGTTTTTCTTTAAAAAGGGATAACTAAAATATCTCACATAAACGTTAAACTATTGTTCCAATAGTGTTAACTTGTGAAAATTGTTAAAAGCTTGTTGCATGCAAATGACGAACACATCCAAATAAAGAAAACCGAGTTTAAAAGTCGGTTTATATTTCTTTATGATGCTATGGCAGGCACATTCGTTAGCAAATTATCGAAAAACCGAAGCCTGTGTTATTAGCTTGCGTGTTGCCATTTTTGGCGACCAAAGAATCAAGGGTTTCAGAGAAAATTGTGAATGAGGCATATGTACCAAAAAGAGTATTCAGCGACCTTAATGAACCTGTGCTAAAACCGGGAATACCGAATGGCGGCCTTTCGCTAACCACTAACTGTTAATGGCTTCCAAGAAAAGAACTAATTGTTATCCGTAGGAAATTTTACGTTAGCGCCTATTCAAGTTTACTCAACACTTGATTAGTTCCTGATTATGTGGAAGGGCTATTTTAGATGGTATTAAACTAGAAGAGAGCTCTCAGTGTCGCTAAATTAAAAGCGCCGTTGCGACGATTTTGTTTTTAGAAACATACCAAAGTAGCATGTTAACATGTTACCATTTATCAAGTACTTTAAAGATCTTTAAAATATATTCACATCTCTATATGAAAGACGAATTCCAAGGAAATCTGCGAATAAATATATATCTTTTCCTTCTGTTATTATAAAAAGCATGAGCAGATTTGTTCGAGATTCATAGCTGATTTTCTGTAAAAAAAAAAAAAATGCGTGGCTGGCCCCAGTTTTCTTTGTGGATTCTAATAACTCTTGCTAAGATCTACTTTTTCCCCATGGTCCTAATCTGAGGAAAAAACCTTTGTATTTAATACGCACCTCAACTCGAAAAACACCAAAACTGTCTGATCGTGTCTTTCACTGCTTGCCGTACTGCCCTCATCTTCCAGCAGTACAGAATTGGGTTTACAGACGAGTTAAAGTAAAGTAGGGTTAATGCTACAGACGTAGCAAGGCAGGTGGATGGAGTATCTAATCCATTTATAGCTGGTACAGTGGATGTTATCCCAGTTGGAAGATAGCAAGCTAGTAATGTCATCTGTATCCACAATGCACTGCATACTGTCTTCTTGTGAAGAGCTACATTCATTTGAATTCCTCCTCCGTTTGGTTTTCCCTGATGGACGAAACCTTGAGCTGCGTTTCCCTGGTGAACGAGATCTTGAGCTGCGTTTTGGTGATGACGTAGAATAAAATAGATTTTGGTGTAGCAGATGACCGAGATTACTATACACATTAAAAGTCCCGCGCTACCGAGGCCTTGAGCAAGACGATAGTTCAAAAAGAATGTTATTCCAGTGGTAATGCTAAAAAGGCAAGAAAAAAATACAAAAATCCTTACTCGACTCAAAGTTACCACCTGTCGATATCTTACTTTTAACTTCAGAGCGAGGAGTCTGTCCACGCTAATTGCAGTTAGCGTCAACAAAGATACGCCACAAAACATTGTGTTTATGGTATCCTTAATAAGGATGTTGAGAAATTGAGCATTTTTAGAAAATCCTGGAGACAGTAAAAATGTAACGTAAAGAGGCTGAGCAAAAAGACCCACACAGAGATCGGTGATTGCAAGGCAGCCAAGCAGAAGTCTTGATGGCGGTTGAGGCGAGGAGACCTTTTGAAGAGCAACAATGATCAGCAAATTCCCAAAAAATGCAATGATGGAAAGAAGGATATTTAATGCCGAAATAATACCCCTCTGATATGGTGCGTAAAGATCCGGCGTGCAAAACGACTGCTGAATTGTCGTGTGGTTTTCATCTCCAGTTAAGTTCATCATTTTTTTTTTCGTGATATGTAATTATGCAAAGGGTTAACCTGCGTTTAAAAGAATCCAGGGTCTGTAGCGAAGAAGCTGTCCTCGCTGTTTTATTGCTTCTTGTAGTGAGGGCGAGTCAGGATTTTTTCACATTATTTACCTGAAAAAGAGGAAGTAGAGTATTAATATAGCCGATAGCCATGTAAAGAACACGTAAAAGGCCAATCTTCCTAACACACGCGCGCCTTGAGATCTAGAATATCAATTGCCTAGAGCGAGCATTGGGATAGCTTACTTCTCAGAAAGTCAAACGCGGCTTCCAAATCCCTGTAATGCCTCAACACAGGAACTACTGAATCTTCCCTTATAGCGAAATTTTCGTGTTCAGCGCGTTGCTGGAACTTGACACCAAGCATCAATAATTCATCAATAACTCATCTCAATATAATTGCAAGGTTGTGGCCGCAGCTTACGGCAAGCTCTATTGATAATGACAGCAGTGGGTAGAAAGAAAACAAAATAAGGTGTACTACCTGTCTATATAAAATAGCTTTGTCACGGGTCGCGAATTACGAAAAAATGACTGATTGAAATTCACGGCCGTTGTCGCACGCAAGTGCAAATACCGCTTTGAAAACGAGTGGAGGCTTTAAAGCGTGAGGTATAATATATGTTTATACAACAAACAAACAAACCAAAAAAAAAAAAAAAAAAGGATAAGAGAAAAGTTCCTTGTCAGGTCGTTATAGCTTTAAAAGTTTTAAACCCCGATTTATGCCATCTTAAGAGTGACCGTTAAATACGAATCCATGGATGAAAAAAAAAAAAAAAAAAAAAAGACAGAAAGAAAGAAGAAAAACAAACATACAAAACAAAACCAAACAAAGACAATAACAAAAGAAGAAACGTATTTTTATTTCTACTCTACTTATTGAGAAGATAATTTTTTTTTTGTTTGTTTTTTTTTTTATTTATATTTCCAACAACCTAAATTAAAGAACTCTTCGTGTTACTAACCAATATAGGTCCCTGTTTTGGCAATATCTCGATAAAAATAGGTGACATCAACACCCTTGTTTTGGCTTATTTAACCTGTTGTAAAGGTTTTCATTTTTCTCTGACCGAGGAAGTGTTTCCACTCTAACAAAGACTTGGCAGGTGACCGTTTATCAGAATGACCTAATCTTAAATTATTATTCAAATTTGGTGTAAATGTCATTTATTTCTCTCTCATCTTTAGTTTTCTTTTATTTCTTTTAGTGGAACACAGCCCACTTATAGTTAATTCGACGTGAAGTTTACTAGAGCGTCCGTATGCGGTTTAGCTAGTAGTTGATATTTGAAATCTATACAATTATCTGATAGCCAAAATATATAAAGGGCTCGGTCTGTAACTGGTTTGGGCTCCATTTGACGTTTCAACAAGTTCCGGTTTTCGATTTCCCTCCCCCCCCCCCCCCCCCCTCCCCGCCTTTTTTTTTCAAATGTGTTTTAGGAAAATTTTCCTGTTTGGCAAACCGTCAATTAATGTTGGAATATTGTGCCTAAACATTGTAGAGCTGTGCTTAAGGAAACATCCGCGGTTTGACAGTTAAATTAAGTTCGCATTTTTAATTGCATGGAAGTGCTTATGAACTGAAAATTTATCGGTGCTTATTTGAAAGGCTTAATTTTCAAAACACATAAGAACGGCGTTTTCCTGTTTGGAATATCTTTTGTCGTTTTAGAGATATTGACGTTTTCGTATTATGTCAAGTAGGAGAGTGATGACGTCATCAGTTGTGCAACTAAACGGTAAAATATTGAATAGAAAATATATCTGGCTATATTACACGGAGCGGTGTCCTTCAAACTTGGCACCAGAAATAAACATCACAAAAGAAACAAAAAACATCCGTGGTCTCGTTGCTGTGGCAATTCTCTTGGCTCCAGTTTCTTTCTGTCAAAAACCAAATATCCCTTTTTGCAACCCTTTAAAGTAAGACAGAAGGTCCTTCTCGGAACATATATGGTTCCCATTATGTCTTAACTCTCCTCATTTGATTGCTGGTAGTACATGATCCTTGCTTAAGACAAAAAAAAAATAGGAATTTCAGGACCAGCGAACAAAACTGTTGTCATGGAAACAACACAACAGGTGTCATTTTGTTTCTTTTGTGATGGACATTTCTCGTGCCAAGTCCGAAGAACACTGCCCGAATATTTCTAGAGATTATTTGTTATTTTACCGTTTCAGTTGCACACTGATGACGTCCTCACTTTTGTAATTTGCGTAATACAAAAACATCAATATCTCTCAAATGAAAACAGGGAAACGCCATTCTCCTGTATTTTGAAAAGCTTTTTTAAATAGGCAGCAATTAGTTTTCATTTCAAGGCAGTTTAATCTATACCCATTTTAACGCCGACAGTCATTATTTTTGGTCTCTCTGCTTGCGACCACCTCTCTTAAGCGTCCAGCTCTCCTTAGCGACCACTTTTCCAAAATAACAAAATTTTACAAGCCAAATCACACTATTTGGAACCTCTTGTAAGCGACCGCGACCACTTTTAGAACTGAAAGTTTGAAATTTTCTTTTGTTTTTAATCTCCCGTAAGCCACCACTTGACAAATAATTGAGCGACAATTGGATAATAAGGTGTTATAGCTTTCTCACATTACTGGGTTGTAAAAGAGACGGAATTTATCAATGGCAAGTACCGCATGCATTTAAAACATAGGGTAAGTGTCTGCAGTTACCTCACCCTAATGAGGCAAAATCGTGACCCAATATGGTCTAAGCTCTCGTAACTGACCACCTCGCGTTAACGACCACCTAAGCTTGACATTTTAGGCGGTCGCTGGATTTATGAAAACGATGTCAAAAACTGAATCGTGTTTTTTCAGTTTATTTGTTTTTTTTTTTTCATTTGTTTGTTTGTTTGTTTGTTTTTCTCTGCTTTCGCTATGACAGCAACTTGTAAATCTTACCTAGCATGAAATGTAGAAACTCCTTGCCGCATGCTTCATTTATTTAGGGTTTTTTTTTTTTCATTATTTATCAACCCACCCCCTTTTTAATTTGCGTTAAGTTTGGCCCAGGCTACATTCGTCTGAATTCAGTTCGCGCGGTGACTCTGACAAGGAGCGACCGATTAGCGTTCTGTATTTGCTGTCTAAAGGAAGTCTGCCCGAGGACATCATTAAGTCCAATGAAGGCCCAAGTCTAACGATTTGCTAGTAAGCGTCGTCCATTATCGTACCTGAGGCGGGCCTGAGGACATGTGTAAACTGTACGGGTCACATTTAGTCCCGTAACAGAAGGCCGTTTGCCCTGTGGCGATAATGTTGTGCTTGCTTTAGACAGCAAAAATCTTTCGCCACATCAATTTAGGGCTTAGACGTGCAATGGACTAGACATTTCTAGCTGCTGTTGGCGTCATTTGCTTTGAACTTTGATGTAGCTAAAGACTTAGAAAAAAAATCTGTTGAAATCTGGATGTGCCATTCCGCGCTCGACAAAATTGAAGTACATCCGGGACATTGCTATTTGCGAGCAAAACATGGCCACGAGGAGAGAGAAGAACATGAGTTCAAGCGCTGATCGTGAGTAGAATTTCCTTGTTTTATCAATTTTAGGCGTTCTCGGCTTAGCTAAGTATCAGAACTGTCTGTGATTCGCTAGCGCGGAAGAAATTTATTTGCGTGGCTTCCGGGCGATAATTGACGTAACGACAACATGTTGAGTGTTCGCTTACTGCTAACTATGGCCTAGTTTGTCTGAAGTTCAATCGATTCTCGATGTAGGAAGCTCTTGTTCAGTCCATTTAGGACGATGCAGGCCTTTAGAAAGCGATAGATTAGCTCTCCGCCGCGGTTTTGATATCTGTACGTTCGTGTTGATTTAGACTCCAATTTCATGTTAAAAGCACTCTTAATTAAATTGTACAATTCATGATTCAACGAAAAGACGGTGAATTTAGTCTTCCTGGCTTCAAAAGGCATACAGGAGAGTTATTTGCTGTTATTTGAGCTACGATAAGCCTCGTGGAAAGCTAGCTCTAGGACAGAATTGTAGCAAGTTAGATTATCAGTGACAAGTCAAATTCTATGGCTATGTTTTTGCGAATCCGGTCAGATATTGAAATGAAATGTCACGTAACGGCTACTTTTTGGCTGAAATATAGAGGTAAATAACCGATTCCACTGCTTACCATGCTCTTGTTAGCGTGACTGGCTAATTTAACCCACAGTAAAGACATAGTGAGGTCATTTAGGTGAAATCGCAGAGGTTAAGCCTGTCTAAATTAGTGCCGCGGCGAACCAAATGATCAATTTAAGCTCTAATTTAGTTTTGTTTGGCTCGTTCGACTCATTTTGCAGCGACTTTAAAGGCTTGTATAGGCATGGTATGGACTCTATTAAGAGTACACGAGGTAGATAGCACTCTCGGTGCGACATGGCCATATTTATGTACATTTTCTGACCGTTTTTTCAAAAACATGCCCGCTATTTTGGTGCAAAGTCTTTAACACGGTTTTCATAAATTCAGACATATATATATACATATATACATATACATATATACATATATATACATACATATATACATATATATATACATACATATATACATATATACATACATATATACATATATATATACATACATATATACATATATATATACATACATATATACATATATATACATACATATATACATATATATATATACATATATATATATATATATATATATATATATATATATATATATATAGAAAGTTAAAAAATTATGAGGATCAGTAAAGAATCCCAGTCCAAACCTCGCAGCATAAATGAACGTAGAAAGTTTAAAAGTTGTGAGGACGGGCAACTTCTGACGTAAAAAAAGATTACAAAATTTAATAAAAAACGTTTCGGTCAGACCTTCTTCAGTTTTTATAACTTTTGAATAAAAACGAGCTTTAAATAAGATTAAGGTGCTAGTGATTACGTAATTACAAGTGACAATTAATAAAAGTACAAAATCACGTGAAAGAGCAAAGAGTGGTGTTAATTAACAAAGAACAAAAAACAAAATCAACAAAGCGCAAAAATATTGAATAAGTCAAGAACAAACTATTATGAAAATAATCGGCAGAGTCTGAGAGATAAAAACTAAAAACTAAAAGACCAAACTGGCTAAAACAAATAAAATACCGAAGAGGCAACGCGGCAAGCATTGGAAAAAGTAAAACCCTCCCCTACATATAAATGAGAACATCAATTGTAACAAAATCCCAAAACGAGGCCTTTGGAGCCTGTAAGGGCAAATTAGCAACAAAATAAAGAAGCGAGACCAGGAGCTGCCTTTGAAATATAAAACGCACAAAACGGGCAACCCGCTCAGACTTATTACATCTTGTTATCGGCCTTTACAGAATTCTATTTACAACCACTTGCCCGAAAATTACCATCGTTTATTAAGGACACCACCGATCTGCTTAACAAAATAGAAGATCTAAATACAAGCGGCCCCTTTATAACTGGCACCTTACTGGTCTCGTGGGACGTGGTTTCAATGTTTCCTAACATGCACTGTTACAGAGTATGTAAATAACATTTAATTAACATGTAAGTAATCAAAAAGAGACTGTAAAGAATAATTTACATGATTTTTCCTCTTTTACATGTTTTGGAGGTTTCATGTAAAAAACATGTAAATATTTCAAGTGAAACATGTAAATGATGAAGAAAACACTGTATTGTTTCAAAGCAAAGGGCTAAGATCATGTAAATAACATGTAAACTGTTCCTGCAAATACTGTAAATAGCCTGTAAATTTCTTGTGATTCAACCTGGAAACCCGTAAATAACATGTAAATTTAATACAGGAAGGCTGCCATAATCCTGTAAATAACATGTAAATAAAAAAGGGGAGGCTGTAAACAACATGTAAATAAAAAAAGGGAGGCTGTAAATAACATGGAAAATGAAGACAGGAGCATGTAAATAACGTGTAAATCAAAAAAGGGAGGCTGTAAATAACATGTAAATCGAAAAAGGGAGCCTGTAACTAACGTGTAAATTGAAAAAGGGAGTCTGTAAATAACATGGAAATCAAAAAAGGAGCCCATAAAGTACATGTAAATCGAAAAAGGAAGCCTATAAGTAACATGTAACTCGAAAGAGGGAGCCTGTAAATAACATGTAAATCGAAAAAGGGAGCCTGTAAATAACATGTAAATCGAAAAAGGGAGCCTGTAAATAACATGGAAATCGAAAAAGGGAGCCTGTAAATAACATGGAAATCGAAAAAGGGAGCCTGTAAATAGCATGTAATTGAAAAAAGAGAGCCTGTAAATAACATGGAAATCGAAAAAGGGAACCTGTAAATAACATGTAAATTGAAAAGGGAAGCCTGTAAATAACCTGTAAATTGAAAACGGGAGCCTGCAAATAACATGTAAATCGAAAAAGGGAGCCTGTAAATAACCTGTAAATTGAAAAAGGGAGCCTGCAAATAACCTGTAAATTGAAAAAGGGAGCCTGTAAATAACATGTAAATGGAAAAAGGGAGCCTGTAAATAACCTGTAAATGGAAAAAGGGAGCCTGTAAATAACATGTAAATTGAAAAAGGGAGGCAGAAACCCTGTACGATAAATAACTTGTAAATAATAACTTGAAGAAAGATGCATGGAATGTACTGTTTTATTTTAATCAAATCTGTTGACCTTAATTATAACAGTAGAAAATATGCAAATTTATACAGAATCAGAAATTTACTGCAATCAGAACAAACTCAGTAAAATTCAAATAGTTTTTATATGCCATGAATAAGGTTTACAATGTAAACATTGCAACAAATAAAACATGTTTTCTTTTGTTTGTATCCATAACAACACGACTTAAATGTAATTTTGTGCATGGCCAAAATATTTTAAAATACCATGACTGAGCTCCTTTAACCGAATTCAAACACTTTTCAAGAAGACTACTAAAATTCAAGACCTTTTCAAGATTGTGCGAAACCATGTCATATTCAGCTCTATTTAATTCATAAATAATAACATGATTAAGAACTATACTGTTGTCAGCTACAACTAGTAAAAAGTTTGCAATTGAGGTGTATTACTAAATTAAAATTGTTTGCGAATGGATACCTGTCTTAAATATATACTAAATTCACAAAGTCAAATGTAACATAATGATAATACCTTTGTCATAAAATGAATGAATAAACTGTTTTTTCTTACTAAGTAATTAATGTAGGATTAAATTAGCCTTAATAATAATTATAAAAAATGTGGGAGGCACGATGGCCTCGTAGTTACATGTATTGCGCTCAACTCCTGATCGAGCGGTCTGGGTTCAAGCCCTAGGCGGGTACATTCTGTTGTGTTGTTGGGCAACACACTTTACTCTCAGTGCCTCTCCACCCAGGTGTATAAGTGAGTACCAGCGAATTTAATGGTGGGGTAACCCTGCAATGGACTGGCATCTCATCCAGGGGGAGTAGAAATAGTCCTAGTCGCTTCCTCCTACAGAAAGCGGGATAAGCTCCAGTCTGTTGGGCCACGTGGCTCGTATGCAGACTTTACCTTTACCTTATTATGAAAATTACTGCAATGTAAGTGTGAAGTATTGATCAACTTTTTTCATAGAGTGAATTGTTCTTTTGAAATAACAGAAAATAGGGAGAAAAAACATTTACCACAAGATAGAGATTGACATTTTCAATTCATCATAAAAACATTCATGCCAAAGGAATACTACATTGCATAACATAAAACAAGGCTTCTGACATCTTTTAGGCTATGTTTACAAAGTCACAGTTTCCTTCTTTTTCCAAAACTGTACAGAATCCAAACAGTACAAACATTTTGGACCCCTGACAAAACATTCACTGTAAACAATATTCAAAATTTTACTTTTTCTTTTTGTGATAAAAAAAAACTGTACAGTAAAAAAAAAATTCATAGGGGCCTGTTGAAATTGCAAGGCCTATCTAGTACCATAGTTCCCATAACACATCATAAGTTAATAAATTATTGTTCTGGTACTACATGTATGTAAACATAGCCTTTGCTTTTTATGATGAAATCTTATAGCTGCTGTATTGAACAATAAGTATCAACCTAGCAATCTAAGATATTTAAATTTAATGCTAATTCACTAACACAGGTACAGTGTAGGTGATACTTCAAAGCATTAAAAATAATGTTTAAAGTGGTTGAATTTATGCCAGAAAGTGTTGAAGGTCACCATGTTAGACTGTAATGCACCAGGGGCCCATTTCTCGAAGGTCCCAAAAAGTTTTCGCACCCAGAAAGCCATACCAAAATCTGAAACCTTATGCTTACAGAGCTGTTTTATTCGCTTATTCTCAATATGAACAGAGGTTTCCTTCACACAAGAAGTTTCAGGCATATACAGCTCTTAGTTTTTAGACACAGCTCAATTAACGATGGCTTTGTGGGCCCGAAAAGTTTCCAGGGCCTTCAAGAAATGGGCCTTGGACCCCTTATAGAGTCATAAGTACTGTAGACTTCTCAGTGGCTGATTTTTTTCCTGATCAAGCATCAACGCCAAGGAGTATGCATGTATTGACCACTCTCAATTTTACTTCATCCTACAAGTAACATAAAACATTTCGTTAAATAAGATAAGTTATGTCTGAGTATGAATCAGCAAATTCTGTGTATGATATCAATCAGCGAATTTTACACTGGAGTTATTATTTTGTTTCTTATCATTCCAATTTATACTGTGACCTTTGAAATCGGACTGTAGCCGGTCATGTTGACCGGCCAAAGTAATTTTAGCTCGGTCACGTCTCATTTCTGACCGGTCAAGATATTTACGAAAAAATCAAGTACACGTAATGTGAGCCAAATTAAACCCACAAATATAGTTTGTTTGTTCCAGTCACTGCTAGACTGTTTAAAAATTGGCTTAATATTTTTCTGAACGGATTTAACCCCAGTCACTCGAATGGCATTCCTATCGATCTTGAACGCATGAAAAACAACAAGCAAATGGTCTTTAGCAGTTTGAACAGATACATGTATGCATTGGTGTATGTTTTCATAAGAGATCATAATAAAAAAGAGCTTAAAACTCTCAGATTTACAGTTGGGGATTTGACTGTTTATTCAAGAATGAACAACGTGACCGTCTCAACATGACATGACTGGTAAACATGACTGGCGAGTGAAGTTTTTGGCCGGTCAAGTCACCATTCTGGCCAGACATTGCCCATTGACCGGCCATTATTTTGAGCCCTGAATATTCATCAATCAAACAGATCTTACATCTACATCTGTAGCTACTGTGTGACAAAAAATTTGCATCTCTGATTGGAAGGCACTGAATGTCAGAGGATGTAGAAGAACTAAACTCAAAATCTGTGGCAGTAAATATTCAATATTCACTATCTCCTACATTGTAATATTCATGCACAATAAATCAAACTCTTATCAAACAATGTTTAAATAATAAGTCAAGTTATTTGCAGGCACGATTTGATTGTTTCTTACGCACACTTATGCTCTATTGGTGGACAAAGGTACAGATGATGTCATAAACGTTTGTTTTTGTTTCTTTGTTATGTATTACGAAGCACATAGATTTTATGTTGTCATGCATCTGTTCAGTAATAGATCACAGAAGACATCAAAATGTGGTAAGAACATCAGTGACACAGGCCTGAAAAATTCACAGATTCTGTGACACACTCTGGTAATGGTTTATGTGAATATTTTTTGTTTTTACCGCATTTTGATGGTATCTGTGATCTACTCAAGGCAGGAAAAAACCTAGGTCTGATTTCCTCAGCCAAGTAAATTTTGCTCTTGGGTAAGTGAAAATAGAAGTTCAGTGGCCCAGTGGGCAAGTGAAATTACAATGTAGCCTCAGTAGTCTTGTGAGTCTGACTAAAAATGCCAGCTTGATAAATGATAATTTCCAGTCATTCCATTTCAAAACTTAAGACCTAAAGATTAGATAATTATTAGGTTGAAAGCAAGAATTAGTTAGGAATCCGAGTGTACTTCATTCGCATTTGTCCTCTGATTTCCTTACTGGCCACCACACTGGCAACTAATATTTAAATGGGGGCAAGTGAAAACTGAAATTGACTAGCCCACTGGGCAAGTGACTTACAATTTTTTTTCCTGCCCTGCTACAGATGCATGAACAGATGCATGACACCTGAAACCTACATGTATTTGGTAAGAGCCGAATTTTGTACAAGTAAGATGTACAGCTGTAACAGGGCTCTAAAGTACTGTCTCGTCATCCCAGGGTAAGGCAATCGATTGAAATCGATCCATAAATTGATATAAATCAATAAATTGAAATTAATGTAAGTGTTATCAGTGCTATCAATCAATTGAAAGAAATTCAAACTCACATGCTAGAGAAGTTTCAAGTCATTGATTTGAATTTACCAAATTTATCAGTCATTACAGAATCAATTGAAAGTTGGTCTCTCGTTGTTAGTTCACATAAACTGTAGAAAAATTGTGTCCCTCAACACAATGTTTGATTGTAACTTTTTCATGTAGATTTCAAAGGCACTACCAAAGACCCCCAAAACATAGTCCCCGATACATGTATGCCAGCAAAATATTCTGTTTACAAGATACGATGTTATGTTTTTATGCAATTGTATTCATGATTTCATATTTCACTTTATATCTTTTATTCATTTCTTTGTTATTAAATGTTGCTTAAAAGATAAGCTAGTATCAGCAAAATTGATAATGCTTATTGAAAATTTGATCACAATCGATTACTCATGACGAATACTTTTATTGATTTCTGATATCATTGACTAATTTCTATTGATTGTTATGAAATAATCGATTGACTATACTGTGTCGTCCAAGACAAGTAGATTTTCCTGCCTGGGCAAGTTACTCTTTCTTTTTTTCAAGTCCTGTGTAGTTTTCATGACAGTTTGTGGTAAATGTATACCTCTTTATAAAATATTGTAGTGTTTTTTTTTTTTTGGTGAAAGAAAATTCCACAACATTTAACTTACTATCAGCACCAGTGGGTGCAATGTCCATGTACTGTTGTGTATAACAGCATATTGTAACTTGCATGTAGGTACAACTGTAGACACTTGAGTAACTTCCGAATACTCACTCTAGCATAAGAGAAATCTCTCTGCTGGAGATGTCACATTACATTTTAGCTTACTAGCATTCACATCAGAGGGCAACATAACCTTACAAGAGCATGCATCAGAAGGAATCATAAGGTGCATATAAGCCAGTAACAAATGTTGCATGCTCTTACTCAGTTATCGAGAACAGATAATAACAGATAATAAAACTCTTTATGCACGGCAGGTAAACATCACCAAAGTCGATTCCACAAGCAGTGTAACTTCTCCTTGATAATAACACATTCACAACCAAAGGCAAAACGAAATGTATACGTATCTTGACGTTACTTTACTCTACTCGTTCAATTTATGCAAAACTTGCTTACCTGTTGTTGTTGTTGCCTGTAATCCCTATCTTCAGCTTCTGGGTAACGGAAAACTTTACCTTGAAACCGTGCACGGTGACGAAGCGAAGGTAGAGTGGATTTTGGGCCGCTAAAACAGAGCTCGAGTTCTATGCAAGTTCCAACGAACTGCCAAACATGGCGGGAGAACCGAGAGAACCTGGTACCTAACATGAAGACCACTGATTCCTGCTTGTTTGAGATCGGGCACTCACAAGGTTTGTATGCTCTTATAAAGGGACTGGGATAACAGTGATGGCAATGAAAGCACAAAACGGTAGAAATAACCAAAAAACAAAACAAAAAAAAAACAGTGAACATGCAAGGGCAGACTTAGTTGTATTTATCTTACTTGTAGAATGTTCATGTTTCGGAATATTTAACGCGCTAAATCGATGATATTTCGTTCATTCTCAACGGTTCAGGGGCACACCTGTGACCTCGAACTTTCGCGGTATGAGAAATTTAATGTGTGTTGTTTTCGGATTGTTAAAAATGTCATTTTGGCTACCGAAAAAAAGTCAGCTATCATTTTGGGAAAAGTGATAAGACCTAACGTTTTCGGAAAATGGACAAAAAGCCCTAATAAGTTCGAGAATACTCAAGCTCCTCTAGAATAACCGAACAGATAATTTTTTTTTGGCGCAAACTAAAATTAACCTACAGAGCTTTGAAAGTACACCAGATAACCTAAACCGGCGTTTAAAAGCATTCGAGAGAAAACGGTCGTTGGGTGTCCTTTATGGTTCCCTGCCTAACCTAACTCCGCGTCAGTTCAAACGCGATCACCAGGGCTCTTTCCGTCTTGAACTCACACAACACGTGACGCTTTCATGGTCCTTCATAAATAAATACGTAGGTGTCCGAGAATTAATTTTTCTCTTTTCTAGAGACGTAAACTTGGGACGCCTGCATGTGCAGTAACAATTCTAGTTTTATTTTGTCGTTGTGGATGCGCGGAAAGTTCACAAGAAGACAGCTTAGTGCGGTGTCGATCAATGCAGCGATTTAGTTTGGTGCATACCTTCCAATCCAACTTCAATTTAAAGCACACTACAGCACACACTCGGACTTTAGGGAACTTCAAATGCTTCAACTTAAAAGCCACCTTAATGGAGGCTTCACGGTAGGTTTACGGAGCTTTACGGCGGTGTTACATCATGTAACACCGCCGTAAAGCTCCGTAAAGCTCCTTTTAAAGGCGCGTAAAGTTGAAAGGCTTTCAACTTTACGCGCCTTTAAAAGGTCCCATTTATATGTTCTCGGTTGCCCGAGACAACCATTCCTCTCTCTCTCTCTCTCTCTCTCTCTCTCTCTCTCTCTCTCTCTCTCTCTCTCTCTCTCTCTCTCTCTCTCTCTCTCTCTAGATGAAAAGTGTGGCACTTCAGTAACATTTTTGTCTCTCAACAAAAACTTGCAGAAAATTTTGTGCTTTTCCATGGCACACTTCATGCGACTCTAGCAAACTACATTGAATGTTTGGACGGAGTTTCACTTTCACAGGATAATTCCTCTGTATTTTAAAGACGTTTTTGTATTGAAAATGGTACGTAAGTGCCAGGGCGCGGGGTATCGAACAGAAAAGAAGGGTAAAACCCAATTTTGCCAGCAATGAATGGATAAATGGGAGACTAATGAATGCTGGTATATTCCCCTTCCCCCCCCCCCCGTACATTTTAAATACTGTTTTGTAGAGATTACAAGAAGACGGGTTGTAATGATATGAATTTTCATCTACGTTCAAGTTTACCGTTTCAGAAAAAGGCCAAAAGTTGACATTTTAAAATCGTAAGACTAGTTTTGCTCGTTACATTCAAGGAAAAAAATTGAAACCTGGATATGTTAAGGCTAGTTTTCACTAGAACATAAGCACAAGCACAAGCATAAGCATAAGCACAAGTGAAAACCGCCACGACATAAACATAAGCATAAGCAGAAACATAAGAAGAACGAACCCACTCATTTGTCTTGTGCAGTTTTCACTAGTAACGCGCTCGACATAAGCATAAGCATAAACACAAGAAAAACGAACAGTTCCGTTTTTCTTGTGCTTATGCTTATGCTTATGTCGAGCGCGTTACTAGTGAAAACTGCACGAGACAAATAAGTGGGTTCGTTCTTCTTATGTTTCTGCTTATGCTTATGTTTATGTCGTGGCTGTTTTCACTTGTGCTTATGCTTATGCTTGTGCTTGTGCTTATGCTCTAGTGAAAACCAGCCTTTATAGCCCAATCACTAAGCAGTATTTTCTGCAAAGCACAGGTTTGTAGCTGGTGTAGTTTTGACAGGACGATCAATTTTCTACAGGCATGTCTTGCTGTTAAGCCGGGTTCTTAAAGTGCCACAATTAATACAATTCGCTAGAAATTGCGACAAGGAGAGAAACTAACTCATATAGCCGCGATTTCCGTATCCAACGGTCCAAGTATTTTTCATTTATAGATCTTGTTGCTTGAGCAATTCCAAGGTATTGGCTTTAAAGCTGTTGGAGTTATTGTGAAAAGATATTCACCCTCTATGAGGAGGAATTAACTACATACCTGTTTTGGGTGTGTTAATGCACTTCACTCTTTGTGAAACAGTTTGTATTCCATACTTTTCTCCTTTCAAATACTAGGTTTATGTTGCTCTTATAGCGTTCTATTGCTACACAGTCATTTATTTCTCTGAGCTGAAGTAAAACCCCAGACAACGTCATTTTTTACTATACAGTATCATGAGGTATGGACAAAGCGGTAATGTCTGTGGGATTATGCTAGTTAAGGTTGCTCGTGACAATAAAACAGTCCTCAACACCAATTATGTTCTTGTGGAAGATATCACTGAAAACACGGTCCCCCCCTCCTCCCCCCCCCCCCCAAAAAAAGAAAAAAGCTTGCACAGTAATCCCAGAGACAGAGAGGCAGCTGCTGCGTTTTTCGTGCGTAAAATAGACCAGCGTTAGCGCATGAGTTGACCAGGGTGGGAAACCAGCCTTTCCGAGTGCCTTTGGAACCGAAAAAGAAAATCGACGGGCACCTTAGTTTCTTGAACAGTTCAGTAATACGCAGAACTAATGGCCACCTCCTAAATTCAAGGTTTAACCCATACACTATACCAAAGGATAATGCCAGTTGTCCGTTAACATGCGCATGATTAAATTTTGGAATGTCGTAATACTGAATGTGCTCTGTTCAGAGCTATCTTCCCCTGGTCATCTCATGCATTAGCGATCGGTGAGTTTTAGAATGATCTCTTTCGGTCGCTTGGGTTAACAAGGAAGGAAAAATAACTCGTAGAGCCTAAGCTTTATCATTAGGTTTCCCTTACTTCATCGACATTTTGGTCGTCATCTGGTCTCTATCCAAATGATAGAGACCAGATGATGCCTTAATGATAATAATCAATAATCATCATCATCATCATCATCATCAATCTTTATTTGTACTCACTCTTGCTAAAGAAAAATTACAATGTTCAATGTAAATATTAAAAGTAAAACTTAAAGTACTAGCTGCCTGGAATAACCATAGGGGCTAGCGGAGCCAGGCAGCCAGTTAACATCAGCATTAAATAGAAATAACACAAAGGTCGGCAAGAAAAGTGAAGCACAAATGCACACACAAGAAGAAGAAGAAAAAAAAGAGGAAAAACGCTATTTCTTTGCAATGAAGGAAGTCTAAAATAGTTAAAGTTATATATGAATACAAAACATTAATATCAGAAGAGCACACAATAGCTATGGCAACCAGTAAACGCTATATATTAAACTATAAAAGAAAGACTTGGGAAAGGTGACAGAAATGAACAAAATACTAACTTACAGGTAAATTGGAAAACAACACAACTGCTAACAAGAACATAAGTAACCAATAATCTTTGACTAGATCGCTTTTTACTGATTCCCTGAAGTTTGAAATAGAGAAGGTTTTCAAATTTTCACTAATTGAGTTCCATACTTTGGGGCCCTTAAATCTTATGTTATAGACATCTGTATAGGGTCCTGAACATTAAAGAACGCAAAATAACATAATCCGGAAATATCTCCCCACAGCACATTGTTTTTGCTTCTTGGTGAGACTAAAAGGCTGTCTAGCGAAGTGTGAGCTTATCTTAGAGCGTCATTAATTTCAAAACGAACTTTTGTGCTGCATCCGTCGAACAAGTGAAAGCTATTTATGATTGATAAAGGTAAATTAACCGCTGTGTCGAGTTAACGATTGGAGGAAGCATGCCAACAGAAAAACAGCAGAATTCATTTTTCTTAAGCATATCAAGCGTTCCGGGATCCTTAATCCTGTAATTTAATTGGCTAATTACGGGGGCGAGTTTTTCACGATACGGTCACTGGCTTACAGATAGCTCACATCCTTGCTAGAAACTCTAGATTTTTGCTGACTTTGAACTGTAAACGTGCAAACAAAACATAACTTAGACGTAAAAAGGCATAGATTTGGATGATGGAAGCTATCAGAGCAAAAGCGAATTTTAGTATTCAGAACCCAACATTCTGCAGGAAAACAAAATTGTAAGATGAAGAACTCGCAAACATTCAAGCTCAGTTTATAGAGAATCGGCGACCTGAAAACTCGACATAAAAAATTACCAACTACATGAGCATTTGACAATGGTAGTGCTCTTCTACTGGTGAAAGAAGAGAACTAAAAAGATACCAGCTACTGACCTGATGCCGAGTGGCATTTGAACGGCTTTTTCACTCCATGTCATTGTATTTTCGCGATTTAAAATCTTTCGCTCGTAGTTTTGAACATTTTATAAAACGAGGACTTGCCTGCTTTCAGTTGCCTTCTTCAGCCGGTATGATGAAAACGATTTTCCCTCGCCCTCGTGTATACGCCGGCATCATTTGTTTGAATGGCTTTTTTACTGCGAGTTGTCAATGCGGTTTCAAGATCGTTTTGGCAATTTTATTGAAAGAAAAAAGAATTACAGTAAACCGTGATCTCTTCTAACTTTCATGGCAATACTGGACACGTTTACCGCAGCGTAGAAACAATAATCCTGAGGGCTTTGAGGTACAATCTTCTTGCATACCCACGGTGGGAACTCTTCAAAAACAAATACAACTTGCCACCTTTTCAAAACTACATTGAAACACGCAAACTGCAAACTCGGGTTGTCAAGGGAAAAATCCATTTTTGGAATTTTTTTTTTTTCTGTGGTAGTAACGAATTCGTGTGATCTTGGATCAAAAATCCGATCTCGGATTCGTCCAGAGAAATGCACCCTGAACGTTTCGGACCTGACACGTGGTAGCCTTCCACGAAAGGGAGAGGAGGTTGGGAACAAATCTTGTTTTGTCACAGTTTTCCGACAATAGATGGCCGACAGGAAGGGAAGGTAGGTCTACAATCCATCGTGTTTTTGTGCATAACATAGACCATCTTGTCAATTCTTGTACATATTTGCAAGCATTAAACGCTAACAGACTTTCCAGTTGAGATATATATTCAAATCAGCCATGTCAGAGGTGAACAGGTCGTCTTTTGTTTGTGATCATCGCACATTGTTATTGTGTTGAATTATCTCTGACATGGCTCTGTTTATTGCCCGATCGACGAACCAAATTTACTTTTCATAGTTCAGGTAAAGTGGTTTCTTAGAAAGGGATGCTTATTATGAACGGTTGTTTACTTCGGTTGGGCATCGAAGGTCTGTAAGTATCGGAATGTATTTTCATGAATTGTGTCGAGGTTATGTTGTGAGTATTTTAAATTTAGTTGAAGTCATCTGCCATTCTCGAGTTGAGATATTTGTCCAAAGACTGATTGAATCCAAACATTTTAATGCAGCTTGGGAAATAATTGTTTCAGCATGATAGTCATGATAGCGTATGAGATTTGAGAGCTCTGCCATATTTAAGTTCCATGTAAATTCTCTTTCTGTTTAGGTGACCATTTAACTGCACCGCGGAATGGACAGATTCAGTGTGAATGCAAGATTGAATGCTTTAAAGTCTGCAGAAGCAGCAGCTCTGCGACGAGGTGACCATGATGCAGCCAAAAGGGTAAGAGCTTTCTTTTACCCATGTGCAATGATTAACAGACATTTCTTTAAGATGTTTTAAGCCCCAAAATAATCTTTAAGGCCACTTGCTTTTACACCTAAACAGCAAATAACAAATGGGCAGATAAATGTGGTATGCATTTTAGAGTGAGACAGACAGGATCTAATATAACAATGTTCAGCAAATAAAGTCCAATGGAGCATATAGTGAAAAAGGATTGGTGTGAAAAAAATTGCACAGATTTTCACTCTTATTTCAATCTTTTGTAGAATCAGACACAATAGCTATGACCACACATATAAGTTTATATCTGTTAAGACATGTATATTTTACATATCATTAAGCCTTTTGCCTAGCTTTAAACAGCATATATGTTATATAATCATGGTAAAGGTACATTTTCATAAATGCTGTCATGAGTGTTCATTTGTGCACCGGTGCACATGATCAATAAACATAGCCAGGATCCTGTAGACAACATAATTAGTATACATATCACTCCCACTGCCACTAAATTAGTATAGCAAACACATATTCTTGTACGAAAGGCACGGAAGACTGAGTTGCATTGCCATTATTGACTGCAGAGCAGTTTGAACAAACATCATTCAATTTGATTGTCAATTTGACAGAGCAATTTGAACTACCTGTGGCTCTTTAAACGAGCCTCAAGGAAAGCAGTTGTAGACCAGAAGTAAGATGTGCCACTCTCCTTAACATTATCGTCAAACTACTGATTTGTTTGTTTTACCAGAATGCCCTCTTGTCTTGTCAAAACTGGCCGGGGCCTGTCTGACAAGTGCTTGGCTCCCTTACCAAACAAAAATTATTTGCAGGTTCGGTGTTGTCTGTCAAATTGATGTTTAATAGGATTATGAATAGAGAAAAAATAAATGTATGAATTATTCAATGTTTAAATAGCTCTGAAATAAGCAAGAATTTTAAATTGCATATTTATACATATCGCAGTAATGCTGACATTCTGATTGACACAGACCTTACCGAATTGTATCAACATGGCTCAAAGGGCAAATGTTCCTTGACCTTTATCAACATTGATTTTGTGGTTATAACATAACCCTAGACCCTGGCCAAATATAATGAGCTCAATCGGTAAGGTTAGGTAACTTTGTCTATGTGACTGACTCCATGGGATGACTTCTGTCACTAACATTTACTATCTCTGCCTCTTACGTCCTAAGCACATATTATCCACCAAATCAAAACAAAAGATGTAACTGCACCAAGAAATATTAAGTCCGGTCATATTAGTTCGTTTCAGTATAACAGTCATTTGTAAGAAATTCTTCTTGAAGAACTGGAAAATGCAGTGAGAATAATTAGCCCGTTAAGAACGTTCTGCTGGCCGGTTAAGGTCATTCCCCAGTATTGCATTGTGCATCCCTACTGCGCATAATTTCACGCGTGATTAGCGCGCGCGCATTAAAAAGTGGCGGCTTTTTCTTTACAGCTGGACCTCGCCATATAGGTAAATCGTCATTTTCTCGCAAACGAGTATGGTGACCTATCATTTTTTTCTGTTGTTTTGAATTGAGAAATAAATTTCTCTGTGTAAAATAAATATGGACCAATTCTCAGGATAGAACAAAAAGCAATCGTCGGAAACGTGAATTTAGCAAGCAATCGTGACTACAATCATGGTGCTATTATAAGGATTTATATGGGTATAAACAAGGTGCTGCTGCTCCTAGAAGAACATGGGGACCCTTCATTTTTATTTCAAAATTTAAGTTCCTATAATATAAACAATCAATAGGCAAAGTTTCACAAAAATCTCAGTGCAGGTTCTATTTCAGTGGAATGACCTTAAGTATAAAATCATGTTTTGTGACATATGCCTAACACTCTTCTTGCTTGCAAAAGCTATTGTATTCAATACTTTATTCGATTAAGCCTAAAATGTGAGCATCAATATTAAAAAAAAAAAAGTCAAAAAGGGGAGGGGACCACATCCATATAACATAATTCTGCGAATTAGCGCCTCCCCTCAAATAAGCGCCCCCTTCGGATAAGTGCCCCTCCTATCGGGCAAAATTTAAAATAAGCGCCTCCCGTTGAATAAGCGCCCCTCCCTTCCCCCTGATTGATGGACGAGTGCTGAGACAACAAAGGATGTATAGTTTTGGTCTTGTTCAATCACAAGCAAGTGAACTACTGCACATTGACCGTCGCAACGGATGGTAGTGACGACCAGTTGATCTCCAATGCCTGAAGCTCAACCAACCTTGTTCAGCAGGTCTAGACCGGCTAAAGGGGTTATATTTCGTAGTTTTTCAAGAGAGACAGGAGCCTTCTGAGACTTCTGAGGGACTGACACATACATATATTACAAGAAAAAAACGATCATATATGACCACGATTTGGAAAAATTCAATAAGTGGCCCCTTGATTAAGCGCCTCCCTCGAAAAAGTGCCACGCGTTTTCTTCTAAGTTCAAAATAAGCGCCCTGGGCGCTAATTTGAGGATTTAAGGCAAATGTAGACTAGTTGTTGGCCCCTTTGCTTTTATTATTACTGCTCTGGGTTTTTGCAAAATGCAATGTTGCGTGTTACGTAGTAACTACGTAGAGAGTCCCGGCCAGAATTTTTTTCCAAACTTCCTACTGCGTTAGTGACAATACCATAATTCTATTAGTTTAAAGGGAATTTGGTGTATTAACGTCTATCATGTTGTTGGTCCTTAGCGGAGAGAAAGAGCGTTTAATCTCAGATGGAAATGGACCGGAACCCAGGCAGCAATCTACTCTGGGTTTGAAGTGTCTGATAGTGATAATGAAGATCACGACAAAGATGGTTTTAGCAGCACCCAAGACGAGAACGAAGCGCAAATAGAAGTGCAGGATGAAAGTGACCAAAGTGAGGTGTTTAAAAACGAAATTGAAGAAGAGCGCAACAAAACGAAAGTCGAGAGAAGGAGTGAAGAGGATGCAGGGAGTGACGATGAAGGTCAAGAAGAGAAGAAGAGGTGCCCCTTGCCCTATTGCAACAGTGTTGTTCGTCATCTTCCCAGACATCTGAGAAACGTACACAACTGGTCCAAACAGGTTGCAAAAACAGCCACATGCAGATTTAAATTACGGAAGAAGTATACCTTTTCTAGTCAAGAAACTGCTTATGCTGGAAACAAGAAGCCACGGAAAACCATAGGCGATTCCAAACCCAAGAACTGCAAGAAACCATCCCGGAAGAAGAAAGTATGCCCCATTCCAGGCTGCACAACAGTATCTGAGAGACTTCCTCAGCACCTTCACCAAGTACACAAGCTAAGTAACGATGAACCAAAGTTCAAAAAGTGTATGTCGCTCGCTAAAGTCGTGTCTATGAAGAATGACCACATATTTCACTGAATGAAGGCAAAAAGAGAAAACGAAATGGATATGGACTACCATATGGACCGTTCATCTCTATGCAAGTCAGAATCAAGTCAACAAGATCTTGAAGACAATGATCCTGACGATCTCCAGAAGAGTGATCCTAATGTGTCTGGCACAGGCGACGTTGTAAAACCAGGAAGCAGTGTTGATACGGATGAACCCTCAAGTCTAGTACAAGAGACTTTGCAAGAATTTGAAGACTGGCTTGTTTCTCCAGACTGTGAGAAAAAAGACGCAAAAACTGCCAAGCAACATGTGGCTCAAATGAAAAAGGTTTTGTCCGTAATAGGTGAGGGGAGTTGTCTTCATTCATTACTTGACCGCAAACTGGTTCGAGATGTTTTCCTTCGACAGTATGCCGAAAAGAAATATCACCCTACAACGATTAAATCGTACCTGATGAGCTTGCAGCACTACTGCTCATTTTTGCTAGGAGAGAAACCAAGTGGAGTCGAATTTGAGAAAGATGACGTCATAAGCCTACGAGAAAAGTTAAAGAATTGGTCCGCCTCGTATAAGCGTGAAACCACACGGCGCAGGTGGGAGAAAATGGAAGAAGATGTTAGTGCTCTCATAACACCGGACAAAGTCAATGACTTTGGAAGAAGCCAGGCTGTGCGAGATGCCGTCATCATTTTGGGAGAGCTCAGTGGAGCTCATCATGCTGAGATCACCCAAGCAAAGTACACGCTGGTGTCATGATTGATAATGCAAACAGAGCAGGAGTCGTGGCATATATGACTGTTCAGGAGTTTCAAAGGGCCAGATCTGAAGACGACAGACATGTAGTGCGTGTTTTACAGCACAAAACTGTAGATACCCATGGGCCAGCTCAGATTGTCTTGACCAATCACCTCTACAACCATCTTAACATTTTCCTAACAGAAATGCGTTCAAAACTGCCTGTCAAAGAGTCCGCTGAGGGCAGTGACAAATTTTTCCTCTCATGGGGGGGGGGGGGGGGATAATGTGGAGTCGAGCCAGATGTCAAGGGCATTGAGTTCAATATTCCAGAAGGCTGGCATCGACGGACCGGTGACCCACACCCTGTACCGAAAAAGTGCCGTTTCGGAGTGCCACCAGAACCGTAAGGACATCAGTGGAAATTTGGCGGATCTCATGGCTCATAGAGAAACTACCGCTGAAAAATACTACAGGGTGTTGGACGAAAGTAAATCATCTGTCAAAGCATCGCAAATTCTCCACGGAATGATGCGAAATCCCCAAAAGAGTGAGGGAGGGAGTAACAAGCATGAAATGAAAGAGCTAGCCCCGACAGTTGAGGAAGAAGCCGAAATTGGAAACGAGAAAGTGGAAGAAGGAGGGATAAAAGAGCTGGCCCTATCAAGTAAAGAAGTCGAGGAAAATGAAAAAAGCTTATTCATAGCTTCTCCAACCAGCGAGGAAAAGACAAATGCCATCAAAGAGCTCTTCCGTTCAGAGATCAATGAACAAAAAATATGTATGGCTTCTGTCAGGGCAAAAATTCAGTCGAATCCAATTCTAGTCAAGGAAAGTGCAAAGAAGGTGTACGACAAAGTACGGGCTCAGTGGCGATTTAACTCAAAGAGACCAGGACAGGGACAGTTCTCTTGCCATCGCAAAAAGACACAGTGACAGACCGTGTGAGCAGAATGTTCGATACATCTGGGGACGGCGAAGCTAGTGATCATTCCTCTGACATACTTTCACCTACAGTAACTACTGCAAGGTCCAAGCCAGGCCTTTTCAATTCCGCCCAAGTTCAAACTTTGATCCGTTTGTTCCCCGATATGATCAAAGGATCCCCGATCTCAAAGCCCGTTATAGCAAGAAGATTGCAAAACGACGGCCAGGGTACCAAACTGTTTGCTGACTTCACAGTCGAACAAGTTGTAAATCGAATAAAGTATGAACGAAAGCATAGGAGGCCTTAGATGAAAATACGATAGAAAGCAAAGCAGGCACTAGTTGAGAACAACGTAGAAAGCAAAGTAGGCGCTAGTAAGAACTTGTCATGATTTTATATCTACCTCCCTAAGATTTACTTGTGACCTTGTATATCTAAGCAGTTAAGCATCGACCAAATGATCGCATCATTTCAACGCAACATATCGCAACATTGTTGGGCGCAATATGTTTTGCGCGTTTGGCCACCCGGTTGGAGGTTGTTGGCTCAAATTTGACTATTCTCAAACTTGAGCCAGCGACAACCAACAGGACTGTCCCAACAAGGAGGCCAAACGCACGCAACATGTTGGGCCCAAAACTGTGGGGTTGAAATGTCGCGATCGTTTGGCTGGGGCTTTATATACCTCCGTTTTCTGCTATATCAACCAAGTTTCAACCGAGACAAAAGTTCCATCTGCCACTGATTATGTTGGCATTTAGCAACAAGAAGAAACAAAACCTGTAAAGAGTATTTCAGCCTAATTTGCTAAGGAAACTAAAATGTAGTCAGAGCTCATATTAGACTCCAAAATAGCCTTTCTAGGAAACAGAGCTGAAATGCAAACGTTTCCCAGCTGACGCCGTGAGACATGTCCCGCAATGTGAATCATTCTTAGTGAATGCAAAATGATGTTTCTCGGATCACGTCTGCTTTCTAGAAGTTAATTTAACTTCCAGAACATGATTTTTCTTTTTTCGGGTTAGTTACTAAGAATTAAACTTTCAGGGAAATGATACTTCCATGGTAATTTTTTCTTGTTTGTCATTTTTATCATGACAAACAACTCTTCACATTAAGAATCATTTCAAAATGCCCGTCAAAGAATACGCTAAAACCATATAGTGACAGAAAAAAAGCTGGTAGACAGCTAACTGATAAAGAAAATGCAAAGACATTATCGTTACTAACAGTTACTAAGATAATGAAGCAGTCTATTTATATTCAGGTTTTGGTTTTATTCAACGTATTGTATTGCATACTCTCATACCGAAAGAGGATTAGTTACGCTATTATTCAGAATAACTGAGTTGTATGTTACTATTCATTCTGTTTACAAGTGTTATCTTAAAAGAGCTTCGTCACAGTTTGCGCATCTTGAAATGTTCAGCCTAAATTATTCAAGTTTGTCATTTGTTATCCGCGTTAGTCTTTTCCATGCTTGACCATTCTTGTTCCGTCATGGTTCGTTATTGTCTCATTGGTACCTCTCTCTCTCTTAGTAAACTACTATTTTCAGATTTCCTTCAATTTAAAGGTAATTTTGCAGTTGGTCAAAATAACTCGAAATGCCGTGACTGAGCTCCTTTAAATTCACGAAAAGTTTGTCTTGTTTTCAGATTTAAAATTTCCTTTACCGAAGGTAAATCAGTTATTTCATAATTCAGAACAACTGTGTTCTAGGTTACTGTTCTTGTTAACAAGTCATTAAACGTTTCTGTTGGTAACAGCTGTGGTGTTGAAGCTTTATGTGCTATACTTATGGTCCTAGGGTGCTTTTATTCACGCCATCTCGTTCATAGCTTGGGTTTTGCAAGTTATCATTAAAATTTTGGGTAACCAATCCAATCACGTAATGGGTACGCGATCACGCGGGTGTCCAATTACAGGTATCCAATTTGAACTTTTCGTAATTGGATACCCACGTGATGCGCACATCAATTACGCGCGCTTTAATGGTTTCCTTCAGTTTTCCAAACTTATGAAAAGCGTTACAGATGTTTCCGCTCAAAAGAAGTTCTCAAAAGACATTTTTAATTCCGAAATTTGTTATAGATACGATTAATTAGTAATTGGACCTCGTGTCGTACAATTCAGGGAATAATCGTGCTCGTAACTTCAAATCGCGCTCGTCTGATTTTGAAAGTACTCGCGCGATTACTTCCTAAATTGTATTCCACTCGGTCCAATTTCTATTACTACTACTAATAATAATGATAGTGATAATAATAATAATAATGATGATAATGATAATGATAATGATAATGATAATGATAATGATAATGATAATGATAATAGCGGAGCTCCGGCGGCCCGAAGGGCCGCCAAGCGGAGCCCCATAATCATATGGGAAACAAAAGGAAATCCATGAATGAATTTTCTCATGGTTTTCATGGCTAGCGGTATTGCTCGTGGGCGCGTACGCACGACGACGACGACGACGACGGCGACGGCGGAGTTGCCCAACATGGCGGCCATACTCCAGCTAATAGGTCGACAGAGACATGCACCCTCGGTCTCTAGCAGAAGAATGCCATTTTTCTTGGCGGGATTTTTAAAGAAAAGAAAACGCATTTCTATTTGTTATGTCGACAAATGATAGCGGAGGTTGATCTAATGTTTTTAAGATAGGGTTGCACTGAAGGAATTAAAAAGAAAGCAAGAATTAACAGGCAAAGAAGTAGCGAAGAAGATCGCGAAAAAGAGCGGGCCAGCGCTGGGGAAGGAGGCGAAACAGTACTGAACAATGGCGTGAATTATAGCGAGTCAAGGGCTAGAGAAAGGAAGTGAAATAATACCGAACAATGCCGTTAACCAAAGCTAACGAGGGCCATAGATAGGATGCGAAAGTACTCAGAAGACTGCAGTGCCAAGTTTTTTTAAAATTCGCGCGTTGTGACGCTGTGCAGCCGTGCAAGAAAAGTCACATGATTTGGTCAGGTGATGAACAAGAGAAATCAAACATGTCCGAGTGTTACAAAACAGTAAACACAGCGGGAAAAAGACATGCCATTAGGGACAGCGCGTCTCCCAACCCCAAAATGCTTTGGAAACGAAAGAATATCGAGGTCGAAATGTATTATGGACCAAAATATAACAAGACAGCGGGAACCTGGTCTCTAACATTAGTAGGCCTGGTTAATTTTATCATTTTTAGCGGGTAAGGTAAATCCTGAATAAAATTTTTCACTTGAATTGCTCCAAGCATTGTTCAATATTTATGTATAGAATGATCCTTGCAAAGTTGAGCCGTCGACAGGGCAAACCCAGTGCTTACAATACTGAGATGAGGTGGTTTTCGAAAGCTTTTCGCCAGCCCAAAACTCGGCGAGAAATCGATCGACAAATTCAAAGCCATGATCTGGGACAATCCTACTGACGATATGCTACCAAGTTATGGTAAGTTTTTTTAAAAGAAAAATTAAGAAATGACTTCATGTGGAGTGATGTCGTGATGTGTAGGCTTATTTTTCCAGGTATATCCTGAACTAGTACTGGAACCGGCTAAAATATGCAATAAAGTTTATGTAATTTTGAAGATAAACAAAACGAAAATGCGTGCACGGGCCCGAGAAAGTAAAATGATGTAAAATAGAAAATGGGATATGCTTATTTTGTAGCTGAGAAAATGCAATTAGGGTTTTAGACATGGTGTCGAAGGGTGGAAAGGGGGTTGGGGGGGGGGGGGGGGGGTTTGGGGGATGCCATCTCCAATACAGTATCACAGTTTTGTTGAATTAGAAACCAGTGACGCTTAGAACTTTATAATCTTATATACATCTTTGTCCGCTAGCAGCCTACTCCAACTCCACTTTTTTAGGTCTATTACCCCACTCCCTTAGAAAATATTTAATAAAGCCTGATGAAAAGTATATCATGTTGTTACTAATTAACAGGATTGACTGCAGATGAGCTTGCCTGTCTTGCTGCATCGGGAATGCAAGGCTGGGTCTATACTGATCACGTCACATGGGTTTTAAAACAGCTTAATGACATGCAAAACGATACCATGCTACTATGCCCAATGTCGTTGTTAATATCTACAATGAGATGATGAGGAAAGCTAAGTTACTTAACCCTGGACCATTAAAAAGGCTGGTTTTCACTCTGAATGTGGGACAAAGGAATGGCAAAACTTTCATTGGCAACCCTCAAAATGGTGGTAATCATTGGGTAGATGTTGAGCTGCGACCTTTCATGAAGATCATATACTGTAAGATGCTGGCTTGGCAACCTCCCCCAGACATCATTGATGTCGTCAATGATTTTGCACGGTACATTCCACAAGTTGGAACGCACAAAAAGAGTCATTTGGTGCTTGCCCACTCTCCCAGTGCGACTAATTGGCAGGGTCATGAATGTGACTGGCGATGCCGTAACTATTCCCTGCAAAGTTGCACTGACGCATGTGGTGTTATTACTCTGGTGAACGCAGCTGTGGTAGCCTTGCACAGCCCTCTTTTCTGATGGTTAACGGGTCCAGTGATCAAAGAATCGATCTTCTTGCAACACCTGACCCAATACTGGTTATATTTTGTGTCACCCATGAGCAGAGACGAAGCCATATTCTTGTCAGTGTGAAACAAATTTTTAGTTTGTTTATTGTGAAAGTGCCACAACTTCCACTGATGACCACTCCATCTTTTCCTCACCCCCATTAGTGGTCATTATATGGTTTTACACATTGTGCTGGCATTATTTTGAGCATAATAGCGAGGCAAAAGAATCTAGCATTACGCGGGAATAACAGTGACAAAAACTGGCCGATGTCTTTTGAGCATAATATATAGTGAGATTTTTTGATCATCAAGCATTTGCATAATGACAACAAATTTGAGCATTATGTGTAAAACCCTATTTCATGACCCATTTCCAGTACTATTCTGATATTTACAACACATGTTTGCAAACACAAAATCCTTTAACAACAGAAAGACAACAATGTTGGAAAGGAATACTCCTTCTAACATGAACCAAATGCACTGCCCCATGAAAAATGCAGGACATGTGGTTAGTGTAGTACAAAGATAGAAGAGTGCTTTTAGAAACCTTTTGACCTAAGTTTTCATCTCTAAAATGGCCCTTGTGATATGATCAGTAGCAGGCTGTACATGTTTTCATGACGATTTGAACAGCTAGAGATAACTGTGCAACCTGACACTAGCCTTCTAGCAGGCTACTGCCATATTGGCTTATGATATTGGCTTATGATATTGGCTTATGTTATCCACAGGTCTTTAGCTTCCTCATTGTGAAGAACATCATCATAATTTACTTTTATCAAAATGAAAAAGATCACCAGGGATAATGAAAACCTGGATCTACAGGTCCCTTGGCAAAATTGTTTGTTTGATGCTGTGCTAAATAGAGAAGATGATGTCATTATTTAGAGCATTTAGTGCAGGAAACATTTTCACACTAGAAAATATATGAAATCATTACAGGTCAGACTAGTGAAATTTTAAAAGCTGATTCTAACTGTTTCTGGACGACCCATATGGAACATGCCAGGTCTCTTTCAACTGAAATCATTTTGTTATTAGCAAAAAAAAGGACAGAGCAGTCATTCAAGACTATTCCAGCAGCTTGTATTAATAATAATATTAGACCATGTTTTTGATGTTCTGTAAAATAGAACAGGGATAAGCATGTGAAATCATTATTGGCATGAGGTGAAACTAGTCTTGCGTTTCACACATTTAATTTCAGTGAGCTATCACAATACTGGGCATCGTGCTTTGCATAAATATTTGATCAATCAGCTCATTTCCGTAGGATTTTTATCAACTTGATCCCCACCACAGATATATGTATGTACATGTACATGTAAGTACTGAACGGCACAGTGCGAACTATATTGATTTTGCAACAAGTTTACCATTAATTTAATATTTTTTTGCCATACATGGCTCGAGTAACATTCTAAGGAAAATTGGACTCTGAGTACATGTCTGACATCTACTGTCATTTCAATATTGTCATACAGTTATTTCATATTGTTCTAGAGTTTTTACTGCTTTTAAGCAACAAATCTGAAACAAACATTACATGCAGAAACAAAAAAAAAAACAGATAAATATTATTATATTTTATATTATATATTTTCAGGCTTTCAATGTTGGTATGTGTGTGGAATTATAATGGGATTACGGTATGAAATTCTGTATTACTGCATTAAATACACGACAAGCCGTTATGATTATTGTTAATCAAATTAAAGAAACTACATATAATTTCTACATACATAACACAAGCTAAGGTTCGTTTACTAGTAACAAATAGGTCAATGAATTGCAAGATAATAAATACCGTGGTGCACAACCGATCTGATGAGCAAAAATTTCTCTGACTGAGACGTTCGAGGGATAATTTGCGTTTCCTTTCAGAAATATTTCGAGAAAACGTGGGCTGGTGGTCGCTAACTGCGTCTTAAAGCTGAAATCAACCAGGCGTTTCAAGTGTTAGAGACCAGGCTCCCACTATCTGATTATATTTTGGCCCACAATACATTTCGATCTCGATATTCTTTCGTTCCCGATGCATTTTGGGGTTGGGAGACGCGCTGTCCCTAATGGCATGTGGGAAAAAGTGGTTGATTCGTTGATCTGTCAAAAAGATTAGTTCAGTTCAGTCTTCACAACTTTTGCTGCAAGTTTCTGCCTGGAAGATTTACACTGGCCGAACTGATGTTGCTAACTTGCGGTAAGTGACTTTTATTGTTGCGTTTGCTATGAAAATTAACAAGTTGCCTCAGCGATATAAGCTTATTTTCAATTGGAATCCTTTGAAAGTCTTCCTTATTTGAAGCCATGTTGTGAGACAATTTATAAATTGCATCGTTTTAATTTCTCTCATCTCTAAACAATAGCAAGTGAATCGCTTTGTGGAGGTTGTTGTAAGTTGTAAACAAATTAAGCTTTCTGTCGATTTTCGTCGTCAACCTAAGCTTATAACCTCACGTCTAAAAATAAGCTTAACCAAAACCGTATTTGTAAACACGGCCGGGCGAGTTTTGAAGTTTTCTGTGTGTTAGTTGGCACAGCCGCCTCGTAGACAGCTAGAATTTCTTCTTCTGTTGTTGAAAACCAAGAAAGGTGTACAAACAGGATTTGCTAAATTTACTTTCAACGTTCCTATGGGAAGATTTGCATATTGTGATTACAAAGTATGCAGATTTCCTCGTTTTGTTAGTTCAGTTTATTCGGTTTGGCGAAATGCTTGGGTGAATTCCCAGGTTAATTTGGCTGAAGACTGGCAAAGCTACCGCCGATAAAATGACTGCAAAGCTAAATTAAGCCTTCGGCAAAAATGCACACTGTAATATTCAAATTTAAGCGTGAATAATTATTAAACTTTTAACACTGCAAGGTTAAACGATTTTCTTTATCCTCTCTTTCATTCGGTTACCTTTCAATGAGAAGGATTTGCTTTTGATACTCAGATGAAGTGATATGCATAATTATTGTGTTTATAATGTAGATTTCCTCGTTTTATTTTGTTGTCTGTCCAATTAGTTCGGTTTGGTGAAATGCTTGTATAGTCCAAATGTCGAGTAGACGATTGTGCATGTAAATCCTGTGTGCAAATAAAGCTCTACTTTCATTTTGATTTACTATTTCATTTTATTAGTGCCACTGCTTTTGGTTGGGGGTACATGGGTTATTCCCCAAATATGCAGTATTTACACTTAATATGGAAATGTCCCTCAAAAGTGAGATAGTACTAATGGAAAAAAAATAATGCAAAGAGCTTTACTCGGTAAATTGAACAGTGTAAATGACATTTACATACTTAGAAAAAATTTAGGGAGTAGAAGTTCTTGCCCTGACTATTTCTCGGTAATAGAAATAAGTTTTACATACATACATACATACACAATTTAGTTGGTGAGAGCGCTCTCCTCTCTCCACACACACACTCTGTCTCTCTGCTCTTTTCTTCACACTAATTTTGTTATTAACTACATGGTAACTCATTAACCGAATGTCACTCACTGTTTTCTTTGTTGTGCATGCATACTTTTTTTGCTCGTCAAAGGAAGTTTCAGTTTCTTCCTGGCTGTTTCCTTTGTCCTGTCCAGTACCAATTCCTTTGTAATATAATTTTGTGAATTCTCTATTCTCCTTAAATTTTATCTTGTCAGGGTGATAGAATGCACTCTCAGAGTGTTCAATCAGTCGCTACAATTTTCAGGAAAAAAGCAATAGTTTTCTTAATTTCCTTTTACTTTGTGTTAGGACCTTTTAGCATGCTCGTAATTGACCCATGGGCATAATTTTGAATAAAGTAAAGAATTAGATCTGTTTTAGTGTTAAGTATTTTTAAATTATTATGAATTACATGTGGGCATTTCTTTTTAGTTTTTAGTTTTTATTTTAGTCACATGTGATGTTTTATGATTTTACCGACGTATACCATGTAAATGTGAATAATACACTAGAATTAGCCAATCAGAGTGTGCATTATATCAGCTTTAAACACAAACCATATGTAATAAATGTATGTAAATGATATTTTTATGACAGAGAACTGGACAGGGCAAGAACTTCTCTTTCTTTTGTAAATTTATATATTATTATTCATTCCTCTCATTGCTGTCAAAATGTCTTAGGAACCTTCATTTTTGATAGTCCATTATTTTCCACCATACCTAGCACAGAAGCTCACAAAATCCTAACTTATAACCAACATGTGTGTATCTCTGGCCTTTGCTGTGTACTACGTGTATATTCTGTTATCCTGTCTTACCTGCTAGAAACAATTTTGACAGAGCTGTTTCAACAGTTTCACTTAAATTAATTCCCAGTAACAGCGCTACATGTGGCAGTGTTATTGGGTATGAACTTTATGGAGGGTTTAAATTTTTATTTTTTTATGATTACAGGAGACAACAAAATATACATGTGTATACATAACCTGATGTTGGTGTTGGTTACAAACCGTAGTTCATAATAGTCATCCTATTACAGGTAAGGGGGAAAAGTTCAGAAAGTTTAGAACATCTCTTCCCCCAGCACACCTTCTGTCTACAGGTGCAATTATTGAGAGGTTATATATAATCATATACGAAGAGTAATGTAAAGTTATAAACTTAACATTAAAATCTGACATTTGAACGCCTCCTTTGCTAAAATTAGTCACGATTTAATTGTTATCACTCCCTGTGAATTCATAAAGATTTCAGAGGCAAATTATCACCTAATGTGGAAGTCCTGTCTTCAAGTTAGGGAAAATGACATAAAAAAAGTTACAGTGAAAGTAAAGAGAATTGTGAATGTTGATGTGGTGTACTTTGTACATCATGTAAAGGTATTTGGTGAGTGCCAAAGGCATAACATTTCATGCATTGCTTTTTCAGGACAAATTATATAACAGTGATGTTTTAAGGTGTGATCACAAAAATAGTGAGTACAATGTCCAGGCAGTACCAGTTTATGGAAGGCATATGCAGACAGTAAGAGGAACTGTAAGCATTACCGGGTAAGTTTGTTTTATGCTTTTGACTTCTTGTACTTGGATTTTTTGTCATTTCATCACAAGAATAGGTGATGAAAGATGCAATAGTTGTTGCAGTTTATTTTTGAAGGCAAACTTATAAGTCTGCCTATGCTGGATAACAGCCATGCGTAAACTGAATGTAAAGCAAACACTCTGTTAAAGGTGGGGCAACCCTAAAACCCAGAAACTGGAAGCCGGAATCCAGAATGAAAAACTGGAATCCAGTAACCGGAAACCAGAATCCACAAATCAAAGAAAACAAGTTCTTCAAATACTTGAAAATTGTTTTGCTTAGGTTTTTGCCTGTAAAAAATAAGCGGCCAAGTAAAAAGGACCTCAAACTGACACAAAAATTCCCCATCTGTCGAAATTCGTGCAACCGTTATTTCTAGTGAGGGCTATAATTATGAGAATCTTAGTAAAGTGCGTCATAATTTAATTCCAAGCACCCTGAGAGCATCTAAAATAAGCTTGCTGGCAATTAACTGCACGGCCATGGGCCGAGCATGGTTCGTGTTCTACCAGTGTTTTTTTTTTTTTTTTTTTTTTTTGTGGTCGGTGACCAGACCCAAACTTCCTCTCAGCCAAATTTGAATCACGCAACCTGTGATGTTTATTTGCCATAAGCTGTTGAAACGTTGATACAAGGACAATGTTACGGATATTGTTTTCTTTATTTGTGTATAATACATATTTTCTTCTGGTTTTATCGAAGCGTTGGATTCAAAGGGAAATAATAAATACGTTAAAAACGCTAAAAAAGGGTATTACGTCAGCCCTGGAATGCGCTGACATTGCAGCTTTCATTTTCGCTACATGGCAAATGCACTGTAAGATCATGTTTACTTTGCAAGTTTATTTTGCCAGAAGCGATGGTCATTAATTTATGTGCAATTTTGTGAGTATTTCTTGTGGGTTTCGGCAAATGAAGCGAATTCTTTGGCTGTTTCATCGCAGCGAGTTAAGAGATTTGAAGAAAAATTGAGTATTTGCCGAGGTAAACAAGAGCTTGCCAGAACTTGCAATGTTTAAGTCAGTGCTAGGAGAAAAAACACAACCGTTCCAAAATTAGCTGTGGATAACATAAACCCCCCTGATTGTGTGACTTGCGTGACCACTTCAAAGCGCAAGCAAATTAAATTTTGACGTTTCAGGAAGAAAGCTGTTTATTAAAAGCATTATTAATAGCGTGACACTCGTTTCCTTTTGTATCATTCATGGGCATGTCCCGAGCAAACTTCCAGATTAAGACCATTACATCATCATAGATTTTGCAAAGGCTAAGACTGATGGTGCAATAAGATATGACACAGTTTGTGTTGATCAAGTGATGTGTTTACAGTAATCAATGAATCATCAAGGACTGCTCTGGAATGTGCACTGCGTTGTGACTGTAGTATTAACAAAACAGTTAAATTTTAAAAGCGCGGTTATAAGATTTAAAAGATCTTCTTGCCATTTTGTTTAATAAGTGATCTGCAATTTACCGGAGGTATAAATTTACCCTTTATGTCTAGTAGATACTGAACAAGATAGAAAATGTCATAGAGAACAGGATGTCTGTCAGTGGCAGCCCCCTGTACATTGACGGTCACGCCCCCCACTTTCGAAGTTCAAAGGCTAACCTGGCTCATCTTAATATAATATTTGATTTGTCCAACAGATACTAAACTAGTTCGGGATCAACACTATTTCCACACTGATACTGTGACAAATCAGCATTTCATATTCTTGGTGGCCATCATATTAAAACAATTTATAGAAATGTTGCACACTTACCTCTGTCTGCTTCTCACTTGCTAACAGATCAGACCACATGTTGTTAAAAGATGCTTAAAGACTGCCAGAAACTCACCAAAATAGCTTGTTATTGTGCTACTCACCAGTCTTCTCATAGCAATTTGATCTAGACAAGAACTGCACTCTCACCAGAGCCAGATTGAACAAAAGATGGGTAACTAAGCCTTTGAGCAGGCTCTTGTGTTTGGGCCGGGGTGCATGAGTGGTAAAGCTGCATGAAGGCACTCGCTGACATGCCAATGCAGAAAAACACTAGACACTTATTTAGCCTGCTCAGGCACTAGAGACAGATAGTAGAGCCTGCTCGCAGGCTATGAGTAACTCTATCCACCTGAAAAATCACTAACCCTGACTGGAAAGTGATTACCCAATGGATAGCTTTATCCAGCTTTTGAACAATTGGGCCAGATGTATAGCTAAGGGTTGTTCAGAACTAGTCAAAAATTTTTTAGCAATTACAGTTTGTAGCTGAAGTAAAGCCAAGAAAGTAAATAACAGCAAAATAGTTTTTCCCCATATTTATTTATTAGACATTGCTGAAGTGAATTATTTCTATCATCATTCATAATATCTGGATTCAGGATTCTAGTTTCCAGTTCCGGATTCCGGTTTCTGGAATCAGTTTTTTAGGGTTGTCCTTAATGATGTATGTGCATGTTAATCTTGAATAATCTGAAATTTCAGAGAGGTTAAGAATATCATATCATATCTGTGATGGTTCTGTATCTGTTGGTGTGCAACGATCTTCACCAATATTTCAACGTAATGATGTACAGTGTATATTAATTAACCAAATTATGCTGTTTTTAGTTGACCAATGCTACTATTGTAATGTGATGTTGAAGCCCACAAATTGACAAACATGCCCAGTGTCAACTTGTCAAATATATGAAGTGGCCAGACAGTCTAGATTACAAAATTTTCTGAAAGTTGGAATTACCAGGTAAGATATCTCTTAAACATTATTTTGTAATTAATGATTTCTCAGACATTGTTTTCTTCAAGAAAAGATTCATACCCCACATGGAGGTTTTTTCTCTATTAGAGCTCTATCTTCCTGATACTTTAATTTGGAATTTTTGAAGACTGGCCATGAATGGGTGTTGGGTGTGAATGTCTTCTGGTACTGCACATTCAGATTTACATGTAGTAAACAAGAACATCAGTATTTATCCTGACAAACTCTGATTTTCTTTTGGAAGCTGAACTCATATGCAGTTGTACAGTTATATGTACAACCAAACAGCCTGGATGGCCCTTTGATTGGGACTGGGCACATTGTTGTAACTTGCAATGTTCCAGTTTCTTGTTTAAAGCAAACTGCATTTGATCTCAAAAGCAAGTCGCCAAGTTCATTTCAGTTAGTAAGTTTTCTTTGCATCTCAGGGCAGAGCCTGCCACTGTGAAAGTTGGGGTACCAGCCCGGGGGAGGTACTTTGGGAATTTCTGGGTGGGAATGTGCCGCTTGGACCCTGGAACCCTTAGCCTATACTAGAGCTAGTTCAGCTGAATTTTGCTACCCTATACTAGAGTAAACTCCCCAAATCACCCCATCTATCGACACTGTTGAGGCTGATTTGCCTAAATTTAAACTTGCTGATTTGATTTTTTTATATTTTTGAGTGGCAATTCCTGATTTCCTTAGTCTAACTAAAATCTTCAACCAACTAGTCAATTTTGTGAAAATGATATCCTACTCTAGACCCAAACGCTCTGATTTATATACCCTATCCTAGAGTAAACTGCTTGAAAACCATACCCTTCACAGCGGCACATACCTATATAGCCCATATATGGCAGTGCCCCCCCGGGGGTACCAGCCCCTAGCATTTGATTCACTAACACTCAGTAAACAACTAACAATGAAGTACACTGTATATCAAAGAAAGGAATGTCATCTGTTTGTGTGTAAAGATTATAATAAATTATAATCGATATGTTTTTATCTGAATAACAGTGGTGTTCAAGTAGCAGCTACAGTATGATTACATGTCTGTTCCTGTCATTCAATATATGAACAGTTTACACATGGGCAGCCTGTATTAAGACATCAAAGATTTTCAAAGCAACCATGGCCTGGTGAGATATTTCTGAAGAAATATAAATTTAAAGTCCTTATGATTGCTTATAGGCATTGATTTTTATTGTAAATAATATCTTACTGAGTGTATTTTTCTTGTGTACTAATTGTGGTAGAACACAGAGATCACTATAAGTATGACAGAGATATTAAAGTGTGAAAAGTTCTATAAACAAATGCATGCAGGAACAAATTAATTTATGATGGATGCAGCTTCTGAGAGATCCCCAATGTTAATGGAACATACACCGTACATACATGTAAAAGAGTTCAATAATTTATTACTTAAGATTGCAATGATTTGTTTGGTTTCTCTGTATTTACAGACAACTTGATGGGATTATAATTTCTGCACCAAGGTCATTGAATAAACTGGCTTAGAAGTTGAGTTCTGCAACCCATCCTGTGTGTTGTAATATCATGGCTGCAACATTGTGACAGATACACTGTATTACATTATTAAGAAACACATATATTAACTAATTATTTAAGGTGCCTGTTAAATTAATCAGTTTTTCTTAGAGATAATTTACTCATGGTTTATTTAAATAATTGCTTTTTTTGGCTTTAAAGTGATATTTATCGTGTTTGTAAATCAATTTTGTGATAATCTGCATTGGACATGGCATAAATTAATATTTTGCCAACACGAAATGGAGACAGACAGCCTTGCCATTCGCAACGTCCAATAAGGCTAATTTGTTCTCTACTGTTGTACAAATAGTGTTCTCTTGTTTATAAATTATTTCAATCTGTTGTTTAAATGATTGCCTCGTAATCCCTATGTCCAGTTTGGTGCATGTAGGATATTGATGTATTGTTTATCCATTTTGCTGTAAATTATCTTAATTGATGTGTCAAACACAACATTGGATATGCTGGGCTCTTCTGACAAATGTACCCATGCCTGATAACCTTTGAGTGCATTTGGTTGTGTAGTGCAGACAAAATACATGTACATAATATAACTTACTCTTAGCTTGCTTATAATTCTTGGTATAATTTAATCATAGCAAAATTAATTAATGGAACCCAATAACAGCTCCTGTAGTCCACAATCTCAGTCAAGAAGAATAACAAATCACATGGAAATTGAATAATAAAATTATTATTAGAAGCCTATGCAAGTACTCATGATCACCAAAAAAATATATCACAATTACCATTCATGCGAGAGTGATTTTGCTTATTGCAAACCCTTTCAGCAGGAGGAGACTCCAGACAAAAGTGAAGATGGCTAAATGTATCTTTGGGGACAAGTTAGAAAACAAAACTTTCCAACTTTTCACATATGTATACTATTTTGGTATTTTTGCGAGATTTCATTTGGTAGAGATCTAGGGTCTGAGTATTGTAACCGCTGCATTTCAATCAGTCCCCACAGCAAAAAAATGTTTAAACTTCTTTTGTGTGGGAGTCCCCATGTTAACTAAGAAAGAATATAATGATTAATAACAATGTCTTGTGTTTCTGAATAAGGTAGGAAAGAACAGGAAATGCCACCAAAAAGTACAGAAGACAGTTCTGTTATGTGATCAAGATTTTTAGTGGCTTCCCAGAAATCCTTGAAATCATGGCTCTATATTTCACAATCACACCATCTTACACCTCGATCTGCTGATGTGATCCTATTTCCAGCTGAAACTATTAAATAGTTCGCAATTTACCTCACATACATGTTTGATTATTTTCATTAGTAACAGCATTCCGAAAAAATACTGAGGAGTTCCGCTTTTAGGCTCGGCTAAATCTATATATTAATAATAAACTGAGTTTTTGACAAGGGAAACTTTCCAGAAGCCTATGAGGTGCAGATTGCCTCATTGATTGAACTGTATTTCATCTCTTCTGGAGTTCAGATTGCAGCTGTTTTCAGCAGTTGACTAAATCAACGATATTCAAATAGTTGCAATAGTGCCACCTGAAAGTTACCTTAGTGCCATATTGTTACAAAAGTGCCACATTGGTAAGAATGTGCCACTCAAGGTCCCCTTAGTGCCACTTTAACGTTACTAAAGTGCCATGTGGCACGCTACATAAGTGCCACTAGTTAGTAAAGTGCCAAGTGGCGTTACCAATGTGCCACAAAATGTCACAAAAGTGCCACATCTAAGTTGTAAAAGTGCCAATACATCTGGCTCGCTCTCTCTCTCTCTCTCTCTCTCTCTCTCTCTCTCTCTCTCTCTCTCTCTCTCTCTCTCTCTCTCTCTCTCTCTCTCTCTCTCTCTCTCTCTCTCTCTCTCTCTCTCTCTCTCTCTCTCTCTCTCTCTCTCTCTCTCTCTCTCTCTCTCTCTCTCTCTCTCTCTCTCTCTCTCTCTCTCTCTCTCTCTCTCTCTCTCTCTCTCTCTCTCTCTCTCTCTCTCTCTCTCTCTCTCTCTCTCTCTCTCTCTCTCTCTCTCTCTCCCTTCCCCCAAGTTTAACCTGGCCAGGGTAACTTTTCCTTTATTTCTTTCCAAAATCCAACCAACAGTTTACGAGAGGATCACGAAGCTGTTGGTAACTTGGAATTTACATCATTTGAACAGTCTCCGTTGGTTGAACCGTTACACCAGAGTTACATTAAATAAGGCCACTTTTCCATTAAATGGTTTTTGCAGGGTTTAGGCACACCTTAAATTTAGATCTTTTTTCTAAGAGTCTCCATTTTACATTAACGTGGTCTTTACAGTTTTTCGAAAAGCCCCCATTATCTCATTTAAGTTGTTTTCACAGCCTTTACAAGGTCCCCCCTTTTAATTTACATGTTTTTAACAGGCTATTTACAGCCCCCTACCGCACCCGTGCAACTTCTAGGTTTTCCATTTACATGGCTTTTACATGTTTCTTACAGGCTCCCTTTCTTTCATTTACATTGTTTTTACATATTTTTTACAGGCCCCCTTTTTTCATTTACATGGTTTCTATATGTTTCTTACTGGCCCCCTTTTTTCATTTCATGGTTTTTACATGTTTCTTACAGGCCCCCTTTTTTCATTTACATGGTTTTTACATGTTTCTTACAGCCCCCCTTTTTTTCATTGACATGGTTTTTATATGCTTCTTACAGGCCCCCTTTTTTCATTGACATGGTTTTTACATGTTTCTTACAGGCCCCCTTTTTTCATTTACATGGTTTCTATATGTTTCTTACTGGCCCCCTTTTTTCATTTCATGGTTTTTACATGTTTCTTACAGGCCCCCTTTTTTCATTTACATGGTTTTTACATGTTTCTTACAGGCCTCATTTTTTCATTTACATTGTTTTTACATGTTTCTTACAGCCCCCCTTTTTTTCATTTACATGGTTTTTACGTGTTTCTTACAGGCCCCCTTTTTTCATTTACATGGTTTTTGCATGTTTCTTACAGCCCCCCTTTTTTCATTTACATGGTTTTTACATGTTTCTTACAGGCCCCCTTTTTTCATTTACATGGTTTTTACAGGGTAACAAACATAACATTTCCAGACTTTTTACAGCATTCGCTTGAATTATTTACACGTTTCTCACATGGTTTAGCAAAGCAATTTACATGTTTTTTACAAAGCCAGATACTGTAAAAGTGCGTAATATATTTTACAAGTTTTTACATGTTCTTCAAATGATCATTGTCGACAAAGACAATGTAAATCACTATTTACAGAACATTTACATGCTGTACTAAAAGCTGTAAATTTCCTGTAATTTTATTTTACAAAACCCTAACATGTAAATTCTAATTTACAAAGAATGTAAATCAAGATTTACATACTGTAAATTAAAATGGACATGTCCATGTAAATTTTAAACTTTTCCAGTGACATCGATAACAAACTCGGCCTCACTGCAGTGAGGAAGGCTTTGAATGCCAGAGAAAACAAATTTCCATCCACGACTTGTATTTTAGAAGCTGTAAAAATTTGTTTGAAAAGTAACCATTCTGTTTTTAAGGAAAATTTCTTTCTTCAAATCCATGGCACAGCTATGGGTCCAAAGAATGCTTGCAGTCATGCCGACCTAGCCATGGGCGAAATTGATCTCAAAGCTAAGTTTTCTGGTCCGATAAAGCCGTCCTTATGGTGGCGGTATCGAGACGATGTTTTTGATCTTTGGCAGCAAGGCCTTCCTGCCCTACATCAATTTACGGATTACATTAACTCTCTGTATCCTACCATTAAATTTGAGTTAGTTTTTTCTGAGCGTGAGCTTCACGTACTGGATCTTGCTTTATATCTTATCGATGGGTTTATTAAGACAGATGTCTATTCCAAACCTACAGACAGCCACTTATATCTTCCACCTTCTAGCTGCCATCCTAAACATGTTTTCAAGGCTATTCCTTTTGGAGTAGCCACAAGATCAACAAGAAATTGCTCGGAGGAAATTTTTCTCGCCTAGAGAACAGCTGACTACAAAAGGCACCTTGTTAACCAGGGTTATCCCTCTAAATTAGTTTCTGACCAATTCTCCAAAGCCTCCGCCATTCCTAGAAATGATTTACTTAAGACTCGTGGAAAGGAAACGAAGAAATTATTTCCATTTGTGATTACATTTAATCCAAATCTACCCGACGTAGGCAACATAAGCAGAAAGCATTTGTTCATTCTACAATCCAACCCCAAATTAAAAGAACTTTTCCCTCGAAGTTCCATCACCATCTCGTTTCAAAACTGTCGAAGAGGGACAAATGATTCATCAAAACAATGGTTGCTTCAAATGTGATAGGAATAGTTGCGACCTGTGTCGAAATTTCTTTGTTGAATCCAAATCATTTTTTAGTTTTCAGACGGGCAAAAAATACACCATTCATTCCAGGCTTTCTTGTGATTCAAAAAATGTAATTTCTTTGGTTTCTTGCAAGAAATGTCGCTTGCAATACGTGGGATCTACCACTACCGATTTTAGAATTAGGTTTCGTAATCATAAGTCTGCTATGCTCACAAACAAAACAACTTGTGAAGTAGCAATAAATTTTAACAAAATCCCACACACTCTAGATGACGTTTCGTTCCAATGTATTGATCAGGTACAGACCCCAAACAACTCTGAGGAGACCGATAGGCTTCTAATGACAAAAGAGGCTTATTGGAGTGCTCAGCAGTTCTCTTTGGCACCCCATGGCTTAAATAAAAGAAAGGAATTTCATTCCAAAAATAGAATTTGTTATAATTAATGAAATCCTCTCCTATATTGTACGTTATTGATTGATCGTTCAAAGGCCCTTTTCTTGGATTTTGTCAGGCTTTTAGGTGTTGATTAGACTCAAAGGCCCTGTCAAGGGATCTTATTATGATTAACATTATTTAAGGGCCCCTCCAGGGATTTTGTTGCTAATTTGCCCTTTCAGGCTCCAAAGGCCTCGTTTTGGGATTTTATTACAATTGATGTTTTCAGTTATATGAAGGGGAGGGTTTTACTTTTTCCAATGCTTGCCGCGTTGCCTCTTCGGTTATTTTATTTGTTTTAGCCAGTTTGGTCTTTTAGTTTTTAGCTTTTATCTCTCAGACTCTGCCGATTATTTTCATAATAGTTTGTTTTTGACTTATTCAATATTTTTGCGCTTTGTTGATTTTGTTTTTTGTTCTTTGTTAATTAACACCTCTTTTTGCTCTTTCACGTGATTTTGTACTTTTATTAATTGTCACTTGTAATTACGTAATCACTAGCACCTTAATCTTATCTAAAGCTCGTTCTTATTCAAAAGTTGTAATATTTGAAGAAGGTCTCTGACCGAAACGTTTTTTATTACATTTTTTAATCTTTTTTTACGTCAGAAGTTGTCCGTCCTCACAACTTTTAAACTTTCTACGTTCATTTATGCTGCGAGGTTTGGACTGGGATTCTTTACTGATCCTCCTGACGCTGTGACACCTTTGTTGGCCTGAGAGTTCTGGTAACGATTTTATATATATATACAGTGATAACAATGGGGTGACAGGCCTGCACAACTCCCATCCACGTGTAATAGCCGGTTAAAGCTTTGCTCTAACGAGTATATCCTTTAGGGATCTGCCCCTTTTGTACGAGACAATAGGGGGATCTTTGAATATTCTTCTAAGCAATGGTTGTTGTTGAATTAAATGCCATTTCTGCATAAGTATTTGCTTTAAGTTAGGCACTGATTACGTTTCTGTTGTAGGGCAGCTTTTCTCTCCTCAAATGTAATTTCTGCGAGAGTTGTTGAAACAAGAGTTTCAGGATACCCTCTTTCGATGAGATTTGTTTTAAATTGTGAAATAGCAGTTTTGAATGCTGTTTCAGAGGAGTTGGTTCGGAGAAGTCTGAACGCTTCGCCCTTGATGAAGCCCTTTTTGACCCCTGGTGGGTGGCAACTCGAGAAATGCGTGTACTGAAATGTTTCAGTAGCTTTGAAATGAGTTTTAATGTCTAGTCTAGACTTTTGTGCAAATCTTTCGCCTTTGTAAACTTTTGTGTCGAGGAACGTTGTTTCCGTGTCGGAAACTTCAGCCGTGAACTTGATAGTGGGATGGTGGCTATTTGCTAGTTCAATGAACTGCGTGACTTCGTCTTTGTTTATATTCCAGATAGAGAATATATCGTCAATATACCTTTTCCAGGCGAGTGGTTTTTGAGCGCTTTGATTTAAGATTTGTGATTCTACCTTTCCCATAAAGATGTTGGCAAAAGCGACTGCCATTTTTGTACCCATGGCTGTTCCATGTGTTTGGAGGTAGTTTTTTCCAGTAAACTGGAATGAGTTTTCTTGAAGTATAAGTTCAAGCGCTCTTTTAAGATGTTGTGTTGGGATGGGGGATTCTCCTTTATAGTAAGATTCGTATGCGTTGCATACCGTTTCTATCCCCTCCTCTTGAGGTATATTTGTGTCATATCATATCATATCATAGCAACTGTTTTTATATCTCATAGCAACCTAAAGTTAGCTTTTAATTGCCAGTTTGTGAAATTTAACGGTCATTCGTTGATATTGCCTGATGAGTGTGGTCATCCTTTGACCATACGAAACAGCGTTGTCGCAATAAAACGATGAATTGAAGTCTTGCTACCATTGTTTATTATATATATATATATATATATATATATATATATATATATATATATATATATATATATATATATGTCTGGATTTATGAAAACGGTGTTAAAGACTGAATCAGGTGTTTTTTGATTTTTTTTTTTTTTTTTTTTTTTCATTTCTTTGTTTTTGTTTTCTGCTTTCGCTATGACAGCAGCTTGTAAATCTTACCTAGCATGACATGTAGGAACTCCTTGCCGCATGTTTCATTTATTTAGGTATTTTTTTCATTATTCATCGACCCTCCCCCCCCCCCCCCCCTTTTTCAATTTGCGTTAAGTTTAGCCCAGGCTACACTCGTCTGAATTCAGTTCGCGCGGTGACTCTGACAAGGAGCGACCGATTAGCGTTCTGTATTTGCTGTCTAAAGGAAGTCTTTTCTGGGGAAGCATTGTCAAAACAAAACATCAAAGAATGACTAGCCTCGCTTTCATGCGACTCGTCCCGGGCGCCAACCGAGTGGTCCGCCATATTTGCATTCGGTGTATGAATCGTTTATAGCCTACAATTAATAACTATGCACCCCAAGGTTCTGACATGTCACCGAAAAAGAAACCGCTCGCAACATGAAATTTAACGTAGAGACGTCGGTGGACTTCAAATCTTGGTGCTTCTTACAGTGCACTCTTATATTTTTATAAAAACATAAACATAAACATTTTAGGCTGGGAATATTCTTGTGAATATTCTTAGATTATAGAGTATGACAGTGTATAGACTGATTATACTTACGGTGGCTAAAGCAATTTGAAATTGTTTCCTCAATGCTTTGACATGCTTGTAACTAATGTAATCTTGAATTGACAATCCATTGTGAAGGTGAATAAGCCTCAAAGCCTCAAGCTCTTTTATGATGTTTAACTCCGACAATGCGAGAATTTTTCTAAAAAAAAATTCTAATCACCAAAATATTTATATATTACCACCAATTTCCCATTCGTTGAAAGAAATATTTCAACGGCAAAGAGGAATGCGGTATACGTAAATGGCAAATTTTGAAACGCAAATGATAATAAGTTGCATTAATATAATGATGTCCTCAACGATATTCAAAATGGAATGAGCGTTTGAATTTGCAGTCGCAGCATTCAAAATTACAACTTTGTTACGATTAGCACTGCGTGCTAACCAACCCCCTTAATTATAACAGAAGAGGCACATTTGTAAAAGCGAAAACCCAATGTTTCTAGTGTTTAGAGTAAAAGCGACCAGAGGGAATGAAGACCCTTTCCGGGCAGCGGGCGTATTAACTGAAGGTAATTCCGCTTTACCTTATTGCATTAATTATAAATGCTTTATAGACCTCTAATAACAGTAAGATCTTATCATGTGTACTTGATTGGATTTCCTCTGGAATTCAATGATTACCATCTAGATCTGACATATATACTACAATAGTTTGAGCGAAAAAAGAGCTCCCAGCAATGTTCGATGGAAGGCAAAAAAGATAACACTGGACACATATTTTTTTCATTATTTCCTCACAATTAAAAGATTTCCTTTTTTGAGAGAGAGTAAAGACGTTTTTTTGAGCAGTTTATTCGAAACATCTTTTTGGATAAAAAAAAAAAAAAAAAAAAACTGCCAGTAAAGAAAACGACGTATCGATTTCTCTGAGATCATTTTGAAGATTAAAAAGTAGTTAAAGTTGATTAGAGTTTTTTTCACTTACGTTTTGCAGTGTTTAGTGCATATTTACATATTTTTATCGCTTTTCAAATTCTCACATCTTAATTTTACCCCTATATGCAAAAAAAAAAAAAAAAAAAGAAAGAAAAGAAAAAAGAAAAAAAAATGAATTCCTTTATTTATTCGGGAAATAAAACATTGTCAGAGTAGCGAAAACGACGAACACCATCGTGTTTATGTAAACTCTAGGCTTCCGGTTTCTTAGCTGATAATCAACTACCTGCCCGGGAACCAGCTACGAAAATCACATATTGGGACCTACAGATGTTTTGTTCAGAAATTGTGCTTCCTCTATGAATGGTTCGGTAAACCAGGAAAGCTCGATTACCCAGATCTACCAAAACACCCTAACGTCCTCAGTGGCCTTGCCCACGGCGACTGCGCGCTAGCAGTACTGAGCGGTAGTGAAAACCGAACTGTTAAAGTTGCCTTGACTCCTTCTAATACTTAATTTGAGAAATTCTGGGTTAAATTTGACGAAAAACAACATATTTTGTTCAAAGTTAATGACACAACTAAGTTCCCTCCTGGTGACACTCGGCAAACTATGAGTGAGTGACCGAACGCGGGCGACCCATTTTTGGCGTCACATTAATTGCAGAAAGAAACTTATGGGGCGCCGTTTGTAAATTTATTATTTAGACCGAATTTGTGCCATTTTCCCCTTATTTATAAACAATTGAAAATGCCAGAAAATTTATTTATAAATCAGACAAAAGAACTTGCCCGCTGATATGTAAATAATTATTTTAGGTTCGTCCTGGTTTATAAATAATCTTTTATCATAGAGTTATGATATATAAATAATAAACTACACAACTTCAATTATTTATAAATCAGGTCATCTCTCAAATAGTTATTTACATATCATAAAGTTTGTAAATCTTATTATTTATAAATAAATTATTTCGCCGGGAGTCTAAATTCATTATTTACAAATAATGAAGTTTCATTTCGCTGAATGTAAGTTTATTGTTTATAAATAATTAACTTCACTGACTGTGTAAATTCATTATTTAGAAATAATGAATTTCACCTCGCCGAGTGTAAATTTATTATTTATAAATGATGAAGTTCACCGAGTGTGTAAATTCATTATTTAGAAATAATGAACTTTCATCTCGCCGAGTGTAAATTTATTGTTTAGAAATAATGAACTTAACCGAGTGTGTAAATTCATTATTTAGAAATAATAAATTTCACCTCGCCGAGTGTAAATTTATTATTTAGAAATAATGAACTTAACCGAGTGTGTAAATTCATTATTTAGAAATAATAAATTTCACCTCGCCGAGTGTAAATTTATTATTTAGAAATAATGAACTTCACTGAGTGTGTAAATTCACTATTTAGAAATAATGAACTTAACCGAGTGTGAAAATTCATTATTTAGAAATAATGAACGTCACCGAGTGTGTAAATTCGTTATTTAGAAATAATGAACTTTCATCTCGCCAAGTGTTAATTTATTATTTACAAATATGAACATCACCGAGTGTGTAAATGCATTATTTAGAAATAATGAAGTTTTATCTCGCCGAGTGTAAATTTATTATTTAGAAATAATGAACATCATTGAGTTTGTAAATTCATTATTTAGGCTGGTTTTCACTAGCGACCGAGTCGTAGTCGGAGTCGTAATCAGAAACGTAAAGCGATACGATCTAGTGAAAATCAAACCGACGGAGTCGAAGAAGAACACCCATTCCGCTTATGTCTCAGTCGCTTACGATCTAGTGAAAACTAGATCGTCGGAGTCGGAAGCAAAAACCGAAGAATAAACCAATAACAATGCTTGCTTCCGGGCCTTGTGATTGGTTGGTTCTTCTGCTTCTGCTTCCGACTCCGATAGTCAGTTTTCACTAGATCATAAACGAAGGAGTCGTGACGGAATCGGAAGAAATGGAAACGTTCTGATTCTTCCGACTCCGATTCCGTCGAGCTTATGACTCCGCTTACGGCTCCGATTTTCGATTTTCACTAGGTCGTAAGCACTCTTACGTCTCTGACTACGACCCCGGCTACGACTCCGTCGCTAGTGAAAACCAGCCTAAATAATGAATTTACAAACTCAATGATGTTCATTATTTCTAAATAACGAATTTACACACTCGGTGACGTTCATTATTTCTAAATAATGAATTTTCACACTCGGTTAAGTTCATTATTTCTAAATAATGCATTTACACACTCGGTGATGTTCATTATTTCTAAATAATAAATTTACACTCGGCGAGATAAAACTTCATTATTTCTAAATAATGCATTTACACACTCGGTGATGTTCATATTTGTAAATAATAAATTAACACTTGGCGAGATGAAAGTTCATTATTTCTAAATAACGAATTTACACACTCGGTGACGTTCATTATTTCTAAATAATGAATTTTCACACTCGGTTAAGTTCATTATTTCTAAATAGTGAATTTACACACTCAGTGAAGTTCATTATTTCTAAATAATAAATTTACACTCGGCGAGGTGAAATTTATTATTTCTAAATAATGAATTTACACACTCGGTTAAGTTCATTATTTCTAAATAATAAATTTACACTCGGCGAGGTGAAATTTATTATTTCTAAATAATGAATTTACACACTCGGTTAAGTTCATTATTTCTAAACAATAAATTTACACTCGGCGAGATGAAAGTTCATTATTTCTAAATAATGAATTTACACACTCGGTGAACTTCATCATTTATAAATAATAAATTTACACTCGGCGAGGTGAAATTCATTATTTCTAAATAATGAATTTACACAGTCAGTGAAGTTAATTATTTATAAACAATAAACTTACATTCAGCGAAATGAAACTTCATTATTTGTAAATAATGAATTTAGACTCCCGGCGAAATAATTTATTTATAAATAATAAGATTTACAAACTTTATGATATGTAAATAACTATTTGAGAGATGACCTGATTTATAAATAATTGAAGTTGTGTAGTTTATTATTTATATATCATAACTCTATGATAAAAGATTATTTATAAACCAGGACGAACCTAAAATAATTATTTACATATCAGCGGGCAAGTTCTTTTGTCTGATTTATAAATAAATTTTCTGGCATTTTCAATTGTTTATAAATAAGGGGAAAATGGCACAAATTCGGTCTAAATAATAAATTTACAAACGGCGCCCCATAGAAACTGGCTCATATTTTTCACTTTTTTATAATCTCATGTGGTTTTTGAAATTGTTAATCCTTTTTCTCGAGAATATTCATTCCCGACTTCAGTAAGAAAAGTTGCCCGACATGCAATGCCCTTCCTTTTAACATACATTGACATCAGAGCAGTACAGTTTTTCCCGCCCTCTGAATCCTTATTGGCCTGTTCCTAATTTCAGCGCGCCAGCCGCATGCAAGGAGAGATCTTGTACACTATTGTTCAAGGAGCGAGGCATGTGGACCTTTGCAGACTGGCTGCGTTATAACAACAATCTCGACTCAGCCCCGGGTGTGGAAGTACTAGAGAAGGTGAGAGTTGAAGGGAATCAGCATTATTAGAGTGAGCTTACATTTTCTACATACTCCAAAGATCAGTAGATGATTGTGCGGAGCTACACAGTCCTGTTAAAGAAGCCTATGAAATGCTGAAGGAAGCTTTTGTTGGAGAATAAAGCATCGAGCTCACGGGACGAGGGCCTCTAATCAAGGCTGTCCATCGAATGATCGACTATCAACCGACCGAGATCTTTTCCTGGTTGTGGAGCAGGCAGCAGATGTTGAACGTGGGGCTGTAATCAAGGCTGCCCATCGAACGATAGACTGTCAATCGATCAAGATCTTTTCCTGGTTTGTGGAGCAGGTAGCGCATGATGAACGAGGCCTAATGATGCACTTTAAACACGCTAGAAAATGCCACTACGATGTAACGCGATAACTACACTACGAGTAGCCCCTCTTTCGCTTAGTCCGTCGTGCTTGACGCGAAAGAAAACCCCGAGAAAAAAAATGGCCGCGCGAAATCTTGGGGGGCGAGAATTTCCTCGAGGTTTTCTTTCACGTCACGACGCCTACTATGACCCTAAGGCGAGACATTTGAACACTATTTTTGGCCCGGGGGATGGTAATTTGCTCCCGAAAATTCAAAATGTAAAATACGTGCACGTGTTGCTCAAATATAAAACTTTTCTTGTTTTCACATTATTTTCGAGTATTTTGCAGTATTCCTATGAGCGCGTCACATTTTTTCCACGCTGACATTTTGAATTTTGGAACAAAATTCTTTCCGATAGTACCCTCCGTGAGAATGAACCCATGCAAAACTTTTTGAACTGAAGTGTGAGTCCAGCGGCATAAATATTTTGTGTCGTTTCCTCAGAAACGAGACGGTATTGTTTTCAGTTCAGGTATGAACTATTTACACAGTGGAGGTAATATCCAATCCGAGTAAAGTTCGTAATTGTTGATGTAAATACGGCGGCAAAATTTCCGCCAAAATTCAGTATATTGCAGCAAAATGTGGTATTCACAATACTTCAATCATTGCCTTGTACGAAAATAGGTAATGACGATTGAAACTCTCGTTTCTCTTTATTATATTACACAAGAAAACTATGAACTGGACGAGGTAGAGGACCACGCGATTTGTCCACTAATCCTATATTTTAAGCCGATATTAGCAGTTAGTTTTATTTAGATCACCAAACAAATTGTACTGTTTTCCGTTTCAGAGTTTTTTTTTTTTTTTTTTTTTTTTTGACATAGTGAGAATTGTAAATGTTATTCGATATAAAACACTTGTAATTCACAAGGTAAACATACACACCAAAAATAATTTGTTGAAAGTAAATTTAATTCCGTGACACGGTAACGAAAGGAACTTAAAATGTCATACATGTAGAAATAATTAGCGGTATTACAGAGAAATATCTGTTTCCGTGCGTGATTTAAATGTGACAGAGATCACAACTACGACGACGTTATTTTCACCAATCAGAACACATGTCAGGAATAACAATCCCGCCCCTTTTCTGCAGATGTTTACGAAAAAAGAACACACACTTGCAGCGCTCGGACGATACCACAGTCCAGATATATTGTGGAGGGTAAGTGATTCATCATAATGTATGTTAAGGTTTAACTTGCCGTATACCTTTAGATTTGTCTCGCGTCCAAGTCATGTAGTGCGTCCGGTTTCAACTGTAGATACCTTAACGCCATATCAAATTAATACATGTAAAGCTTATAGAGCTGGCTATCAAGCTCTACCAAGAATTTTGAAATAAAATGAACTGTCGAATTTTTCACGACCTTAAAATGTGTGCGTCCGAATTTTCTTTTGGATCCCATTTGAAAGTTACAAGTCAAAGCGAATTTGTTCTTTTGCCCTCAAATTTGGACAGTAGCTAGTTTGAAACCTTGCGGAGTTCGGCAGGAGGTTTTTTTTTTTTTTTTTTTGAAGTCAGAACTCCGTTAAACGTTTACAAGATATGTATATAATTGTTAAACCTTCAAAATATAGAAGAAAGGTGAAACTTTTGCATGTAAAAAATTCAGCTTGTTGACAGCGTCCGACATTGATAGCTAAATTTAAGAGTCACCTAAGGGAAATAAGCCTGTTTTGAGGTCACCTTAAAAACCGCCTCGCAAAAAAAGAAAAAACAAAAACAAAAACAAAAACAGAAACAAAAACAAACAAAAGAAAAGAAAAAGATCAAATTAATCCAATCAATGTGATGTTTGTATATTGAATATGACGGTTGACTTTCGCTGAAAAATGCCAATCGGTGAAGGTACGGTCCGAAATTTGCCTTTTTCGTTCTTACGCGGACAGCCTCTTAAAATCTCGCCGATATGGAATCAAAAATCTTGGCGCAGGCTCTGATGCAATACCACGCTATAATGCTAATCGAGACACTGATTGACGTTTACACAACATAAAGAGCATAAACACCTTAAGACAAACAAGAAAACCTGCAAAAAAATACATATTGACCCTTAACGTTGATGTGTTTATTTTATAGTTTTCGTATTTCATAACTGCGGCCTCCTGATTCTGAATCGGCTGCCTAATATTTTCAGCGACTCCCAGTTTGCGAATTGCTACGCATACACTTTTCTAAAACTGCCTTTCACCATTCTGGCGTAAAGTCTGCATGCATATTAAAAACGAGCCAGGAACAGAAAGCATAATGATTTAGCTATTGACTGGTTGTCTGCCACATAACACCTATTTTGCTTTCCTTTAATTTTCACTATCAAGAGAAGCTAACCTCTTGGTCGAATTTTAATGTTGCCTTGTTTCTGTTGTAGACCATGGTAAGGCTAATTAGAGCTTTTATCAAGACTAAGGGAAAAGCAATTAGCATGGGTATTCAATATTGATTACCTTTTAATATCGTGGGTGACAAATTGCGCTTGCAATGGTAGGCTTTTGACTTGTTTTTGTATCGAGAAATTTCGTGCCAAACGTTGCCATTGCAATTTTGCAATTTCACAGGTGAAATTATAAATTAACGCTAAAATTTGGCCCCAAAATGAAGGAGTGATTTGTCACGCATGATATTATATCAAGTATTAGGCAGTTTCTTACAGCAACCAAAACGAATATTTGTCTCACCTTTGAAGTTACGAAGCGCTTAGGACTTTGCAGTGCGTAATTGCCTTCGTTAAACATTTAAAACTTCTTTAAAACGCTTATACATGCCAATCAAGATGGTGCCTTTTGAATTAAGATCAATATATATATATATATATAAAAAAAAAAACCCATTAACATCGATTAAAGTTTGCACTTCGAAAATATGGTTATCTTTTGGGAAGTTTAAGTGAAAAAATAAACCATTGAGATAGCGAGCTTTGTCACTCTGAGTGGGAAGAACCCAAGATATCTCATAATTAGAGGCCCATATATTGGATAATTTTTGCGATTTTAGTGTGGAAAATTAGTTCTAGGATATTTGCTTGGTTGTAGGACAGGGAACTTGAATTGTCAAGGGTTCCAAGGTGACCAAGAGTATCAACTTGAACAAGGACACTCGTAGCCTGCGAAACACTTCGCGTAGAACTTGGACTAAATGCGGTATATTTTTCAGAGTAATAAATCACGTCTGATGCTTGCCTTAAGGTGTGAAACTCAGAGTAACAACCAACTCTATCCTCTTTGATTTTTTTTTTTTATTCTGTATAAATCTTTAATCTTCATTGTCGATGCCAGGATCAATGATGAGACTACGTACAGTTATTTTATTATACATACCCTAGAGCAGGTTTGTCAGCGGACAATTATAGTTCAGTAATTGTTAAAATAGGACTTCTTCATTGTCGAGCATTGTTTGGCTAAAATTTGTCAATAGTCTTTGTGATAAAGCGATTTATGTTGTGTTTTAAGTAAATAAGTTTCAATGCGCTCGCCTAGAGATGGTCGCTGTTCAAACTACGGTTTTGTAGAATAAGAAAGTGTAAAGAAAAGCTGTTTTCTTCTTGTTTTAATTTCTCTTTTGACCTATGCCGATAAAGCAATGTATCTCTACACAGCTTTTTGTGCTGAACATACAGTCTACTCATATATCTTTTGTTAAGTCTTGTGGGCACATTTACGTTATAAACTCAGTTAATCGAGTCGACGATTTCAATGAAGCGGACTCTATTCATGCATTTTAGGTTGTCATTAGTTGTTTCTTTCAGGTTTCAAGCTGACTTTATTTACCCGTCTTTATTTTGTTCCTAACATGATGCAATCGAGTACATTATTAGAATATAGAGAGCACTCTGATAAAGAGTTTTTGCGAGACCCGTGATCGCCCCAAAATTAGCAGCGTGACGCGTGATTGAGACCAAATTAACCGCGTGATGCGTGACAGGACATCAGTACATCTGATACGTGATTTGCAGAGGTGTAAATGCTTTGACACAAATATTGCCTGTATATCAAAGCCTGGCAAAGGTGGCGTAGACGTCTTCTTAATTCGTACATAAAATCTCTGCCAACTTAGCCTGTTAACAGGCTTCCGATAGTGTTATAGGGGAAGACAAAATAGCAGGAGGACGGAGATAGCCGAGAGTGTTGTGGGGAGGGAAAAATTCCACTCCGCTAGGCTAGCTTCGCTCGCCCTATTATTTTATTTCACTTTTCGCGCTCGTCGGAGCCTGCTCACAGACAATGCCAGCTCTCCCAGATTATCGAGGTGCCTCCTGGATACAGACCGAATCTCCCGGTTTTCCGTACGGGTCATCAATTTTATTTTGGCCTATACTTGTCATTTTCGGGGGAAAATGTTTAGAATATTTGCCGATGCATTTCTGTGGTTGAATTGGCAGAGGTCTCCCTTTATGCGTTTAGGGTGGAGAAAGTAAAATTGGAGATGTACTTGCTTCTTTTTACGTGACGCGTGATTGCTGAAAATATATCTCTGTGATGTGTGATTTAATAGAAGAATTCAGCGTGATGCGTGATTGGTACCATCTCCCCCCCCCCCCCCTCCCCCTCCGTCTCTCGTAAGACCGTGATTAGAGACGATTTACGATTTACATCAGAGATCTGTACATGGAAGAGCTATCGCGAAGTTACGAGGAATAAACACTATCTGAGTGTCCTGATTCAGTTGTAGCAGAACCGACGGTACTTTGGAACCCGCGACAAGTTCCTCTCCCGCAGCAAGCGAGTTGCTCCGAGCTAATCGTTCCCCAAGCGCAGTCCTCCAGTCAGTTACACGGCACGAAAAATCGCCTTTACCGCGCGTCAAATGTGTTGTTAAAGGTTTTGTAAAGGTCGCCTTTGCACGCTTTTGACGATCTGTGACGCGAATCAAAGATCATCTGTGAATAAACCTTTACCACCAAATCAAAGGCGTGAAAGGCCGTTTTACTCACCTGTGAACGCCTGTGTTTTTAGGGTTAAAGGTGATCCTTTGATACGTCTTTGCGCACTGTCAAAGGCGGGTCAAAAGTGTAATCAACTTTGTCTGCGATTCAAGTCAAAGGTTTGCTAAAGACGTGGTCGAAGATGGCTGTGACGCAGGCCAGAGGTTTGTCAAAGGTGCTCCGCGCGTTCCGCGCTCGCGCGTCTCGCCCGAACTTCTCGCTCGCGCTCCACTTTCGCGATTCGTGACCATTGATCACGTTTCGCGCGATCCACATCTTATACGCATTTTTCCGCTTGCTACACTAGGTTTGTAGCACGGCATACGAAGGATGCAATCATATCCGTACTTTTGTTTTATGTCTGACAAGTTTTGAAGTTTATGTCAGCTTTAATAAGGTTATTTTGTACCAAAACTCTTGACAAATGTTAACGGAAAAGCGGCCCGGAAAGATCATTGCACCTGATTTTAGGAAAATAAATATACTCAACTTAATTCATCTCAGTTTTAATTTTTTTTTTTTCCCGTTTTTATCAAGAGTAAATACCTTACATAAATGTTTAATTTTGGGCTTCAGATTTCAAAAAGCCACGTTACAGGCTTGGTTTCAAACTACACGTAATGCGACTGATCATGAGGAAAACATTGTTCTATCTATCGTGAAAACAACAGTCAACAAATTTTCCATGGTATAAAGCGCATTTATCTAACATTGAAGTACTATGGCTAAATTCTCAGTTCCTTAAATTTACTAGACCAGACTAGACAATAGAGAGGAAAGATTTCGCAAAATTTCCGCAAAATTTCGGGAAAGATATGGCAAACTTTGCACAAAAGTCAACTAGTGTAAAAGCCTCCTTTTCAGATGGCACGTACAGTCCGTTGCATGGAACTCCTAATGTCTTGGCAATTCTCCTTTTCTGCTGCTTGCACTTGCTAATTCTTGCATTATAAGTGGAATGGAATACAGTGTTTTCCACTTCTTTCTCATCAAAGTGGTTAAACTGCCTTGTTGGGGTCAATGCCAACTGAATCCCCATGCTTTCTAGGGAAGACACATTTTGACAAAGTCTAAGGCGTTGACGAAATTAATCAATGCATCTTCACTGGCTAAGTCCATCCTGTCAACCATTGCTTGTCCGCATTTGTCTAAACAGGAGCAAACAGACAAAAACGTTGGAAATGAATATTAAGGGTGAATCTTGGCATTCTATTCCTTAAAGTTAACCCATGGTTTTTGCTAATTTCACATTAATAAAACGTGACCAATCAGATCATTACTCCTCCTCCGAATAGTTTCTGCTTCTGTCAATAGCAAATATGTATTTAATGTTACCGCAGATTTGGAATTTTAATCTTAAACTCTGTCCACTAACAAAAGAACGGTGAAAATAGTCTTGTCTGTAGTCCATAAACATATTTTCGCTCACGCGGTTGGTCTAAATGCATCACGTGACCGAATATGCCCCAGGTAAAACCGGGCAAAATATGAGTAATATTCCTCATTTTCAAAAGATCCAGTGTGTTGCATAATATACTTGACTGAGGATAATTAACACCATAGCTCCATATTTTGACTTTAAAAATATGTAAGGATATATGTCTTTGGCATTATGTGCTCCTCAAAGCTCACGGTTTTCCTCGAGCTTTGTTCTAAGAAAACTGTTTGCTAATCTGGGAACTGGTACTGTCTGTGGACAAATATTTTCATCAGAGTGCATAACACTTTTCAGAGAAATGCATGAGTCAAGGATAGAAGAGGGGACTCAACTGGTAGCCTTTTTTTTTGTATTTCTCTCCATTCTACTTAGAGATTTGGTCACACAGATATGTCATTAAGAGCCAGTTTAACAAGCTAATTTCACCGGCTGAACAAGGGCTTATCCTCAGCTAGAATTTCATAAGAGAACAAAGACTTGGGGTCATTTTAAAAGTGCACAGCTTGGCACAAATAAACAAAAAGTTTAAAGCCAGTTTACCAGTCCATCTGTCTGCCTCTCTCTTACAGACATCTCACAACAAAGATCTTTTATGGTTGCAAAATAGCAATCTAAAAAACCAACAAATCTGACATAAACTGTGACAAGAAATGAGGAATACACACACCTTTGGGAATATTGCTGTTGATCCCGTGTAATTTCCACAGATCTTTTCATGATCAGTAGTGTTATCTTTTACCTTATTTTCCTTGTAGATCATATGTGAAAAGGAGCATATAAACATATCAACAGTTAGCAAATACTTGTATACTTAATTTTTTCCACTTTTCCACTGAAAAAAATTCCTGAAATTAAATAATTTAACATGAGACATGCCTGCATGGAATCGCGTAGCTGTTGCATTCATTGAAACAAAAATCCAGTGCAAGATGATGAATACAACCACTATGACTCCCAGCAGCCGCATCTCATAGAGGGAAATGGCCATTATCCAGACAAATTTGCCAACAAAATTTTAAATTGAGTAAAACAAATGAAGGTCTTTGTCAATTACTTTTACTAAGTTATTATCAAATCCTCTACACCTTAAATTCTCTACTGATCCCATCAATAGTTATGAATTAATCATATTATTAATTTTGCTTGAAAAAATTTGGTTTGGAAACCTGGTGGCCAAACCAAAACAGTTGATATTGCAGACAACCACACAAAATTTAGATGCAAAACTCAGCTTTTACCAATCAAAAACCAACATTTCCTGAGACTGGGTTGCAAACTTTGATTCAGTTAGCAAAAAGATTCCCGTCCCTTGCATGTTTTCAACAACATTTTAATTTCTTAATTTTCGTCCAGGTGAGCCAGTTGATGTACTTGTCCCATAAGAAAGACAACATTTCCTCACTCAATGTCCTTAAATGAACCAAAAAGAAACAACTTTTTTTTTTCACAGAGTGATGAGACTATAATGAAAATGATCAATTAAAATAATATTAATAAATTATAGCCAGGTTTTTAAATCTATTTATATACTTCCTTTGCTGGAAAAAGATATAAAAAGTTGTGGCTGAAGAAGTTATAAGATGGTCTATGCTACAAAATATAGAAATAACAAATGAATATTCCAGCCTTTTACTTACCCAAATGTTTTGTTGACTATGAACTACAGAGTTGCATATTGTATCCTCTCCCAATTTATTCTGTTAATATCTTCAGTTCTCCTAGAATGGCTAGCTGAAGGATAAAAACAACATTCATAGGCAAATTTCCACTAGTCAGTTTTTAATTGTCATTTAATTGTCTACTGCTCAAAAGACCAAGACATGAAACTCTAAACCTATTGGTACTGTCCAGACAGGTCACATAATAATATTATTATGAGGTCAGCTTTTTAATTTGCAACTAATAGCAAGTTTGATTTTTATCAAACATTGTAACAATTTCACCCACTAAAGATAAGCTGGATTATGTGTACTAAAGACATCCATGGTCGAGTGTCGATCGATACCCTTGATCGATACTCTCAATTGACACTTGATCAACACCTGATCGATACTCAATCGACACTCCATCGACACTCAATCTACATTTCTATTACTCAGTTTTGCAAATGTCACAGGGTAGGTGCATTTGATCACCTGGTATGACACCATTCTTAGCCCAGGAGACAGTTCAAAATGTCTAATGCTTGGCAAGTTCGGGGCGGGGGGGGGGGGGGGGGTGGCCAGGAGATAGTGGAGTTCCAAATGACTGATCCATAAGCCTGATACAACAAATATCAAAACATATTTTTACTACAGTTGCTACTGATCTCGCAAACTGATTGTCATCACAGTGTTCAAAATTTGTTGTAAACTCACTCGACTGTGTTTCACGAGTCCACAACATTTTGGCCACTGTGATGATGCGTATCAATGTCAATAAGAGTGCAGACCACATTCGATTTGTTAAATTCACACCAGTGAAGTCATTTATCAACATCAATGAACAAACATCATCATAATTTCAACTGTGGCAACAAACAGAGCTTTTTTCAATAGAATGGTAACTAGAAACAAAAGCAAAAACTTATCCATAGATTAAATTTTCAGAGTCAACAACTCTTTCAATGGTATAATTAATATAATAATTAAGTCAGGTCGAGATGGTTTGTCATGCATGGCTGACTGAGTTTTTCCTTCAATGCAAATTTCCTTTACATTTACATGAGCTTTCTTTCAAGGGAATTGCTCAATCTCAGAAATTACCAGAGGAATTGTGCACAACAATTTATACGAAGATAGGGTTAAGTTTAGGCTTAATTATTAAGTTACGTTTATTTCAAGCACTGATCATGCTAAAATCTATGCTATGACGGACACTTCAATTTAATGCACAAGACTTGACTGAGTAAGGAAAAAATATTACCTTTGTCAACTTTTGTAAATAAGTATATGTCAATTGAAAATAAAGTCTTGTCTTTTCTTAACGAAGAGCTTTGCCGATGAACTGAGATTCAGTCAAGTGCAATTAATCTTTGACCAAAATGTTTTCGCCGAGGATCTGTCCTACTATGAATATACGCAATTCATAGCTCTTTATTCCTTTGTGTAGCCATTGCTGCGTTTAATTTACTTTTTCAACTCCTTTATTCTCTGAACATTGAAAACAAATGAACGAAATTCAAAGACTTAACTTTCCTGGTCCAAAACACAATGAAAATTTCACCAGATCCGCCATAATGAAGCCAAATGAAGAAAAATGTCTGCTTTCCTCACAGCCGACTTCGTTGACCTTTAGTCTCTCTGATTGGCCAAAAAAATGCGGGAAGCCGCCGGCAGCCGCGTTTTTCCCGCTGTTTTCGAGTTGTTTTCTTGCGCCACCTCCAGGTCAAGTCAAAACTTTTTTTTATTAAAAAAATACACATTGGCAAGAAAGCAAGCTTTCATTTAATCATTAAAAAAGAAAAAAAATACGAAAACGCAGGCTATTAGGGCGTTAAAAGAGGTGTCGCAGGATATGGCCATATTTGACCTCGCCTTTGACATGACATGACGTAGGATCAAAGTTGTACAAAGCCATGGCGCCTTTGAACGCCTTTGACATAAGAGATCAAAGGTATGCAAAGCCGTGGTGTCTTTGAACGCCTTTAACATAAGAGATCAAAGGTATGCAAAGCCGTGGTGTCTTTGAACGCCTTTAACGCGCGTCAAAACTTAAGTCAAAGTTATTGACATGTTTGACCTCACCTTTAACAGGGATCAAATGCATAGCAAATCCATAAGATATTTGATTCCTCCTTTGACGTGGGTCAAAGGTGGAGTCAAAGTTAACATCACATTTGCCCTCTTCTTTGTCATGGATCAAATGTGTCGGCAAAGCCATGACAGTTTTGACATACATTTGACGCACGTCAAAGTTTGGATCAAAGCTATGATCATATTTGACCTCGACTTTGATCAGGATCAAATTTAGAGTAAATCCAATTTTTCGCGCCGTATTAGACCTCTCAAACTCAAACGCCCGTTTCTCCCATTTAGAGTTCAGAGCGGAAAAACCCGTTGTCAGAGGTTGCATAATGTTGAGAACAATCATTAGAAATATGAATACAGCCAACTTCAGCTAGCATGGGATAAATTCAGTGAGCGTTGGCCGTCTTAGTCGAGAATATAGTCGGACAATATAATTTTGATCCCCAAAAGAAAGCCTGTGAAATTAAAAAAATATATCACTTTTTTTGATATACACTTACCTGGGTGTGGCTAAATTAAAACGTTAATCAACAAAAAAGTAGTAATGAATTATTAAAGTTTAAAACAAATGCTCTCTTATTGAGGTAAAAAAATTGCATAATAATTAAAAAAAAAATAAAACAAAATTAAGATTGAGAACTTTACATTTAAAGGTTCGGCAACCCAGTGTTTTCAGCGTTCACTGCGCAAACTAAATATCTTGATGTCTGGGGATCAATTTTGCGTGTAATCTGATGCACATTACTTTGCATATATATTAGTGTATTTTAAGATTGCCGAGATTCCATAAATGGAATTGATTTACGAAAATGCTCGTCTGGCATCCTTCTATTGGCGCTGAGTAGGATCCACAAAATGCCTGCACTACTTGCAAAGGAACCGGACGAGTAATGGCGGCGAAACGGTTTTGAACTGCGATTCAAGAACTAACTTCTTTTTTACTAGAATTCTATAAAGATCGAAATTGTTTGTATAGTAAGCCACCTTCTTGACAGCCATGAAACTGACGCTTATTCGTGAAAAACAGCGAGGAATAAATACAGATATGCGGACTTAGCAAACTTTAGAACTTAAAAATGTGTCGGTGAAACTTGGGTGCACAAACACAAATGACTAAGGTGTAAAGACGGCACTTCATAATATTAACTGCAGAGACACGATGACTGAAGGTGAAAAGAAACATGTCTTTAATTTGTTAAATCATACATTTTTTCTACTTAGTGAAGAAGATTTAACAATACTAAAAAAATCCGCCTTAATATTTCACTTTCTTTTCGGCACAATGAAACCGCGGTTACTTTAATTAACTTGTTTACATTTACATGAAATCAGGCTTTTTATAAAAGATAGCGACGCTAGACGATCTGATATCCATTACCGCCAACTGCTCGTATTTTAATAACATCTCTTTTATTAACATTTTATTATGAAGGCGACCGTCTGTCGAGCTGTACTGTTAATCTAGATCCATAGTATTACGCTGTTGCTCCCTTCTTTCTGTGAATCTTAAGGCTCCGTCCACACTACGCCGGAGGAAGTTGAAAGCGCGGAAAATTTACTCTGAAAATCGCGCATCAAATATTTTCCGGCCACACTACGCCTGAGTAATTTAAAAACGCAACAGTTACCGGCCATTTTGGTTTTGAGTTTGTGGAAAATTCAGTCGGGGAAATCACAAGATTATCGTGAGGTCGCCATCGTTTTAAGAAAGGTCCGAAAATGAAGATCTGGCGTTTTCAAATTCCTCCTTTTTGAAGAGCATTAAGCGAAAAGCTTCGTTTTCGTGACGGATTAGTGTAGACGGTAGGCCTAACCTTGGAAATAAAGCTGCGTTATAAAACTTCTCCGGCTTATTGTGCCCTTAAGTCTCTCCTGATTCTCCGCTTACGTTCAATTACCGGTAAATAAGCTTTCTGGCGCTTTTCGTTGATTTAGGCATTTTAATTGCTCCATATTAGAAAGAATGGCGCGAAAGCGAACCGAAGCTGTTCTCTGACCATGCTTTTTTTTTTTTTTTTTTTTTTTGACATTTTTCGTGCTTTTGATAAACATCGAGTGTCCTGATATCAGTTTGCTCGACTGAGAAAAAACTGGCATCAAAATGGCTACGGATGAAATAAAATCCACCACCGCGTGAGCCAGAAAAGAAATGGCACTTGTTTCGTACAGTTCTTGTAATTATATGATTGTGTGAATCGAATTTAATGTAAGCCCGTTTAACTTCCTCGTTTGTTAAGGTTTTCCCTAAATTAAATTATTTAAAATATTCCATTAAGGAAGAGATTATTGGAGAACAGATAAGAACTATGTCAAACCATTTATTTCCTAAGTATATTTTCGCTGATTTACTGAAACGCTTGCGCTGATCATTATGACTGATTGGCGACTTTGCTGACATGTCAGTAAATACTGACATGAAGACTCGAACTGACATAGAGACTCATGTAGTATGAAGGATTAGTTTTAACATCGATGTTTCTAAGCAAAACTTGAAGGGTTTCAACAGCAGGAAAATATCTAACCGATGATATTCAATAATCTTGCTGTGTCTTCGACGAAAAACAGCATTTCCTTGAAGACAAAATATAATTTGTGGTAGACAAAATTAGCATAAACAAATATCACGCCTCCGCCGAAGTGATTCTAGGAATGGCTGTGAGTTGCTAACATCACGACTTTTGTTAGCGCCACTTCCGTATCAGTTTGTCTTCGCTGAAAAGGAGAAATAAGATACGTGTTTCACTTTTCTTTCACAACTCAGGAATAAATATAGTCTTCAAGGAGAATAACATCGAAAGAACCATTTTCTCATATATTGGACCACGATTCACCGTGATCTTTGTATCGGTGGCTTAATAGTTTTGTTTTATTATACTCCTGTACCACACCGTTAAAACCCCAAGTAAAAAAAATAACAGCAAATTAAGGTTAAGAATACAAACTAATACTCTAAAAATTTGCAGGATTAAGTGCATTTTTAAGCAGTTTCTAAGGCAGTTCTCTTGGCACAAAAATATACCCGAGAAGCTGTACTGGAGTGAAATTTCCTGAAGAAAGGAAATCCACAGAAAATCGTAACACAACAAAAATGGAAATATCTAGAGAGACAAATGGGTAGTGTGCATGGTGAACCAAATAATTTAAAAGCTTTAAAACATGAGGCTAACAATGCCCCTAAATGTTATTGTTGCTAGAGGTGAAAAGTTAACGTCATTTATTTCTAAATTTGTAACAACGTTATAAATTATTGTAACAACTTCAGTGTACTCCCTCGCCTTGAACAACACTGCAAGCTATCAAAGGTCTTGAGCACTCGCATTTCACAGTTGCACGCTATACAAAGGGACAGATATGAATATTAAATTAAAGGAAAGAAGCCGACAACACAAAATAATATTTATCTTAACGCTCTATTGCACTTTTTCATGGTGAAAACAGCAGCGTGTGGCAACCACTTTATCTTAACCAGAGTGCCATTTTAAGAGTCTGCGATCAAATTAAAATGATCTGTTAAGGTTTTTGATCAATTCTAATGATTATTTTCCTTGCTTCCCTGCGGTGGATTTAGCTTAATACTAAATAATAAAGGAAGAAAGAAAAAAAACAAAACAAAAACAAACCAATAAAACTGACTCTTTCTTCCTTACTCGATGTGCAGGTACCTTAAATATATTTAGTTTACGTTCGTCGAAAATATTTTGTCTTTTTCCCATGTGTTATCAATCATGTATTAAATTACCGAATTAGTGTATGTATTACATTTGCACCAACCTGGGTATTTTAATTTCAATCAATTCTTATTCTTACTATTGCCAATCACTACTTCCACATCATACATACGGCAGCCGAATTGCAGGTCAATTAAGTGCTGCGAACAGCTTGACGAAAGGCTGAATCACAGGGAAGGGGGAGGGGAGGAGAGGGGAAGGAACACAGCTTTACTTTTATTTCTGATCCATTCAGTGAACGCCCAGTCTTTAGGATTGTTAATATCACAGCCTCCGCTTTTCAGATTCAGTTTAGGTAGGCATATTAACATTAAAAAGTTTGACTTCGTGCTTGAGCAACTCTTATAACATCCTGTTTTTTTCTGTGCCGAAAAGCCTTAAGCGAATAATTTTGTCGAATGTTCTTAAAAATTGTAGAATCTCCTTTAATACGACATTTCTGTTTTTCACTTTCGTCCATCGTGTCCCTGCAGTAAATATAACATAGCTCCCGTCTTTATATATCTTATCCATTTTTGTTCAGTTGTGCCAAAAATACGTATGTGTTATTGGCCGGCTGGGAGGTCTGTATAGGGAAAAACTGTGACCGAGGTCTTCAAAATGCTGCCATCGGCCTGCGGCCTCGGGCAGCATTTTCAAGCCCGAGGTCACAGTTTTTCACTATACGGACCGACCCTAAGCCGGACAATAACATGTTTATCTTTTTTTCTTGCGGTAAATTGGCTTACAAGTGGGTTTGTTTACGCAACTTTGTCATTGAATTGGCTTACGCGCCGTGCACAAACTAATCCTAAAAAAATCTAATTAGCGAACGAGCGAGTAACTCAGATACTAGACAAGGTAAGATGTATTAAAGAACAGATTTATTTCGAACTACTTTGTTAGTGGCATTTAGTTCACCAATTAAGTTCTCCGAAAGTGTTTTTCCGGTGCGAAATTTCCCGCAAAGATTGAAGTTGTACTACAAAAACAATTTCTGTCAGTCGTTGCGAATCACTCGAAATCAGAGTTTTCTACCGTAAATTGAGTAGCAGATAGCGAGGAAATTCGTTAAGTGTATTCCACAGAAATTCTCTCAAACACAGCAACGATCAGAGAGGTAAACTCGACTGAAATTGAGTCATTGTTTAATTAAAATTGTATAGAGACAGACACGCAGGATCACGCGCCATTACAGCGCCGAGCTACAAACAGCCAAACAAACTCTCACAACTTCAAAAAACTCAATTGAATTTACTTACAGTGACTTTCCTTGCCATTTAAAGGTGAGTAGAGATAAACTTGCGTTGATTAATCATCGATGGAAGTGTAAAAAGGGCGAAAAATTGACGATTACCGCTAATTCGTTCACGAAACTAGATCAACTCGACCGATTCTGCCCGCTGTAGCGGTCCGGATGAGAAAATTCCGCCCGCTCCCGGAACCAATCAGATTGCAGGATTTGTTGAATTCCGCCCGCTCACGAGCTGAGAAAAAGATAAATATATTTATTACGCCTCTGTTGGTCAAAAATACGTTTGTACTTCAAGGCTGGCAAGAAAGTCACTTACTATATAGTGTATACAATGTCGCTGTTTAAAACACCATTTGGAATTAAGTACATTAAGTTCTTAAATCGCAGTTCGGAACCATTACACCCCAACAGCTAGATTCGTTTGCGATTACGTGTTTCCGCACTGTGCGGATCTTTACAAAAATTATGTGAGACGGGCATTGTCGTGATCAATCACTGCCGGCTTGCCCGGCAACCATAAATACACCAAACCACGAGAACTACAAATCAGACTACACCCAACATTGGGATTTGCTCTACGAGGTGAATATTTGGGCGGTGAACATTGAAAACACTCTGGCTCCATACCTGCAAAGGTAAAGTCCTAAATCGTTTTTTTTTTTCTTTTGTTATAAACTGTTAATATACATTGCCACTTTTGCTTTGGAATTATTTTGCCGCATTAGGAAGGAAAACAGTTCACTTTTAATTGATAAATTAAACATTACCTTTTACCAATAAGCGTTTTACTTTAATTTAGTTGCATTCAATTGAGTATACATCAGGAACTAAAAAAGAAACAACACATTACTTCTACCTTTTAAAAATCTGTGCGTTAGATTATGAATTTATCACTGCCTTTATTTTACTCTACCAAAATGGACTCATGAAAAGGCAAATCAGTAGACTGGTACAATTCTAAGGAAGTGGCGGGCCGAAAATTTTGAATACATTTTTTTTTTTTTACAATTTTATGTCATCACACGCGATTGTTCACTATTATTATCACCCAACTAGTGGACTAATGCAAAACCTGCATTTTAATTGGCTACGCTACTAGAGGACTATTAGTAATAGTCCTCGAGTGGCGAAATTGGCGCAATCGAGCGTGACGCTTTCTTTCGTTTTATTCCCAAATAAATATTTCTTCAACTTGCATTTGCTAACTTTATTATTGCCTTTTCTGTCCGACTAGTTGGGTGATACTAAAACAATTAGGCCCTTCGCCCTCAAGGGCCACGGGTCTAATTTTTAAATAGTATTACACTCTTTCTTTCTTGTATAAGAACATATTTTTATAAGAATATCGAGGCTAAAATTTGCGAAATTTTAAGAATATCATAGGAATAAACCCGAGGCTGGGATTTTGGAAAGAATATAAATTTGTGTGTTCAAAATTTGTAAATACAGTACAATTATATGCTTTCAACTAAACCGTATAAAATTCTCTAAGCGCCAAAACTAGCCAAAAAGCAACAAAAACAGCACTAGCCGTATGTTCGATACTAATAACATTTCGGTATGAAGTTATATGCGTTATATCAGGCTTAAATACTTGCAGGCTGGCTCCAAAATTACTTTAACACCATCGTGACACCAAATATATTCAAAAGCAGCAGCGTCATACGCTATGATCTAAGAATATTCACAAGAATATTTCAGCCTAAAATCGGCCGATAAATACGAAAATATTTAGCCTCGGCCAGAAAAAAAAAAAAAAAAAAAAAACACGATGGTTTTATATAAAAAGAGTATGGCAAGAAGAAACCGTCAGCTGACCGTCAAGTAAATGTATAAAGCAAATAATGCGTCTAGGCTTTATTTTCAAAACCTTCGCACAGACTCAGAGACGCGCACTAGAACAAGAGCCCTTACCTTACGTGAGGTCGTGCTTCAGGTAAGCAAAAGCAAGCGACTTTGTCAGTGACTCCTCTGCTCTTGGCCAGAATTCGGCAAACGTTTCACCTGTACAGGAGCACTAGCTACGCCGGCCTGCACAACGATAAAAAGATTTTTTTTTTTAATCTTTTCCTTCCCACTGCTGTGTGAAAACAGAACAGTCCATAAACACAGTTTACTTACGTCAACATTTTGTTTCTTGGGACTTACAAAATGCCCTTACTTGCATTGTGCCTCTTAATGAAACCAGGTTTGAAGCGAAGAAAATTTTTTAATTATTAATAAGATGAATTAATTGAAGCAAAGCCCGCAGTGGCAGAAAATAAATCAACAACTAAATCACTTTAAACTTCTGGATCAGCCCATCGGCCAAACGTTTAAACGTTGTTTTATACGTAAACATTTAATGAAATATTCCGCTTTAAAAAGAAAACTGGTTTAGGTTATAGTTTGCGATGATGAAAGCGCACCGTTGTAGACCTATTTATCAATAGGGAAATGTCAGTTTTTCAGCAGCCTGTCCCGGCCTTTACCGATTCTTTTATCACGATATCGCATTAAATGTTTTTGGTAAAGACTAACATTATTTCGAATTTCCAGCCGGTTATCGAGGATAAGTATTGCTATAACCGTGTGACAAAGTTCAGAAATAAAGCATTTTTTTTTCCCCAATGACCGCATATTTGCCAATACGTATTGGTTAGGTGATTTTTCGTCATCATTTAAAAAAAGCTGTGAACCTGTGAACGAAGATTTGAAGGTTTCTATATGAGTAGAATTTGCATAAATTCACTAATCTTATCCTAGTAAGCTGATCTTCATCGTCATTGAATATCGAAGGATAAACCCCTTAAGCAAACGCCCGACGAGTCTCTATTCCATTTGATGCAGATTCGCTCGATTAACTCTTAACAGTTTCCTTCTCCGCTGACAAGTAAATTGCCAAGGCTAAGGGACAGACGAGTAACTTTTTGAAGGGGAAGGTGAGCTGGGGGATCGAGGTTAAGCAATTTTAATTTCTGGGGCATGCAATTTGTTTTTTACCTTTTGGTTTTGCGTGAGTGTTTTTGGTGGCAATAGCTAGCTTGTGCACAGATTTCAACGTCTAACAAAGGACCTGGAGAGTAAAAAACACTCGCTGGATTTCTTTCCCATGGCTCCCCTTAATAGTTTTTGCTGTGCAGGAATTCTTTTTTTGAAATTGCCCAGCCCCAATCCAATCCTTAGAATCAAGAACTTCATTATCAGCCGCATGAGTGAGCCTCTTACTTGTCTTAAGCATTTAGAATGACAACACCTGCTGTCACTCTCCCTTTTTCTGCCAGTTTGAAATTACTATGATAAATGTCATGTTTTCGTTGAAAATAATATGTTAAGCCAATACTTAGAGCAGTCCGTACGTTTTTTCTCGCCTACGCTATCGTGGTTTCAATGAAACAATTGAAAACTAAAAAAAAAAAAAAAAAAAAAAAAATTAGAGGTAGCTTCGAAATGACCAAACTGACCTTTTTTACCATCGCTTGTTCCAGAAGGTCCGAATTGGAAAGGAAATTAAACAAACTTGAGATGGTTTAGAACGTCTTTCATTTTAAGATAACTCACAAAAGCTCAGTAATTAAGAAATGGTAAGCGTGCAGTGTGCAACTATCCAGTTATGGATGCACGCGGGAGGTTGCTTAGCACGAGCGAAGCATAAGAGTCGCACGAGGCGATAGTGACTATAGCTTCTTGAGTGCTCAGCAAACCTCCCAAGTGCATCCATGACTCGATAGTTGCACACTACACGCTTACCATTTCATTTATAACATTGAGGTTTTTGTGTATAGATTTAATCTCGTCTGGCTTACATGAAGTCAAATGCGCGATAATCCCCACGGAAATGTTCATTCAAAAATCAAACAAAGCGACACACCAAACTTTTTCTTGGATCGCTGCGAGTTAATAGTTTCTCGGGCAAACAAACAATTTCAAACTGCTCAGTTAACCTAAACATCAAGCTGACAACAAACGAAAATTGCAGTCGGTAAAAGCGTTTCTCAGAAATTAGTTAAGCTTATATTTGGATCAGTTTTCCGAAGAATTGAAAACAAACTGCACATGGTTGAAGCTTTTGGTGACTGAACTCTCTGTCCTGCACAGCCTCTTCGGCAAAAGAAAAGAAAAAAGAGCGAGAGTGGAGAAGAAAATGAACAAACACCCGTGGCTTTGAGCTGTTTGAGATGCGCTTATTCAATAGTAGCTTTGTGGGTTACGTTTTCCTGAACTTGAATAACTTTTAACAATGATCTCTGTTACTTTCGTTATTTAGTTAAATAAGCTCAAGTGAAAAGAAGACTGAGGCCTAAAGGAAAATATTAGAAATTTAAGCTTATATTTGTGCACGGTGCAGTCTTTCCTTCGAGCGGTTGTTTCTTGAAGAGTTCAATTGACGATCGAGCGACGAGCGTTCGAGCAAAACCAAAACCCGGGCCGACTGAAATAATTCATCAGAGGCTACCAATATATGATAAAACTTCCTTTATTAAAGCTCAGAAAAACTATTACCTTTGTAACGTTTTTGGAACAGAATAATTTCGTATGTAAGGCCTTACAAACAGAGATTTGTTAAAGCTCTCATGTTCAAGTTTTGTTGGCCGAAAGCATTTAAATGACTTTCGATGCCAGATTAGTTTTACAAAGAAAGCTTGTGCTGAATTTTATTGTCGTCAAGTTGCTAGAAAATTCTCTCTAAAATTCCCGCAGTGCATTACTAACCTCGAAAGGTTGATTCAGACCAGTCTGTTGTTTTTTGGTCCGTTTCCGAGTGCTGAGTGCCTTTAATCTGTTAATTTGTTCAACCAGCTGATTCAACTCCTGCTCGCTCAAATTCGCGAATCTCTCAGATGGAGGCCCCGCAAAGAACTTAAGCTCGAAATTTGGTAGTTCACAGGAATAATACGTATTCCTCAAATCCGGAAGAATTATTAGATTTTTCCATATTTTAGGAGAAGAAAGATAGGAATTATGTTTTGCAAAGTGTCAACGTCGATGAAAATAATTGCCGAGAAAAAGTACAATTAAACAAACTGACGTGCGCGTGCAACCCACGGGCAAATGGATCAAGCGTATTAGCCAACCAGAACGCTCGCTTCCCTGAGGCTGTCATAAGAAGACAATCTAAGCAGTTCAGATTGTAATCGACATTAATGTGGTTTTATTATTATTCTTGCGCAAAGCTGGCATTGTCTTGATTGACATGCTATTGTTCAGCAATTCATATTTAATCTAAACGTCTGGCCTAAAGACTCTGTATACAATTTGCACCGCATCTTCTTCGGCGTTTTGCACTTTCAAAGGTAAGGCGAATTCTCATTTTGGATTGTACAAACTAATACCAATAGTTGATATTATCATTTTGCCCTTTTGTCTTGAGAAAGGCTCTACCTACGACAACAAAATTGACAGTAGTAACCATTTGCACAATTAATCTCAGCCAAGAAAGGCCCTCTCTTGTTAAATCAAAACAAAATCGGCTAAGATGTACAACCAGCGGATAGCTAAATCGTTATGCATTCCATTCCTGTCCCGTCATTCATAAACCAGCCACAGGACACGACAGAAAGGCGAGAATAAGTTTTAAAGTTCTTAAAGCTTAACAAATTCGGCATTGCTGAAAATATGTGGTAGCCGATTCAGAATCGTAAGGTAACGATAGTGTTGGGCATATCTTATAAAAAGTTCGTATTCCACTCGTATCGATCTCTGTGAGTGTACCGGCGAATTATCGGCGCAACCTGAAAGAATAATGGCAAAGATGAGGGCTGCGTCGGGCCAAAATGTCCTTACACCCGGAGCTTAGACTGCTTCCTGTAGCATAAAGAGTCTAGGAATATTTCTTTCCCTGTCTCCCCTCCCACCCCTCGGATGAGATGAGTGTACATCTACATCTAAATCTACATCTACATCTACATTTACACTTAGTTAAGTCGGTAAAAAAGTGAGATATCACACCAACTGCGAAAGCTCTAGCCAGCTGGGCACGGACATTAATTTGCTATGTAAATTTGCTTTGAAACACCAAGTTTAAACCCGAGCTAATCAAGCGGAAATGTGCGCATTTGTTTATATAAATTTCAAAATCTGTTCTCAACATTTGGTATTGATGGAAATGATCTCTTTCGAAAATATATTTAAGACAGTGCACAACAGTTTTTAATACAGTGTAAATAAAATAACTCGGCATAAAGTTTTTGTTACTCAAAATTCTGGTGGATTCCTTCTTAACACTTCCCATGTTCATTAATAAAATGTTGGCTGCCAAAACAATGCTTATTTAGACAGCATTGTGTAACGAACCTCCCGAAATCTCCTGAACAAAAGATAATCTGCAATGATTTGAAAGGCTACACAAATTTTCGCCATTAGCAACCTTCAGCAGAATTCTCTTGATGCACAAAAATATTTTTATCATCTGCGGAAATCATCGGAAGGCTTTGAATGAGCTTAGCCCATGTTTCGTAAAAACTGCGGAAATTTTCGTTAAAACTATAATCCATAACAATCGCTCTCCTTTCCAGCGTTTGCGCATGCATCATTAAAAATTGATTAACCAGGCGAACGTCTGCCGCGAATTATTCGTAACTGTTGCAAATTCAAAGAATAACAAACTGCAGCCGTCTAGCAATATTAGCAGTTACATCAAAGAGAAGGCATTTAAGACGTTTGTCAGCGACCGATACTTTGCCAAATTTCAAAAAATCGAACAAACCGCTCTGTAGCTACATTTGTAATAACCATCAGAGATAAAACATGTAATTAAAATTTGTATTAGATGTGCGAGGTTAGGAGAAGAAAATCAGGGAATTTCCTTTTAAGAGGAAAACCAGATTTTTTATTAGACAACTGGCTGTGTGACATCTTATAATTATTGGACGCCTTATAAGTAGCTATCATTAACACATCGTAATAAATCGGATCCGATTTACGTAACTTAATAGGTATGAGGGCTGGAGACAGTTCTCATTTCCCTCTTGTTGTTATACGGAATATTGGAAACATTTTTTTTTTTTTCAAATGTAGGTAAATAGTCTTTGTCGTGGAGTAAAATATTTGTGGGGTTGTAATGCAATGGAAATTAGAACGGTTCTGCCGATATGACTACAAGTTATTCTTGTTTGAGTAGTTCAAAATTTGTCGTCTGACAACGTTCGTCTTTATCATGTAACAACATATATTGACCAAAAAATTTATTTATTTTAGCCACTTATAGTATAATCAGTGCATGATAAAGAAACGCACAAAGAACTATCAATATGTAAGGTTTCTAGTCAGTGAAGAAGGTGACAACAATTCCTTTTTAGTTTTCAGTTCAAAGGATTTACAGGTAACTCATATTTTATATAACTTGAGGAGTATAGCTAAACTTTCTTTGAAACAACTAATCCACCACCGTGAGTGCTTAGTTAAACCAGTTTTTTTTTCTTTTTTTTGCGTCCTAAGGGTTTAAATATTCCTTATTGTTCGGGGAAGAAGGCAAGTCTGATAGAAGAATTACCATCAAACGACATGTTGTGTATTTAAGTGGACGTTGGAACCTCGGGGTGTATTTTAAGGGAACGTATAGCTATAGATTATTAGAGAAAGAGTTGTAGATTATTAGGGAAAGAGTTGTTCGAAATTATTTATTTGGTGCCCGGATTTGGAGTCAGCCTGCAGGCATTAAAACCTGATATGACGAAAATAACTTCTTGCAGAAATGTTATTAGCAACGAACATACGGCTAGTGCTGTTTTGTCGCCTTTTGAGAGAAAGGAAAAAAATTATACGGTTTAGTTCAAAACGTGATTTTATTGTATTTACAAATTTTCAACACAAAAAATTATATTGCTTCCAAAATCCCAGCCTCGGGTTTATTATTAAGACATTCCTAGAATTTCGCAAATTTCACCCTCGATATTCTTGTGAAATATATTCTTATAAGAAAAAGAAAGAGTGAATATGTCAGTTGGGACAACGTGTTAAATACAAAATAGCGTTTTAAATACAAATATAACACGCAGTCTGCAGGCTTTAGAGAAAAGACGGAGAGATACTATTTTGCAGCGATAGCAGCGTTTGCTATTATGGGAGGTGTGAAACGAAAGGCTCTGGCCAAGGAATTTGATGTTGATGCTGCCATAACAACTATGTTTTGTTTCGTTGGCCGGTTCCATATGATTTTCAAAGTTTTCTGCGGTAGATCTAAAGACTAAATTTACTCTAGTTTTCGTTTTCCAACTTTTTCCATTTCCCCTTTTTTAAATATTCATGGCCTTGCAATTTTATAAAAATTTCCAAAATGACAGATGTGAGTCAATGCATTTTTAACGCATAGCTTTATTTCCATTTCTTCACATGACAATATTTTTGGAATACAGTATTGAACACAATGAAAACAAGAGTTGCGTAGTATTTAAGCATAATGTTTTGCATAGGGCATCTCCGAGTGTGTCATTAAAGATTGATCGACGAAACTAACTTTTGTTACGACCAAATTAATCATGTAGGTTGCAAAATTCAAAGAAAAAAAAAATAAGCAAATCGCCGCCGGCAGCCCTCGCAATTAGCAATTTCATCAAAGAAAAACCATTAGAGATTCGTATAAGAAGTGAGGGGGTGTGGCGCTAGGAGATAGGAGAGAAATACTAAGAAGGAAAACAATCATGACGCGCGTATTACGTTGACAGACAACGGTTTGTTGGAGATCTCATTTGTTATTGGATGCCTGAAGAAATTAAGAGTAATGTATTGTGATAAAGCGGAATTACTTGTACGTATGCGGACTGGAAGCGGTTCTTTTTCTCACTGGTCGCCGCGTTTTCGTATCTTCAAAGGTAGGTAGGTCGTCATTGTAGCGGCAAGTACCAGCATAGCATTTAGTCGTATGAGGTTGTAACGGGGGAACTTAAAGTGCAACTAACCCCCAATTTTTTTGTCGCTTATAGAAATCTCTTTCGTAACACAGTTACGAAATTCGAATGTAAAATATAAATCCATTATTTACAAGTCGTCGTCTTTGGCGTCGGCGTCGTCATTGCTAAAGCTTCCTTAAGCGACGAAGACGGTGGCGTCCAAGGGACGACTCTTGGTAAAAACGGATTTATATTTTACCTTCCAATTTGGTAGTTATTTAAATCTGTTCAGTACACCGATCGGTCTAATAATCTGCTCAAGCTGAATATGTAACGCCAACGGTTAATTCCTAAAAGGAAATAAGATATTAGCCGCAGAACTTGGTCATTAATCACGAAATGACTGGACCCAAGAGACAAACAAAAGCGAGTTTTGTTTCCCCGAGACCCTCAATTTTTCCCAGGGTAAAGCCGAAGGGAATATTGAAGGTAAAGTTTTGTTCACATGGTTTAATTTGACCATCCAACGTGAGTCGTGTTCCTCCAATAGGAAAACGTGTTTGACGTGGGAGATATTACAATGCAAGTTGTTGTGTCGCAGCGGCGGCTGCAAAAATTTTAGGACGCACGTGCAGAGACACCTTCGTATCGATGTAATCATAGAGGAATTTTCAATTGAGAGTCCTAATAATGAAACCAAGACTATTCAGCCAATCTCAAACTGTACTAGCAAAATATTCCGTACGATACTTTGTGCCCTATCTTTGGAACAAATTAGACCATAGTGATAGAGAGAACTTATAATGTTGATTTTTTGTGTGTCTCGATACAGTTTTTTTCTGGACCATACCAAGCATTTTCAATCAGCTTTTTAACAGTCTTACCTTAATTGGAACTAGACAAGGATCCCCCATCCCAATAAGGTTTTTTCAAAGTTTTGAAAAGGCGATTTGCTTTAAGGGGCTAAAACTTTCAGTAGCTTTTCCTTCATTCTCTGTGGAAATTTTGATATGCCAATTATGTGTCCAACACTTTTGACGTTTTCGTGACAACAATCAAATTTCAAATTTCACATTATAACATAGCCTTAGCGAAGCGCGCGTTCTGATTGGCTAATACGCTCGATCCATTCGCCCGTGGGTTACACATGCACTCGCGTCAGTTTGTTTATTTGGACTTTTTCTCGGCATTTTTCCGATCGATGTCGACACTTTATAAAACATAATTTCTATTGTTATTCTCCTAAAATATGGAAAAATATCATGATTCTTCCGGAGATGAGGAATATTATTCCTGTGAGCCGCCCATTTTCGAGCTCAAGTTTTTTTTGCTGGGCCTCCATTTGCAAACTTAAGCGAGCAGGAGTTGAATCAGCTGGTTGAACAGAGGCATCGGCGACCGACCAAAATAACAACAAACTGGTCTGTATATCAATCTTTCGAGGTTGGTAATGCATTTCGGGAATTTGAGAGATAATTTTCTTGCGATTTGACGACAATAAAATTCAGTATAAGCTCTCATTGTAAAACTTTTCTTGCATCGAAAGCAATTTAAATGCTTTCGGCGAACAAAACTTGAACTTGAGAGTTTAACAAATCTCTGTTTGTGAAGTCTTACATACGAAGTCTACCTGATCCAAAAACCTCAAAGGTAATAGTTTTTTTCTGAACTTTAATAAAGGAAGTTCTGCAGTACCTCCTTTAATAAAGGAGGTGCTGCATTCATACTGCGTTCGGTTCGTACATACGACCTCGGTAAAGATTTTCCCATACAGACCTCCAGCTCGGTTAATAAGAGCTAAATGATTGTTAATCAGTTTATAATCAGTTTATATAATCAGTTTTTACATTTCCAAGTTGACAAGTAGGAGATTATGTGTATCTTTATTTAGGGAGGCGCGGTAGTCTCATGGTTAGTGCGCTCGTCTCCGGATCGAGCGGTCCGGGTTCGAGCCCTGGCCGGGGACATTGTGTTGTGTTCTTGGGCAAGACACTTTACTCTCACAGTGCCTCTCTCCACCCAGGTGTATAAATGGGTACCGGCGAACTTAATGCTGGGGGTAACCCTGCGATGGACTAGCATCCCATGCAGGGGGGAGTAGTCGCTTCATGCTACAGAAACCGGGATAAGCTCCGGCCTGATGGGCCACTTGGCTCGCATGCAGACTTTACCTTATTTACATTATGGCATATGCCTACACTATTGGTAAAAGGTAATTACCCTATATATATATATATATATATATATATATATAACTCGCACAATGGAGAATGGGCTTCCGTTTGCAACGCTTTATTCAAGACCCTTGTTTCGGCATTTGCCTTCCTCAGGGGTCTTCACATGCAATTGTTACAGAGTCTTAATTGGTTAATTGTGTGACGTAGTACGATGCGTGTTGCTTAATTAGATGTTGGGTAGAATGCTTTGTAAACAATCAGTATTGCTAATAGGTTAAGAGTTTTACAACCTTTATAACGTATGTTTTAAACAATTTATGTACCCAAAACTTTATAAAGGCCTTTGTGTAAAAACTTTACCCAGTTCTTTTGTTAAGTCCATTCGGCTGAATGGAGTTTAATGTTCTTTGCCAGAAAATCTCTCTTTCTCGAAGGACTTCTTTCTTTTTGTCAGTCTCTAAATGATCTTTTTTGATTTGCTCTATGATAGTAATGGTAACATTATTGTCAAAGTCGTGAGTTCGTGTGTTATGTAAAAAGTGTTCAGTGAGTTCGCAGCTGCTCACTCCCTTTTTGATATGGTTTCTGTGATTGTTTAACCGTAGGCTAAATGCTGTTTCACTTTTGCCAATGTATTGAAGTTTGCAAATGTTGCACTCGATTATGTAAATGATCCATGACGAATGGCAGTCCACTGCATGAAATATGGTAAAAGTCTTCTTGTTGTTGGGACTGGTGAAAGTTGTGGTCTGGTTGATCTTATTGTACCAACTACACTTCGTTCTTTCACATGCTCTACACCCCTTTGGTATCCGATTTTGAGGTGTTTCACTTACAAATCTTGAACGCACAAGTCTGTCTCGTAGACTTTTCGGTCGTCGGTAGGTGACTAAAGGTGGTTTGCTGAATATGAGCGATAGTCTTTCTTTTGATTGAAGAAAGTTCATATTTCGTTTAGCAATTTCTGCAATGAATGCGGTGTGGGGGTTAAATGTGGTGACCAGAGGAATTCGGTCTGTTGGTTCACGTTCTTTGGTCTGCAAGCATTCCTCTTGAGTCAATTTAAGCACTTTCTGCATTTCGTGGAGAACTTTACGTTGTGCATAACCACACGCTACAAAGAAATCCGCATATTCTATGATTCGTTTCTTCAATGTATCTGTTGAAGAGGATATTCGCCTCAACCTCAAGGCTTGACTGTATGGGATGCTCCGTTTCAGATGAGGTGGATGTCCCAATGTCCAATGAAGGTATGGATGTGTGTCAGTTGGTTTCTGATAAACATCTGTACTGATGTTGCCTTGATCGTCCTTTAGGACGGTAGTGTCAAGGAAATTCACTGAATGTGCGTAGATCTCATGTGTAAACTTGATTGAGGGTACTGAAGATATATATATATATATATATATATATATATATATATATATATGTCTGGATTTATGAAAACGGTGTTAAAGACTGAATCAGGTGTTTTTTGATTTTTTTTTTTTTTTTTTTTTTCATTTCTTTGTTTTTGTTTTCTGCTTTCGCTATGACAGCAGCTTGTAAATCTTACCTAGCATGAAATGTAGGAACTCCTTGCGGCATGTTTCATTTATTTAGGTATTTTTTTCATTATTTATCGACCCTCCCCCCCCCCCCCTTTTTCAATTTGCGTTAAGTTTAGCCCAGGCTACACTCGTCTGAATTCAGTTCGCGCGGTGACTCTGACAAGGAGCGACCGATTAGCGTTCTGTATTTGCTGTCTAAAGGAAGTCTGCCCGAGGACATCATTAAGTCCAATAAAGGCCCAAGTCTAACGATTTGGTAGTAAGCGTCGTCCATTATCGTACGTGAGGCGGGCCCGAGGAGATGTGTAAACTGTGCGGGTCACATTTAGTCCCCTAACAGTAGGCCGTTTGCCCTGTGGCGATAATGTTGTGCTTGCCTTAGACAGCAAAACTCTTTAGCCACATCGATTCAGGGCTTAGACGTGCAATGGACTAGACATCTCTAGCTGCTGTTGGCGTCATTTGCTCTGAACTTTGATGTAGCTAAAGACTTAGAAAAAAATCTGTTGAAATCTGGATGTGCCATTCCGCGCTCGACAAAATTGAAGTACATCCGGGACATTGCTATTTGCGAGCAAAACATGGCCACGAGCAGAGAGAAGAACATGAGTTCAAGCGCTGATCGTGAGTAGAATTTCCTTGTTTTATCAATTTTAGGCGTTGTCGGCTTAGCTAAGTATCAGAACTGTCTGTGATTCGCTAGCGCGGAAGAAATTTATTTGCGTGGCTTCCGGGCGATAATTGACGGAACGACAACATGTTGAGTGTTCGCTTACTGCTAACTATGGCCTAGTTTGTCTGAAGTTCAATCGATTCTCGATGTAGGAAGCTCTTGTTCAGTCCATTTAGGACGATGCAGGCCTTTAGAAAGCGATAGATTAGCTCTCCGCCGCGCTTTTGATATCTGTACGTTCGTGTTGATTTAGACTCCAATTTCATGTTAAAAGCACTCTTAATTAAATTGTACAATTCATGATTCAACGAAAAGACGGTGAATTTAGTCTTCCTGGCTTCAAAAGGCATACAGGAGAGTTATTTGCTGTTATTTGAGCTACGATAAGCCTCGTGGAAAGCTAGCTCTAGGACAGAATTGTAGCAAGTTAGATTATCAGTGACAAGTCAAATTCTATGGCTATGTTTTTGCGAATCCGGTCAGATATTGAGATGAAATGTCACGTAACGGCTACTTTTTGGCTGAAATATAGAGGTAAATAACCGATTCCACTGCTTACCATGCTCTTGTTAGCGTGACTGGCTAATTTAACCCACAGTAAAGACATAGTGAGGTCATTTAGGTGAAATCGCAGAGGTTAAGCCTGTCTAAATTAGTGCCGCGGCGAACCAAATGATCAATTTAAGCTCTAATTTAGTTTTGTTTGGCTCCTTCGACTCATTTTGCAGCGACTTTAAAGGCTTGTATAGGCATGGTATGGACTCTATTAAGAGTAGACGAGGTAGATAGCACTCTCGGTGCGACATGGCCATATTTATGTACATTTTCTAACCGTTTTTTCAAAAACATGCCCCGCTATTTTGGTGCAAAGTCTTTAACACGGTTTTCATAAATTCAGACATATATATATATAAATCTTCACAAACACCAGCCACACATAAACGATCTTCATGAACTCATATATACTATCACAAATGAAGACAAACTGCACAATTTAGTTGCACACCCATATTTCGACTGCCTACAACAGTCTTCCTCAGGGTGAATGAGCTGTTACAACCGCACGCGTCATTCTACTTTTAAAAGTAACAACCTTGACAAACGCGCGCGCGTAACTAATCTACCGCGCGCGCCAACACAAGTACGCGATAAGTTACGTGCGTCTTGAACGCCTGTTCTGAGCAAAGAAAAAATCATTGTCATTAAGCCCACAAGGGCGCAAAGTGCTCAGCTTATAGGCCCATTGGCCTTCTTTGTCCCTCAGTTCTTCCTCTCCATTCACTCGATCTATCAATTGAATCCTGACATCCCTCAAGCCATCATGTCCGTCCCCACAAAAGTGCTTCTACAAGAAGTCATCCTTCTCTTGCTCTGTTCCATTCAATCTCCCATGTCGTTTCATTCTGGCCTTATGATTATTGGACCTTAAGCGAAACTTCGTTACAGTAGATGCAACATACTGTAGCGTACAGTTCCTGCAAGTTAGCAAGTAGACTACGTTGCTCGAGTTACAATTGAGGCTATAATTACTGGAATATCTCCTTCCTGTATGTGAGCTCAGGAAGTGGTCACTTTCATCGATATAATCGCAGACTACACATCTTCTTGACCCACACCGAGAAGTCCCCCGTTGTATATTCTCTCTGCATCCTCTGCTTACTTTTGCTCGAACCAGATAGTCTGCCAAACTCTTCGGTTTCCTAAACGCCACCATTGGCACCTGCCCTATCGCTCTCTTACACCTTTCCGAAGACTCCAAAACTGGATGAAGGTCCCGCAGTAACTTGTTTATATTCGGCAACCCAGGATGATGGATTACCACAAAGTGAGTTCTTCCATTTCTCAAGTGTCCTTTACCTCTAAACGCCTCCACCCTCGTCAAGCGACGCACCCTCCCAATTTGGTTTTCCACAAAGCGTCTATTATAACTTCTAGCAGTCAAAAAAATTACTCAAGTCCCTCACCCGATTTTCAAAAAACTCCGACTTCGAACAGATTTTTCTCAACCTCAACGCCTGAGCGTATGGTATGCTCATCTTACAACCTCTAGGATGACACGAGCTGTGATGTAGGTATTGGTGACTATCTGTTGGTTTCACAAACACGTCTGTCTCTAATTTACCCGACTCGTTCACCACCCTAACATCCTCCGCCTTCCGAAGGGAATAGGTTGGTGATCCAAAGATAAAATGAGGCAGTTAGTTGTAATTATTTCCCTGCTCATCCTATTCAATTACTATTATATATATATATATATATATATATATATCTAACCGAATTCGCAAAAACATGCCCGCAGTGACTCAAAGACAGTCTCAGCGGCCAGAAGTCCTCTGACCACCCCCCCCCCCCGGCTAGGAGATTGGCCAATCAGGCATGCACTTGGTATGGACCACTGCAGCAGAGTGCCATGTCGACACAGAAGCCTCAAACAAGGTCAAACAACTGAGTAAAATACCCAGAAACACAGTCAACATCAAGCTTATTTAACACTGAAAATCCAAATTCTAGCTAGCTCGAGGTGTCAGTAAAAGACACCCTCCCCTCCCCCCTGCTTTTGACAGCTGGTCCCCAGCAAGCACCCAGCAGATAGGCCAGGCATTGGGCCATGTGCCCAGCCTAGCCCTGACGGAGCCCTTCGTGGGTTTAAGGTCGCTGGCTTAGCCTGGATTCGGGCGAAGCAGAGTAGAGTGCTCAAACTGGACATGAAAGCAGAGCTTTGTATGCCAGCGAGCTATGTATAACTGCAGACAGTATATAAATATATACTTCTTGCACTTGAACAGAATAAATTTATAGCGCGCTCAACTCTGAGAGGAGCAGTGTAGATAATAACCAATTGAAGTCTTGCTACCACTGTTTATTATCTATCTATCTATCTATCTATCTATGTATATGTCTGGATTTATGAAAACGGTGTTAAACACTGAATCAGCTGTTTTTTAATTTATTTGTTTGTTTGTTTGTTTGTTTTTTTTCATTTCTTTGTTTGTTTGTATCTGCTTTCGCTAGGACAGCAGCTTGTAAATCTTACCTAGCATGAAATGTAGAAACTCCTTGCCGCATGTTTCATCTATTTAGGTTTTTTTTTTTTCATTATTTATCGACCCCCCCCCCCCCCCCACCTTTTCAATTTGCGTTAAGTTTAGCCCAGGCTACACTCGTCTGAATTCAGTTCGCGCGGTGACTCTGACAAGGAGCGACCGATTAGCGTTCTGTATTTGCTGTCTAAAGGAAGTCTGCCCGAGGACATCATTAAGTCCAATAAAGGCCCAAGTCTAACGATTTGGTAGTAAGCGTCGTCCATTATCGTACGTGAGGCGGGCCCGAGGAGATGTGTAAACTGTGCGGGTCACATTTAGTCCCCTAACAGTAGGCCGTTTGCCCTGTGGCGATAATGTTGTGCTTGCCTTAGACAGCAAAACTCTTTAGCCACATCGATTCAGGGCTTAGACGTGCAATGGACTAGACATCTCTAGCTGCTGTTGGCGTCATTTGCTCTGAACTTTGATGTAGCTAAAGACTTAGAAAAAAATCTGTTGAAATCTGGATGTGCCATTCCGCGCTCGACAAAATTGAAGTACATCCGGGACATTGCTATTTGCGAGCAAAACATGGCCACGAGCAGAGAGAAGAACATGAGTTCAAGCGCTGATCGTGAGTAGAATTTCCTTGTTTTACCAATTTTAGGCGTTGTCGGCTTAGCTAAGTATCAGAACTGTCTGTGATTCGCTAGCGCGGAAGAAATTTATTCGCGTGGTTTCCGGGCGATAATTGACGTAACGACATGTTGAGTGTTTCAATCGATTCTCGATGTAGGAAGCTCTTGTTCAGTCCATTTAGAAAGCAATAGATTGGCTCTCCGCCGCGCTTTTGATATCTGTACGTTCGTGTTGATTTAGACTCCAATTTCATGTTAAAAGCACTCTTAATTAAATTATACAATTCATGATTCAACGAAAAGACGGTGAATTTAGTCTTCCTGGCCTCAAAAGGCATACAGGAGAGTTATTTGCTGCTATTTGAGCTACGATAAGCCTCGTGGAAAGCTAGCTCTAGGACAGAATTGTAGCAAGTTAGATTATCAGTGACAAGTCAAATTCTATGGCTATGTTTTTGCGAATCCGGTCAGATATTGAGATGAAATGTCACGTAACGGCTACTTTTTGGCTGAAATATAGAGGTAAATAACCGATTCCACTGCTTACCATGCTCTTGTTAGCGTGACTGGCTAATTTAACCCACAGTAAAGACATAGTGAGGTCATTTAGGTGAAATCGCAGAGGTTAAGCCTGTCTAAATTAGTGCCGCGGCGAACCAAATGATCAATGTAAGCTCTAATTTCGCTTTGTTTGGCTCGTTCGACTCATTTGCAGCGACTTCAAAGGCTTGTATAGGCATGGTATGGACTCTATTAGGAGTACACGAGGTAGATAGCATTCTCGGTACGACACGGCCATATTTATGTACATTTTCTGTACATTCCAAAAACATGCCCGCTATTTTGGTGCAAAGTCTTTAACACGGTTTTCATAAATTCAGACATATATATATATATATATATATATATATATATATATATATATATATATATATATATAAGATAAGGAAGTTTTCAAGCATAATTGAGCGGGAGTCGCTCATAAGTAGTGTCCGTTTAAAAGTTTAGACGATGAAGCCGGTACTGGCGTCTCAAAAGAAATGTCGGCCGCTTATTAACCCTTGGGTTATAAAACTTCGTAGGGGGTTCTAGATGGGTTTATTAAAAGCGGGGCTTACATCCGATTATATCCGAGGGGGCTTATAAACGGAATAAAAAAAAACCGTTTCGAAATGATGTGCAGTTACAGATCAACATCGGAATATCTGAGGGGGCTTATAGCTGGATGATTTTTTTGGTTTACAGGTAGATGGGCCTATAACCGGTAGGAAACTTATAATCGGGAGGGGGGTGAGCTTATAAGCTCATATAAAAACACAGTAGTCTTATCTAGGTGTTCAGTTTGTTGGGGTGGAGTGCGCAAAATGGCATGGCGCAGGACAAAATAGCAGAGAACCTCAAAGTATAACGAACTTGTGTACTGTTTTACACATCCTTAAGGCAAAGGTCTGTTCTGGTTTATTTTTAGAATATGACAGGCATCACTGAAGTGAGCTTCTCCATAGTTTACGCCATAACAATGATCGTAGCTTTGGCTGGCAACACAATGCTGATCTACATCGTGTGGAAGAAACCTGAAACAAGAAATCTGACAAGTTTCCTGTTTGTTAATATGGCGGTGGCCGATTTGCTGATTGCAGTGTTTCAGATGCCTATCAGCATAGCTATGTTTTATTTCCACCAAATTCAGATACCCTGCGACTTTTTCTATTACTCTGCGTTCGTGTCGACTACTGCCTCCATTTTCTGTCTCGCTGTGATGGCATTTGACCGATACTTTGCTGTTGTGCATCCTTTCCGGCGGCGCATTTGGTTCAGGAAGCCTAAGATAATTACGCCAGTTGTCTGGATCTCATCCATGGCCTTGATGTCAGTCGTGCCAGTTGCCTTCAAATCCGTGAATGGTGTCTGTTTCTTTGACGATACTGTTATATCGCCTCTGGTCTTCTGGAGCTGCATCCTTGCTCTCACCTACCTCCTGCCTCTTGCCATCATCTCCATCCTCTACATCATAGTTGCTGGAAAACTGTGGCTCCACGAAATGCCTGCAGATCATGAAGTACGTGAACACCAACGACAACAGGAAATCCCCAAGAAAAAAGTCATCCGAATGCTCACCATTGTTGTGGTGGTGTTTGCAGTCTGTTGGCTTCCTGTGCATGTGTATCAGATGGACAATTCCGTAAAAATGGGAGCATTATGGCCGCCTTCCCTCATTTACTTCTGTTACTGGCTCAGTCAGGCTAACAGCGCCATAAATCCGTGGCTGTACATTGGTCTGAACAAAAAGATGAAAGCAGCCTTCACCAAAATGATCCGGTGCTGCCGTACAGGAAATCTCAGACAGGAAACATCTTCTGTGGGTACCAACACTAGAAGTGAAACAGCCTTTACAACGCGTTCCCTCCTGGATACGAAACTGTAAATACCACTTTGGTCGGCGTATCAACAAGCAGTAACTAGTGTTAGTGATAAAGTGCTTGACCAGCATGTCTAGTATTAGCGAGTCTTTGCTTGAAATTGAGTGGTAAATGCCAGATATCGCTTTTTTTTGTGAACTCAGCAATGTCGTAGAGAGACATTAAGCAATGCGATTAAAAGTAGTATACAGGGGTTTAAGTCACACCAAGTGTAGCTACTCAAACGTGTAAGCCATGACTGTCAGGGGTACACAAAATCACTTTCATATAAGTAATGTGTAGAGGAAAGGAAAGAAGAACAACAACCCACTTTAATTAGAGCTTTTTAAGAGGTCTTCGTTCTATAATTATAACTGTCGAAGACCATTTCATTACTGGAAATGTTCCGAAAGGCAAGAATTTAGTTTATTCAGTACGTGATGGCTCTGTATATTCCAAGCCCGCTCATCTGCTCACCTTCGGGTTTGACGGGCATTTGGCAGGTTGTTGGTCCCCACTATGAGGCATTTCCTCACAAAGGGCAGCCCAGGGGTGGGGCAAGTAATTATACAACAGTACTTTGTAGAAACACAAGCCTGTCTTATTAAAGATCAAAGAGATTAACCCTACGTAAAGAACGTAGTTGTAAATTCTTTTTCTGACTTTTAACCACTGGAGTCTTGCTCGTCACCCCCTAGCACCTCCATAGATTAGTGTCGGTCTTCCACGTGCGAGAAAATCGAGTCGAGAAGCGATGCCGACGATAGACCATTTTCGTGGGAAGGATTTTGAATTTGTGGTTCGTTGCATTTGGCTGAAAGATGTATATTTCTTACGAGAATTATATTTTTCATGTTAAAAAAGAAAACAAAACGAAACAAACAAACAATCAATCTGCGATCACAAACATAACAAAACAACGCATGTTGTAAGAACCTTGATTTGAGAACGTTACGTTTGGTATGCTTCTACACACATCATCACAAGTATAAAACGGTTAGCGTTCCATCCTGGATACCAAACTGTAAATATCACTTTGGTCGGTGTAACAAACAAGAAATAGTGTATGAGAGACATTGCTTGATTAGTATGTGTAGCAAGTCGCGAGAAATTGCTTGGAGTTGAGTGGTAAATGCTAGATATTGCTTGACTTCTGGCAAGCTTAAGCAAAGTCGTAGAAAGATATAAACCAATGTAACTGAAAGTAGTATACAAAGATTTAAGCCTGAGCGTAGCTAACAAATGTATCAGCTATGACAGTCCAGGGTATTAAAACAAAAAAAGTCTTTTATATATAGAGCTTTTCATAAAGCCAAACTGTAAATGTCGTTTTGTTAATAACTTGTTCTTAAACCCCCAAAATTCTTTCATTGCTTTCTCTAAAACAACTCTGAGTTCACAATTTGACACTATGCTAAACTAATTGACAGTCTGACTTTAAACAATTGCTCTTTTTCAGTTCTCATGCACAGTAGCTAAGCCTAGTTTATTATATGGCACTTTGACGAAAGTTTCAATTTCTTCTTGGCTGTTTCCTTAGTCCTTCCCGGCACCAACTCATTCAAAATTTAACGCTATGTATTTGCTGTTCTCCTGATATTGTAGCTCCTCGGGGTGATAGGGTTCACTCTCAGAGTGTTCCTCGCCACTCATCGTTTTGAGCCGCTACAATTTTCAGAAAAAAACAAAGAAAAAGCTGTAGTCTTTTAATTACCTCTTGCTTTGATTTTAGGGTCCGTTATCGGCCCGTGGGCTTTACGGGAGAAAAATGCCCTAGACTAAGCCAATCAGAGTGTGCGTTATGTCGACTAAGTACAAACAAAAGTCATGTAATAGGTATTTTAGCTAATGTTATTTAATAGGGTAAGATATACTACCCAGCGATATGTGTTCTTTGCCAAACTTGAGAATTTGAAAGCACTTAGACAGTACAATCCAAGTCAATTTACATGTGTGATGAATCTTTAACAATTGTGTTATGTCTTCGAGCCCTGAATGAGGAGGGGACTGGAGCAGGGCGGCGGGGAGGACGGGTGGTAGCAGAGCGGGCTGCTTCATTGGATGGAGCTTCATTGAAATTGTACGACCAAGTATATTGATGACCCTGTAAAAACAAATGAAATGCTTGTGTAGTATCGTAAATAGCGCTTTCCCGTTTTTTTTTTTTTTTTTTTACTTTATTTACTTGAAGCTTTTCAACGGAGAAAGGTGTAATTAAAAATGTCCACGTAAATCTTTAATTTGCAAAATTATCTGAATATAAGTGTCAAAGTCAGTAAGGACCAGGCAAGGTCCACGGATCGAGGTCGGCCGACTCCCTCCAAACTTTCAGCCTTTTTTCTCTACCAGATAAGATAACGACCGGTGGTATTTTTAGTAAAATGAAATAAATTTCATAGAATTTAGACCACCCCCTAGTTTTTGAAGCTATTTTGGCCACGTGAGACAGGAAATTTGGGTAAACTTCCACGAATGATTTTAGGTACTTAGCATTAGTCTTATTCATTTATACGAACTGTACATACTTCCCAGCCTATAAACAGCTCATGTCTCCAATATAAACGAATTTGGTTAAAATAACTTACTTTGGAGTGGCTCCAAATATCATCACTTGGAGGCTATCGTAACTAAGAAGAATTTTGGCAATTTTCAAAACTGGTTTTCTCTAAAGTGCGGCAGTTTATTTCCAGATCAAAACTAGTTTTTATAAGTCTGTCTTAAAGTCTTTTCAAATACGCAAAATCTCATTTGGCAAATTAAAATCCTGTCGCGTGAGCTTTCTGGCGACTTTAACCTAATTTCCTAATTTGCATAATTGTAGTTTTTCCGGGAAAAATTTCCTCTTGATTTGGAACATGTTGGAGGAGTTTATTGGCTTTTTTACTATGACTTAACAGAAAAATATAACTTTTTCAGATAAGTGGCTATACTTCAACCGCGTATTTTGTCATTTGCTGGGTCAAAATCCCCTCCCGTAGGCTTTGTTCAAATTTGACTAATTTGTATGTTGTCGATTTTTTCCCGGAAAACTTCGCGTATTTGTTGATATTATACACAAGCAATGGTGACCCTACACCTAATGAAACAAATTTTCTTTGAGTTCTTGTTTTGAAACTATTGTTGTTTCGATCTTACTGACGTTGACAGTCCACAACGAACATGACAGTTCCCGAATCGAATTCTGTCATTTTAATAACCACGGGCACGCAAATTAGTATGACAGACAGACTCAAGATTGTGTTTTGTAGGTTAGTGAACAGTTTTGGAGACTACCAGAGTTATTTTTTCACCACGTGTGATGGAAGGCAAACAAGTTGCCGAAATGACAGTCAATTCGGTTGAAGAGGAAATGTAATTTGAACATTAAGTAACATGGCTGTGCAAATTAGTGAGTCGAAACTTAATACACTGTTACGTAATAGATTCCTGGCTGGGAAAGTGACAAAACGTTGCTAAAGCTGACCAATCCGTGTTCATTGCTGCTGAAATCTTCCTCCTATTTCTTTAAGCACAGCTTTTTCGTCGATGAAGAAAACCCGGGTTGGTTTTGTCCACGATAGCATTTAAGCATGGCAAGGGACAGCTGGCGTTCAGCAATACGTAAAAATCCTAGCAGTTTCCGTTTTGCTGTCTTTACCATAGCATTCATTCAGTTTTCAGTCTTATATTGTTGACAATTTTACTAGTATTTACAAATCCTGTTATGTAAGGGTCCCTGCACCTATCTAAAAGGCCCCAATAGAGAAGATGGGGGTAGAAACAAAGAGATCGTCCCTAGTAAAACCGTGTGACGTTATTTTTGAAACCATGCGCAACTCTCAGAAAATTTTTCAATGGCCTCAAGGAAAGTCTTTTTTCTTGACAGCGGTCCACTTGTCGTCAAGTGTAGCTGATTGCAGATTTCTTTCAGAACTGCCAGTTTGAGTAAGTCAGGGTTCTTGTTCTTTACAAGTTCGCAGATATTGCTAACACCCACGATGATTGGATGGCTTGGTTTACCCATATCATCCATCACCAAACTTCTAAGGGTGTCAAGGGACATTTCCGACTCTGAGGCCTCGATGTCTTCCTCCGGGATTTCCTCCGCATCAATACCCCTATGACGCAGCGCCGCTGTCTGACGTGAAAACCGGCTGCTAATTTGCTGCGCAGTCCTCCCTTCTTCGGGCTTAAACGTGAGCTCTCTGTCTTCATTTCCGAGAGTCTTCATCTCCCTCACTACCTGCACAGGATCGGCCTTGTTTCCAGTTCTTGCACCCTCTTCAAATTTCTTCATCAAGAAGGTCTTGACGTTATCAGTCATTCTGGTGGGTCGTTTTGTTATCTTCAGAGCCCACCCCAATGGTCTAGGGTCATATCCTCTGACAGCGCTGCCACTATCCTCACCTTGCGATGAGGTTGATGGCGCATCCGGAGCAAACGTCACCCCTGTTGTAATTCTCGCCCATTTCCTCCTAACGCGGTCATACATGAACTTGCAGTCCACCTCAAGACGGCGCTTGCCCGTGTCCATATGGGTCTTGAACGTGAGGACGCATCCAGTCTCTTGGCAAGAGTAGATCTCGGACTGGTGCCTGACGCTCTGACCCACACTTCCCGTGTGTGTAGCTTGACCAAATGGCTTTATCACCCTTAGCCCAGTGTCTCCTTGTGGTGTAACTCCAAGAGCACTATAGCTGGTTTTCACATGACGTCACTAAATTCAAACTACAAAACTATTGATCTTCCTGAGATTTTAGTTTAAAGATATATAAGGGCAGCTGAAAAATAATATTCATACAAATTTTCGCTCCGAATGGGTTCTTGGTTTTGTGATACACTACGCTTGAATTTGTACGCTTTTGCGTGACGCGGCATTTACATGACGGCCTAGAGAACTGTCACGATGGTTAAAAAAGTGACTTATTTCGGGGAATCTGGCTATCCGAACAGTTCATGTCTTAGAAAAAGTATTATTTTAATGTTTTAGAGTTTCTGGAGGGATAAATTCACGCTTCTGTAGCAAGACTCAGTGACATATGTTTCTGTTGGTTGCGGCCGCCATGTTAGTGCCAATACGGATGGGCACCAACATGGCGTCTCCATACAAATCTCTGAAAATTTGTGTAAAAAATTTCTCCGCATATCTCGCACAAGAAAAATTGCTGTGACCAGAATTTTGGCGAGAGTCTTTGCATATTTACCTTCTTTCATTTCCCAGATTCTGGACTTTATCTATTGACCGGTTTTTTTTTTTTTTATTTTAATCTATTTAGAATCGCGTGACACTGAAAACCAGCAATAGAGGATGAGGCGTCCAGGGCCGATGTCGTACGCTTCCCACACACGGATGTCACACTCCTCATACTGGAAATTGTTCAACACACTAATACCTGGTATCTTGCTGTCTTTGTTTCTCTCCCGTACCCTCTGATACCACCATGGGATTCTAGTGCTGTTTTCATATCCTCAGCAGTGACGACGTCGTGTCTCTCGTTAACACAGCGCTTTATGTGTGCGTTCATAGCAGCAGTCTTCCTATCGCAGATGTCCTTACCAGCCTGTGGCTCTGAGAAATCATATCGCACTGGCCTGACACCGGTTCTCACCCCTACTTCTCTAAGACTTAGCAACAGATGCCCATTGTGGTAACATCCAGCGTTATCTGATCGGAGGTAGGCTGTTGTCACAACTGAATACTCCTGTTTGACTTTGTGCGGCAAGTCCTCTATGATTGAAAGAACGGCAAAGCTATTTTGGGAGCAGTTGTTGAAAATGTGTACAAAACACTCGACTTTATGCTTGCTCTACACTGTTGCTCTAGTGATTACTGCGCTGATATGCCAGCTTCTTCCCCTCTTCCCAAGAAAATCACTCATCTGTTCTCTGTATTGCACAGGCAGAAACTTCCTTGCCCAGTCCATTATGACAAGACACGAGTTCTCGTCTAGCTTCTGGGGGATATGCTGCTTGGCTTCGTCCTGGTTACACTACCGTAGCAAGTGAGCCTTCTAAGCCTGTATGTTGCACACACACTCTGTGTACTCAAACCTCAGACTACCCCTCACCTCTTCTGTCATGTCCGCTTTGTCTTACATCTCTGCCACCTCTCTCAGTACTCCTTCCAGACTCTCACAGCGCTCACATTCGTAGCAGTGTTGGTGATCACATTCGCTCCTAAACTCCAACGCACTTCTGTCTCTTAGTGCGTGGACCGTGCAGTGATCACCGCAATGTTCACCTCGTCCGATGTGCGTCTTGAAATCATTCTTCAAGCACCTTTTTCCATCCTTTAGTAATTTCTGAGTGGCAGTCACGCTGATGCCATGATCTGCTAAGCCCTCCAACATCAAAAATACCTAGTCAAATGCCTCTGTACCCTCTGCAGTGGTGTTGTCAAGTCCCTGAAGGGATTTCTGCACAGAGGCCGAACACGCCTCAGTCATTCGGTATAGAGAACGCTGGCTCGCCGGCTCGCTGGCTCGAACTCTTGTTCTTTACAATAGTCTAAATATTGTCTGATGATGAGTGAAGGGATGACGATCATGATCACCGCTGGTATGATGATCTTCTCTCCCGAGTCCAGCTTGAGAGTTTTTTTCCCGAACGCCACGTCCTGGACAAATTCTGGTCTGGAGATATATTCAATGAAATGATCCACCTTTTCGTGCTCAATTCGTGTACGGAAACTAAGAATTTCGGGGAGTGGTTGGCCTTTTCCGGCTTCTGTTGCATGCTGGCGAGCTTGATCAATGCGCCATTTGGAGAGCCCAGGGATCATCTCTTGAAGCTCAGCTCTTGAAAAGTCGTCTGCAAAGAGGGAAAGGATCTGTCGCTTTGTTTGCCAATGACCTGCTTGCCCATAGGCCTTAACTAAAATGTCGACAAGACCAGAGTTGGGATCAAAACGCTTGCGCTTTCCTTGGTTGTCTCTGTTTGGATCCAAAAGTACCTCCGTTTGTTACGCCTTCCAAACCAGTTCTTCTTGGCCGGGAGTGATGACAAGCAATGAGGTCGCTATAGTCTCTTTAGCTTTGCGGATGTAATATCGCTGCTGGGTGTCAGAGACGTCGTCCCAGGTCGTGTTCAGGGTGGACATAACAGGGCTGTACCGGCCACATGAGATGCTGTGGAGGGCTTCGTTTAATTTCTGCCGTTTGCTGTTTTTTTCCTCCATCTCGTCAACCCATATACTAATCTCTTCTTCAATTCTGGTATCGAGGCTTGGGACAATTGGGATTGCAAAGAGACTGTTTCTGACCCCTCACCAGTGCTTCAGACCTGTGCACACACCGTGGCTGGCATTGTGCTCTCCTCACAAACAGTAATGACAGAGAAAGTGGCGGAATCAGACTCCTCCATATCGTCTCCAATCACCAAGGTGTCTGAGTAAGGATCCTGAAGCGTAATAAAATGGATTAGCAAGTTATGAACAAGATTATTAACAATTCCACAAAGATCTCCAATACATGTAACTGTGTAAGCTCTATATGTGTTTCCTAGCCGATGCCAAAGGGCGCCCTCGCATGTGTGTTCTTGTTGGTGTCTTCAAGGACTGGTCATTATTTAAGTGCGGTTGAATTTTAGTTCGGACTGGGACCAAGTTACCATTCAGAAACCGTTCTCGACGCGTGATCGGAAAACTCGGATAAGCCGCTATCTTTATAACCAGACCCCAAGCCTCTTGGAAATCGACCACACCTAAACGATTCAAAACGGACACCCATTGAAGAAAAGACCGGAAAACCAACAAAGATACCTTTTATTCATGTTGGCAGTCGTTATAGATATCAAGGCACCTGTGGGGCGCATCAAAAAAATCCTCTCACTACTAAGCTATGAATGGCTAATGTGTAGTAGCTTACCTGGTCTCCAGACATGACACAGCGAGCCTTACGGGATTTGTAGTGTGCTCCGCGGCAGTTAGAACACACAGCTGTCAATAAAAAGGATAATGATAAATAGATTAACAATACTGACCACAATCACCATTACGAGCACCATCAACGTGAGTCACCCTTACCGTCACCGTAACCATCGTCATCATGGTCATCTTCATCGTACCCAGCTTAACTAAGGATGGCTGCCCAGTCTTATTAGCCTATTAAGGTTATTTCGGGCAGCCATGTACTCTTTTTATTTTAACTTAATTTTGTTCATTTAATTTCTAGCTGAGTGCAAATAAAGTTGTTGTTGTTGTTGTCAATCTGGTTTGTGCACTCACGTAACACCAAATTAAAGTGCTGTGATTTCCTTTCATGACAGCTAAAGGAAGGAAGGCGAATGAAATATTGGGCGGTGGGCGTCTCTTGCAGCCCCATCCACCTTCCCATTCCCTCTAGGCCCCCTCCTGGTTCCCCTCCTTCCCATTCTTTCCCATTTGAAGGCATTTTGCAGGGAGGGTGCCTGATTAGCAAATTACCACCTCAGTCCACCTCGAAGCACTACCATAACGCCCCCCTCCCTCTCTTCTTCGGAAAAAAAGTTATAAGGACATGAGACAATACAACAAAATCGAGCAATGCCTTTGTAAATTTAAACAAGTCGACTAAAAGCTAAAAGATCATTTAAATACAAAAAAAACAATGGCATGGGACTACGTCTGGCTTCCTTCCCTTGGCATATTCCAATAAAAATTAAAATTTATGTACTGAAAATATGAACAAGCACAAAGTAAAATACGCACCTTCGAAATAAAGTTTTTGTTTGTATTTACCAGCCAAGCCCACCCTGCAATTCTGAGGATTATGGCTGCGGTCTGACTGCACTCAGTTTGTACTTACCCGAGCCGATGGAAAATGTGGCATGGTGAAATTGATAAATTTCTTTCGACAAGGTGGCGTTTATGCGGCGCGGTTTCTTTATAGTTTTCCGCGGTCCTCGATGACTTGGATACGAGTATGTGTTCTTCTTTCTGCCAGCGCAGTCTGTAGTTAATTTTTTTCTATGTCTCGGGCATATTGTCATTGATATTTTCTCGTTTTCTGTTGCAACAAAGTATCCAGCTCTATTCAGGATCAGGTCAACCTCATTAACGTTTTCGTCTCCGGTTCGCTGTTGCCCTGAGCTCACTCCCAGGCTTAGTAGATGTGCATTAATGTCTAGCTTACATGCCAACAGGGGTACAATCTGCGACCCCATGCCCTCCAAACTACAGGCAGAGTCAGGAGAACTGAACGAGCAAGTCAAGGTAACATTCATATCGCAAACAACAACATCAGCTGAATTGGATCAGGGTAAGGAATCGACTACAGCTGTCTTCAGATGATAAGATAAGGAATGGAAAATTATCCTTCCTGAAGTGTACTTCTACCAAAAATCAGAACCGCTCAATATTTCAAAGAGTTTGACAAAATGCTCCCGTGAAGTATACTATGCAAAGCCACTATACTAATCTGAAAAAGTCATGTGTTGGTCTTAGTCGTAAATACCCGGAATGTGTCGCAAATTAGTCAAGCGTGAAATATTCCCGGGAAAAACTACAAATTAGGAAATTATGTTAAAGTCGTGAGAAACCTCACGCGACAGGATTTTAATTTGCCAAATGAGAGTTTGCGTATTTTTAAAGACTTTAAGACAGACTTACAAAAACTAGTTTTGATCTGGAAATAAACTACCGCGCTTTAGAGAAAACCAGCTTTAAAAATTGCCAAAATTCTTATTACCCATGATAGCCACGAAGTGATGATATTTGGAAGCGCTCAATAGTAAGTTATTTTTAACCAAATTCGTTTATATTGGATACATGAGCTGTTTATAGGCTGGGAAGTATGTACTGTTCGTATAAATGAGTAAGGCTAATGCGAAGTACGTAAAATCATTCGTGGAAGTTTACCCCAATTTCCCGTCTCACGTGACCAAAATAGCACCAAAAACTAGGAGGGTGGTGTAAATTCCATGAAATTTATTTCATTTTACTAAAAAAACCAACGGTCGTTATCTTATCTGATAAGGAAAAAATGCTGAGAGTTTAGAGGGAATCGGCCGACCTCGATCCGTGGACCCTGCCTGGTTCCTAGTGGCAACAACACATAACCTCCAAAATGTTCATGTTGCAGGAAAAAAAATAAAAGAAGAAAAGAAAAATGGGTGTAAGCTCTAGTTTGGTTGTTATTTGGATAGTCACGCCAATATTTTAAACTTTAATGTAGTGCAGCCACGACAAGGCATAAAAATGGTCTTATGCTTGAAAGTGTAAAAGGATCGTAAGGCTGAAACTGAAACAGGTAAGAACGCACCGAGCCCTCTATTAACATGAAACAACCCAGTGTTTATAAAGAGAAGCCACTAGAAGACATAGATATCGAGTGTTTTTAATGAAACTTAAGAAAAACTCTCAGAGCACTGTAACTGTTTGTAAATGTTTGTATGGATTTAAAATTTCAATCGATAAGTGTGTAACGTCATATGTCTTATTTCTTGAGATGATTTACGGCATTAGATTTCCTGTTTAAATGGATAGTGTTGGGTGGATAGCACAAGCGCTGTACACGTATTTTCATTATTGACGAAAATATCAACCGTCTACATCTACATCTGCTGGGTACCAGGCCTAAAAATCACTGCAGAGGGAACTCCTTTCGATTAAGAACCTGTATGTGGTTTAACTGTTTCAGATGTTCCCTTCATCATATCGAGTGCACCAATCAAGAGATTTACGACACCCTCATATCCCGATAAAAGGGCTGAGAAATACTATTTAGAGTGCCAAAGCCCAAAGTATCTATAAATGATTATTTACGTACATTTTTAGCAAGTAAAATTAAGAAATTTTAAGTGGGTTACGTTCATTTCAAATTAAACTTTAGGCTAAGGCCTCGTCCACACTATGCTGGGGGAAATTGAAAACGGTGTGTTCACTCTGAAAACTCATCAAATGTTTTCCGTCCACAAAAAGACGGGCAATCGCCGGTCTTTTTCGGATTTGTGTTTGTCGAAAACTCTCGCATATATCACATGATCTTAATTGACTACATCGTTCTCAAAAACTCTGTTTTTAAAGTGTTTTCTGTCCACACGAAAACGAAAAGCGGACGTTTTCAAATTCTTCCAGTTTGCTAAGATCTTGTTTGAAAAGTTCCGTTTTCGTGATGGATCAGTGTGGACGGTAGGCCTAACCGTAAAAATAAAGCTGCTTTTTAAAATTCCTCCGGCGTAGTGTGGACGCTGTCTAAGCATTGAAGATTGAAACTTTGGAATTCATTTGCATGGGCTTACGGAACGGAGGGACGCGGGGGACTGCAGCCCCCACCCCCCCTCCCCCCCCCCCCTCCAGTTTCAGATATTTTTGAAATTTTGGGGGCAAAACGGTGATGATGCGGGCAAAAGTACTCGGGAAACTGAAAATATTCCTAAAGGTTGTTAAGGCCAGGCTTGTAGGCAACTTTTTTATGACGTTTGCCTTGTCAAAACGGAGTTGAAGTCAAATGATATAAGGATCGAGGTACTCTGTTTTGGACAAGCCATATGTCGTTTAATATGTATCGTGAAAATCCACGAGATGGATATTATTTCCCATCAACAAAACAACAACAAAAGAATCAAAACAAACGAAGACCAAGACTTTTGTCTTTTGTGGTGGCTCTTGAAAGAGCTGGTTTGATTGGCTCCGCAAAGAGCCGTTATAAAACTTTCTTGAACTTGTCGTACGAGGAACAATTCCCTGTTTCTGATTTTACTACGCTGTCGATCGAGGTCAGAGAGTTCGTGTGGTTTCAACATAACTATTTTTGGACTGATAACAGTATCATTAGACGTGAGAATTGTGAGCGTTTTTGTTTTTACTACGATCTGAGTGCTTTAGAACAACACTCACGCTTCCGGGCATTGCGTAATTTTTTTCAGGCATGAAGCTCACCCCCCCCCCCCCCCCCGCTTTTCTCCCTCTCCAAGTCCCAATGTACCTGTACGACTATGTTCATTTGCGATGCTTCCTTGCCTTTTTGTTTGGTTTTCAGCAGTTAAATGTTGTACATCTGCCCGAGTACGACGGTTTCATTCACAACTAGCAGATCAAGGATAAAGTCCTACCATTCATAACTGCTTAAATAGGGAAGATTAGCTGACACGCTTCACTTTAAAGCAATGCGTTAAGAGCTTGGTCTAACGGTCACCCACACCTATGCAGGGTAGAAAAATTCGATTTTCTCAAACATTGTCAAGAAAAAGGTTTTTACTAACTCATTTCAAAACTGTAACTTTGAGGCTCTTTGGATTTTTATCTTCTTGTCGAGACGGCCTTCACGGTATTTTGCCCCGAAAAGAGCAAGACTCGACCCCAAAATCACCGTCTTTACGAGCGCTAAAGCAAGCCAAAATAATAAGTCCGGCTGGAAAAGCTAACCCTATCATCCTTTTGCAGTTATTTCGCGTTGTCAGATCCCCATGAAATTTAACTTGAAGTCGACCAGAAAATAAAATAAAAAAGTTAACATGGCGGCAAATCTACTCAATCACGAGCAAAAAAACGATATTTCGTGAACCCACGGAAAAAAACAAAAAACAAAAAAACTGCAGGCTATGCAATTTTTATTCACCTTCGCTGTAACTATGTCACCGGAGTACCCTGCTGACACCATTGCCTGATTGGCGAGCTATAGGTAATTATATTAATTTAAGAGTGCCTGCCTGTAAATATCAGACAAATTCTTAATTTCCCGGCAAGGGTCGAAAATTCGATTTCGCTCATATTTCTATGGTAGGTAGGCCAGGGCATGACAAAAACTACTGGATAGTTTTTTTTTTGTTTGTTTGTTTGCAAAATATCTTTTTATTTCAAAGAAATATGCAAATTACCAAATTCGGTTAAAATCGTCATTTGACGTACCATTTTATAAAACAAATTTGAGAGCCTCGCATGCAAAACCACATTATTCTTCCGTCTTTAAATCACTCAAATATTTTTGTGCAAAGTTTAAATGTGTACCGGGCTTTATTTTACGGATCGATGCTGCGTTGTCTTTTTGGGTGCAGGATAATTAAATTTCGAAGACATGTATTTCATTCACTTAAAAGTACTTCGTAAAAATAATTACAACAGTTACTGGCCAATTTCGTTTTGTGTTTGTGGAAAATTCAGTCGGGGAAATCACAAGATTATCGTGACGCCATTGTTTTCGGAAAGGTCCGAAAACGAAAAGCCGGCGTTTTCAAATTCCTCCTTTTTGAAAGGCTCTCAGCGAAAAGCTTCGTTTTCGTGGCGGATTAGTGTAGACGGGAGGCCTAACCGTGGAAATAAAGCGGCGTTTTAAAACTTTTCCAGCTTATCGTGAACGCTCCCTATAAGGCTCTCCTGATTCTCCGCCTACGTTCAATTACCGGTAAATAAGCTTTCTGGTGCTATTCGTCCTCATAATCGCTTAAACCATAGGACAGTTAGCGTCTTAATAGGAGGAGCTAGTAGTAATTAATATTTTGGCTTAGAGCGGTTTTCAATTGACGGTCGAAACTAATTTAAAGAAAAAGACAACAGAACGGTTCATTTTGAGTGTCGAATGGTAATAAGACAATATCTTTAGTTTTGGTTTTGGTTTTGGTTTTGCTACGGTTCGAGATTGGCTGAGTAGTCCAACTGGTAAGTAATTGATTTGATTTCGGTTTTACGACACTCAGTTGAAAATAGCTGTATAAGGGAATTTTGGCAATAATGATAAAAACGGTCCCGTTTTCTCCTTCCCCTCGATGCAGTTTTCCATCGAGTTAAATATCAAGGCAATTCCCAGCAATTGATATAGAGTTTGCCGATTCAGGGTTCATACAGCTCTGCTGCTGAGCGCGTGACATTAAAGATATTGATGATAAATTTCGTCATAACATTGTCAAAGCAGTCTGCGACTCCACTCGGCTGCCCCTTGTCGATTCTTCGCTGTAATTTAATTAGAAATATTCCAAACGAGCAAGAGACTGGGTATGAATATTGGAAATCGATTAATTTGAAAGAGTGAGCCTGTGATCTAAAAGAACATGCAAACGTTAGCACGCTCACCAAATGTCTGTATTTTTGGTGCAAATACAAAGATGCAATACGCTTTTGAAAAGCTGTGATTAATGAGAGTGTTGTATGGTTTAGAGTGAGAGGTGTCGATTTTAAATATTCGTACCTAGTCCCTTGCTCGTTTAGAGCATGGCTAATTAACAAATATTGAATTTTATTAGCGAAGGGAACTCTTAGTTGCGACGAGTTTCAAATATTTGACTGCAAATGTCCATGAGAAAGCAAGAAACCTCGAAAGACTTAAAAGGAGCAAGAAACTTCAAAGATGAGCAAAACAGAATCCTGATGGAAAATAGTACTAAGAATGCTAATAATGTGCCGTTGTGGTGTTGATTAGCTTAGCTGCATTACGAATTGACAACTGTCTAATGGCTACCATCTCTGTTCAGACGTTCGCGCTTCTTGAGATATTTCACTATGCACTTAATATCAAACGAACAGCCAAAGTAGAAAAAAAAAAAGTCTGAAAGGAAATGGAATTAAGAGCATAGAAAGCTACTGGTTTTCGTCACGGAACATAACAATAATAACAGGTATAGCCTACTAGAAACAGCCGGGTATTCTGAGATAGTCGCCCACATGAAATAAGCCATTCTGTTGGGGCTTACCACTGGTGATTGGACGAGTCGGTGAGCGTAAAGATTTGCTTTTTGAGGTTGCACACAGCTGTTTTTCCCATGGGCTTCACAGAAACAAATCTGCGCGTAAAAGAGCCATGTTTACGTTTCAGCAAAGAATCAAGTTTGCCCGTCAAGGAATCACCAGAACAGCTGTTCTTCCCATGCATTTGAGGAATTAAGTTTGTATTTCAAAGAATTAAGTATGCGTCTAAAGTTTACGCTTCTAACAATCAAATTTCCGTTTTACTGAATGCAGTTTGAGTTTCAAAAAATCAAGTTTGCGTTTCAGAGATTCAAGCTTTATTGTAAGAAATGAAGTTTTAATTAAAATAATCAGGTCTTTGCAACATCATTTATCGCTTTTATCATCGTACACCACACTTGGAGCTAGATTTCCCTAAAGCATCGGCGTGATGCCTGTTCAATCATCTCGAACAAGGTGATTGGAGGTACGAGAATTTTATTTTGTTACGCTGTGATCGCTATATTTTCTTTTTTCTTACTTTCAGTATCTTTGTTCTTAGCCTCAGCTGTATTTGAGCGCTTAATTTCGGAACCAGATGAAGTCTAGCCACAAGAGGCTTTGCGAATTAAGTCATTCTTTCTCTGCATTTTCTTATGTAGAGCCATTTGAGCGGCAGTGCAACTTGATATCAGTACATAGTAAGTCTGAGGCAAATTTCTCTTTAAAACCAGTCTCTTGTGAAAGAAAAAAAAAAAAAAAAAAAAATGCCAGTTCTTTCTTCTGCCTAGGTTGTTGTCAATTGCCAATTCTTATCATTGTCTGTGACCACTTTTTACAAGAAAACTAAGTACAGTAGTTAGTAGTTTCTCCGATAACACTTTTAAGCAAGATCAAAAAGAAGATATGGCAAACTGGAGTAGTTAGGTAGGATAGCATTTCGTGTGCTAAACACAATTAACTTATTTCTGTCTAACATCTTGATACCTTTTCTGTATAGCAACTTTAAGGAAGATAAAAGGGCAAGTTACGAACTGAAGCACTTAGTTAGGATAACACTTCCTGTGGTAAAAGCAGCTCTCCCAGTTCTGCGTTTCATTGTTTTAGTTGATTTAGGCATTTCAATTGCTCCATATTAGAAACAATGGCGCAAAAGCGAACCGAAGTTGTTCTCTAACTAATCTTTCCTTTTTCGACATTTTTCGTGCTTTTGATTAACTTCGAGTATCCTGATGTCAGTTTGTTCGACCAAGAAAAAAACTGGCATCAAAATGGCTACGGATGAAATAATATCCTCCACCGCGTGAACCAGAAAAGAAATGGCACTTGTTTCATACAGTTCGTGTAATTATATGATTGCGTGAATTGGATTTAATGTAAGCCCGTTTAACGTCCTCGTTTGTTAAGGTTTTCCCTAAAATAAATTATTTCAATATTCCATTAAGGAAGAGATTATTGGAGAATAGATAAGACCTATGTGAAACCATCTATTTCCTAAGTATATTTTCGCTGACTTACTGAAGCGCTTACGCTTATCATTATGACTGATGGGCGACTTTGGTGACATGTCAGTAAAAACTGATATGAAGAGTCGAACTAACATGGAGAATCATGTAGTGTGAAGGACTGGTTTTAATATCGATGTTTCTAAGAAAAACTTGAAGGGTTTAAATAGCAGGAAAATATATATCTAAACGCATGATACTCAAAAATCTTGCCGTGCCCTCGATGAAAAACAACATTTCCTTGAAGACAAAATGCAATTTGTGGTAGACAAAATTAGCGTAAACAAATGTCACGCCTCCGCCGAAATGATTGTAAGAATAGCTGTGAGTTGCTAACATCACCACTCTTGTTAGCGCCACTTCCATATCAATTTGTCTTCGTTGAAAAGGAGAATTAAGGTACGTGTTTCTCTTTTCTTTCACACCCAGTAATAACTATAGTCTTCAAGGTGAATAACATCGAGAGAGCCATTTTCTCATATAGTGGACCACGAGTCACCGTGATCTTTGTATCGGTGGCTCAATAGTTTTGTTTTATTATACTCCAGTGCCACAGCTTTAAACTCCAAATAAAAGAATCACGGCAAAGGTTAAGAATACAAACTGATACTATAAAAATTTGTAAGATTAAGTGCAACTTTAGACAGTTTCTAAGGCAGTTCTCGTGGCACAAAAATATGCCCGAGAGTCTGTACTGGAGTGAACAGTTCCTGAAGAAAAGAAATCCACAAAAAATCGTAACACAACAAAAATTGAAATATCTAGAGAGACAAATGGGTAACAACAACAACAAAAAACAAAGAAAACATACAAAAAAACTGACTCTTTCTTCCTTAGCCGATGCGCAGGTACTTAGTTTGCGTTCGTCGAAAAGATTTTGTCGTTATTCGATATGTTATCAATCATGTATTAAATTACCGAACTAGTGTATGTATTGGATCTGCACCAACCTGAGTATTTTAATTTCACTCAATTCTTATGCTTACTATTGCTAATTTTTTTTCCCTAACCATTACTACCACATCATACATACAGCAGCCGAATTGCGTTAACGTTGAAAGAAAGGTCAATTTACTGCTGGGAACAGCTTGACGAAAGGCTGAATCACAGGGAAGGTGGGGTGGGGGTGGTGGAAGGGGCACAGCTTTACTTTTATTTCTGAGCCATTCAGTGAACGCCCAGTTAGTAATGTAAAGTTAGTAATTGCTAGTAATGAAAATTAGTTCGTCTAGTCTTACTATCTTTACATTAAAAAGTCTGACTTCCTGCTTGAGCAACTCTTATAACATCCTGTTTTTGTCTGTGCCGAAAATTAAGCGAGTTATTTTGCCGAATATTCTTAAACATTGTAGAATCTCCTTCGATACGACATTTTATTTTTCACTTTCGTCCATCGTGTCCCTGCAGAAATATAACATAGCTCTTGTCTTTATATATCTTTGCCATTTTCGTTCAGTTGTGCCAAAAATACGTATATTTATTACGCCTCTGTTGGTCAAAAATACGCTCGTACTTCAAGGCTGGCGAGAAAGTCACTTACTATATAATGTATACAATGTTGCTGTTTAAAATACAATTTGGAATTAAGTACATTAAGTTCTTAAATCGCAGTTCAAAGCCACCACGCCGCCACAGCTAGATTCCTTTGCGATTACGTGTTCCGCATTGTGTGGATCTTTACACAAAGTATGTCAGACACCAAACAAGAAGAAATACAAATCAGAGTACACCCAACATTGGGATTTCTTCCACGAGATAAATATTTGCGCGGTGAACATTGAAAACACTCTGGCTCCATACCTGCAATGGTGAAGTCCGAAACTGTTTTTTTTTTGTTTGTTTGTTTGTTTGTTTTTGTTTGTTTGTTTGTTTGTTTGTTTTTTTTGTTACAAACTGTTAATATTCACTGTCACTATTGCTTCTGAATAATTTTACCGCATTAGGAAGGAAAACAGTGAAAATAGGAGGTTTGCCTGTTACAATAATTATCGATTCTGGCGCTAGTTGCAATGTCATAGGCCGTAGTGCGTGAGAATATTTGAAAGGCAATAAGGTTAAATGTGTGTCCAGCAAGGCTTCCAAGAAATTGTATTTATATGGTAGTAATCAGTCACTACAATTTGCTGGCACATTTACTACAGAAGTTTCTGTTGCAGAGAGAGTGCTAAGTGGAGTTGAATTTATTGTTATTGAAAATAAGGGACAGGCCCCTCTAGGGCGAGAAACGGCCATTGCTTTAAAAGCTCTAAAGTTGGGAACTCCAGCTCAAGTTAACTCACTAGAGGCATCGACTGATGGGGCTAAAGGGGCACCCACTGTTTTAGAAAAAATCCCCAGATGCTGTGAAGGTTCTGGCAAACTAAAGGATTTTCAGCTTAAAATCCCAGTTGAT